>NC_060144.1:263269615-263581400 GCF_021461385.2 Schistocerca piceifrons | reverse complement strand
GACGTTAACCTCTAATCTTCCTTCCTTGAAATTTTTCAGCCTGCCGGTCTGGTACATACACCTGCTCGTATAGTGCAACGTGCCGGGTGCTGGAATATGAGTCAGGTGTTAAGAGCCAGGCGTGGTGGAGTAAAGACTGTGGCGTCGTACACCGGGCGGCTTGAGCGTGGTTTATCGGTGGTTTCCACGGCTCTTTTAGGGAAACGCTGGATACGTTCCGGAATTTCGCTTTAGAAAATGCTCAAGCAGTTAAAATTCGTAACACACAGAAAAGAATTTTACTATATTCACAGACATGATTCCGTCTCTCATGGTATCTTGACGACTGTAGCGTCAGGTAGGGTATCCGATCACGAAGTTAAATCCACACGTGTCATAAAAATGGATGTATGAATGTGTGTATAGTTCTACGTCTCCTCCTATACCACTGGACCGGTTTCAACCAAACTTTGTGCATATATCCCTTACTGTGAAGCAACAATCGCTGTAAGCTTCGGAACGACTTAACTACCATAGTTTAGGAGATATGACGTCATAAACAATGAGATACGCGAAAAATTTTATCATGGTACCGAAAATAGTGCAGGAGATATGACGTCATAAATGCTAATACGCGTCTAAAACTGCAGTCTGTGTACGATATTTAAATTTACTACGGCTTTGTTACTAATACGATTCGCAACACGTTTTGCTGACATCATCCACAAATGCCGCTGAATGTACCTACACAAAAATATCATCGTAAGACACATATTTGAAAAGATATGTCATAAACACTAATACACGTACAAAATGTCGTATCACGCATGGAATTTTAATAAATTTATTTTTTCCTACAAAGATAACCCTACAGTAGAGTCATAAGGAACTCGCAAACACCTGACAACGCTTTTAACAGCTTTCAGCTGCGAAGCGCAAACGGCTGTAGGCGAAAGCAATAGCCGTCTACAGAGCCAAGAAGAGACGTTTCCTTACAGAAGTTTACAAAATGGTGTTGTAGACATGGGAGGCAGGTGCGCCTGATGTACAGAAACTGTCAGGGATGTTACTCTACAAACATGGTAATTTTTTTGTTTTGTTTTCGTTTCTAATAGAAAACTGGGAAAGTGAATACCGGGGCTATGTCGGGTTTGTAGATAGTAAAATATAAAGTTTCCTAAATTATGACAAACTACACTCATGCTCATAAATTAAGGATAATGATGATACATGGTGAAACAACGCTATGGTGGGCGGTTTGTGGGTATGACCATGCGGTGCATTTGACCTGCGGTCGTCACACAGTGGCGCTGGCAGCAGTCCACATACGCAGAGGTGTATTGGTGCGTGTCAGAGTACGGCGCAGCGAGTAAGTGTGCAGACTTTTTCAGACGTGCTAATGGTGACTGTGTGTTGAAAATGGCTCAAAGAACATATATTGATGACGTTATGAGGGATAGAATATTATGGCAACTGTAGGCAAGTCAAATACAGCAGGGCCCTCGGTGTGCCACAAAGTGTGATCTCAAGATCATGGCAACGATTCCAGCAGACAGGAAACGTGTACAGGCGCTACAGTATGGGACGTCCACAGTGTACAACACCACAAGAAGACCGATATCTCACCATCAGTGCCCGCAGACGGCCACGGAGTGTTGCAGGTAGCCTTGCTCGGGACCTTACCGCAGCCAATGGAACAGTTGTCTCCACACACACAGTCAGCAGACGACTGAACAGACATGGATTATTCGCCCGGAGACCTGCAAGGTGCATTCCACTGACCCCTGGTCGCAGGACAGCCCGTAAAGCCTGATGTCAAGAACACAGTACATAGTCATTAGAACAATGGTCCCGGGTTACGTTCACGGACGAGTCCAGGTATAGTCTGAAAAGTGATTCTCGTCGGGTTTTCATCTGGCGTGAACCAGGAACCAGGTACCAACCCCTTAATGTCCTAGAAAAGGACCTGTATGGAGGTATGGGTTTGATGGTGTGAGGTGGGATTATGATTGGTGTACGTACACGCATGTCTTTGACAGAGGAACAGGTCAGGTGTATC
The DNA here is from genome assembly GCF_021461385.2 of Schistocerca piceifrons. Lineage (NCBI taxonomy): Eukaryota > Metazoa > Arthropoda > Insecta > Orthoptera > Acrididae > Schistocerca > Schistocerca piceifrons. The sequence goes on along the minus strand of NC_060144.1, from coordinate 263,579,362 downwards.
GGAACGTCATTTTGCACCAGTATGTCCGCCTTTTTAGGGCTGCAGTGGGTCCCAGCTTCCTCCTGATGGATGATAACGCACGGCCCCTCCAAGCTGCCATCGTGGAGGAGTACCCTGAAACAGAAGATATCACGTACCCCCTGCTTGTCTTTAACGGATGAACTGTAACAGATCAGGTGTATCGGGATGACATTTTGTACCAGTATGTCCGCCTTTTCAGGGGTGCAGTGGGTCCCACCTTCCTTCTGATAGATGATAACGTACGGCCCCACCGAGCTGCCATCGTGGAGCAGTACCTTGAAACAGAAGATATCAGACGAATGGAGTGGCCTGCCTGTTCTCCACACCTAAACCCCATCGAGCACATCTGGGATGCTCTCAGTCGAAACCCACTTCAGGAGCTCCGACAGGCACTGGTGCAAGAATGGGAGGCTATATCCCAGCAGCTGCTCGACCACCTGACCCAGAGTATGCCAACCCTTTGCACGGCCTGTGTACGTGTGCATGGTGATCATGTCCCATATTGATGTCGGGGCACATGCACAGGAAACAGTGGCGTTTTGTGGCACATGTGTTTCGGGACGGTTTTCTCAAGTTATCACCAATACCGTGGACTTACAAATCTGTGCCGTGTATGTTCCCTATGTAATTATGCTATTAGCGCCAGTTTTGTGTAGTGCCACGTTGTGTGGCACCGTTGTGGTTGTTGTGGTCTTCAGTCCTGAGACTGCTCTGTTGCAGCTCTCCATGCAACTCTATGCTGTGCAAGCTTCTTCATCTCCCAGTACCTACTGCAACCTACATCCTTCTGTATCTGTTTAGTGTATTCATCTCTTGGTCTCCCTCTACGATTTTTACCCTCCACGCTGCCCTCCAATGCTAAATTTGTGATCTCTTGATGCCTCAGAACATGTCCTACCAACCGATCCCTTCTAGTCAAGTTGTGCCACAAATTTCTCTTCTCCCCAATCCTGTTCAATACCTCCTCATTAGTTATATGATCTACCCATCCAATCTTCAGCATTCTTCTGTAGCACCACATTTCTAAAGCTTCTATTCTCTTCTTGTCCAAACTATTTATCGTCCACGTTTCACTTCCATACATGGCTACACTCCATACAAATACTTTCAGAAAAAGACTTCCTGACACTTAATTGTATACTGGATGTGAACAAATTTTTCTTCTTCAGAAACGCTTTTCTTGCCATTGCCAGTCTACATTTTATATCCTCTCTACTTCGACCATCATCAGTTATTTTGTTACCCAAGTAGCAAAACTCCTTTACTACTATAAGTGTCTCATTTCCTAATCAAATTCCTTCAGCATCACCCGACTTAATTCGACTACATTCCATTATCCTCGTTTTGCTTTTGTTGATGTTCATCTTATATCCTCCTTTCAAGACACTGTCCATTCCGTTCAGCTGCTGTTCCAGGTCCTATGCTGTTTCTGACAGAATTACAATGTCATCGGCGAACCTCAAAGTTTTTATTTCTTCTCCATGGATTTTAATACCTACTCCGAATTTTTCTTTTGTTTCCTTTACTGCTTGCTCAATACACAGATTGAATAACATTGGGGAAAAGCTACAACCCCGTCTCACTCGCTTCCCAACCGCTGCTCCCCTTTCATACCCCTCGACTCTTATAACTGCCATCTGGTTTCTGTACTAATTGTAAATAGCCTTTCGCTCCCTGTATTTTACCCCTTCCACCTTCAGAATTTGAAAGAGAGTATTCCAGTCAACATTGTCAAAAGCTTTCTCTAAGTCTACAGATGCTAGAGACGTAGGTTTGCCTTTCCTTAATTTAGCTTCTAAGATAAGTCGTAGGGTCACTGTTGTGGCACCACATTCTGTAATTATCCTTAATGTATGAGCATGAGTGTATGTCTTGTACCAGATAGGTGAACACTACGAAAAAGAAAGAAGAAGAAGTTAGTCTGACACAAGCACAGACCATCGCCTGTACAAAACAGAATGTTGTCAATTTTTGAGCTCGTCGTGGGCGTAAGGGACACGTCGGTGGAATTTTGCGCCTGTTAGCGGGCACTCAGGCACGCATGGCGCCTGACACGGAGTTTTACTATGCTCACTAATTGCCTCGACACATCGAGCACTCGAGCGAGGGCTTAAATCGGACGACACATAAATGCGTAAGCGACCGGCAGCTGCAGCTGGCGGCCGGAATTTGTGAAATATGCAGCCGGCAGGCGGCCGCTAAAAGGATTCCTGCACGGCCGTCGCGGCCCGCGGCCTGTGGCTGCCCGACGGCGGACGGCGTGAAGTCCCAGGGGTGCAACGCTGCCCGCGCGTCTGCGCTACTACTCCGTACTGAAACTCTGCTCGCAGCTATTCGCGAAATGTGACGCCCCATTAGGGTGCGCGTTCGCCTGACTCACAACGCGAATTTCTATACTGACCGACGCCGGCGCCACTACCTGCTGCCTGCATATTTGCGTCACGCCATCCTACCTCACTACTGAAGTTCCAGACCAGACGTTGTGAGGGTACCACATCTTCCAAAACCTCAGCGTAATCTCACTTTTGATTAATTGCTGAATTATTAAAAATGTTGTAGATGTAAAGAATTCGTCAATGAACTCAGCCGTCTCGTACGAGGTGTGGCGATATTTGCGTATCATCAACATGGACAAATGCAATGAATATGGATGATACTGTTATATGGATGGTACTGTTACCGACGACTGTGCCGCTAAAGCGGACTTATTGAACCCAATTTTCCGAAATTCCTTGACGAGGGAAGACGAATGGAATATTCCAGAATTTCAAACACGAACAGCTGCTAGCATGAGTTTCTTAGAAGTAGATACCTTAGGGGTTGCGAAGCAACTAAATTCGCTTGATACGGGCAAGTCTTCAGGTCCAGATTGTATACCGATTAGGTTCCTTTCAGATTACGCTGATACAATAGCTCCCTACTTAGCAATCATATAAAACCTGCTCGCTCACTGATAGATCTGTACCTACAGATTGGAAATTTGCGCAGGTCGCACCAGTGTTTAAGAAGGGTGGTAGGAGTAATCCATCGAACTACAGACTTATACCATTGACGTCGGTTTGCAGTAGGGTTTTGCAGCATATACTTTATTTAAAAATTATGAATCACCTCGAAGGGAACGATGTATTGATACGTAATCAGCATGGTTTCAGAAAAAAAATGGTTCTTGTGCAACGCAACTAGCTCTTTATTCGCACGAAGTAATGGCCGCTATCGACAGGGGATCTCAAGTTGATTACGTATTTCTAGATTTCCGGAAAGCTTTTGACACCGTTCCTCACAAGCGACTTCTAATCAAGCTGCGGGCCTGTGGGGTATCGTCTCAGTTGTGTGACTGGATTCGTGATTTCCTGCCAGGAAGGTCGCAGTTAGTAGTAATAGACGGCAAATCATCGAGTAAAACTGAAGTGATATCAGGTGTTCCCAAGGGAAGCGTCCTGGGACCTCTGCTGTTCCTGATCTATATAAATGACCTGGATGACAATCTGAGCAGTTCTCTTAGGTTTTTCGCAGATGATGTTGTAATTTACCGTCTAGTAAGGTCATCCGAAGACCAGTATCGGTTGCAAAGCGGATTTAGAAAAGATTACTGTATGGTGTGGGAGGTGGCAGTTGACGCTAAATAACGAAAAGTGTGAGGTCATCCACATGAGCTCCAAAAGAAATCCGTTGGAATTCGATTACTCGATAAATAGTACAATTCTCAAAGCTGTCAATTCAACTAAGTACCTGGGTGTTAAAATTACGAACAACTTCAGTTGGAAAGACCACATAGATAATATTGTGGGGAAGGCGAGCCAAAGGTTGCGTTTCATTGGCAGGACACTTAGAGGATGCAACAAGTCCACTAAAGAGACAGCTTACACTACACTCGTTCGTCCTCTGCTAGAATATTGCTGCGCGGTGTGGGATCCTTACCAGGTGGGATTGACGGAGGACATCGAAAGGGTGCAAAAAAGGGCAGCTCGTTTTGTGTTATGACGTAATAGGAGAGAGTGTGGCAGATATGATACGTCAGTTGGGATGGAAGTCATTAAAGCAAAGACTTTTTCGCCGCGGCGAGATCTATTTACGAAATTTCAGTCACCAATTTCTCTTCCGAATGCGATAATATTTTGTTGAGCCCAACCTACATAGGTAGGAATGATCTTCAAAATAAAATAAGAGAGATCAGAGCTCGAACAGAAAGGTTTAGGTGTTCGTTTTTCCCGCGCGCTGTTCGGGAGTGGAATGGTAGGGAGATAATATGATTGTGGTTCGATGAACCCTCTGCCAAGCACTTAAATGTGAATTGCATAGTAATCATGTAGATGTAGATGTAGATATGAATACTCTATGCTATTCTGCGGTTTGAATTCACCCTGTTTTTTAGCAGTTGCATTGATTTGGTTTTGTAAATGATCCTGACAATATTATACACATGTATAATGCATTATTCATACTACAACATCTCCCGGATAATTATTTTGTTCAAATTGCACAAGAATTCCACCTGACGTAGTGTAATAATATTGACTGTAAGTTGTGTTCATATCACTAAAATTACAGATCGTACATCAGAGCTTTTATAATTTTTGTCTTCGATGGATTTAATTATTCTTAGCAAATTGATCATGAAAAGGAACCATAGAATACCACCCGCACACAACAGTGACGTATGCTACCAGAAATATTTTTCTCCGTGATTCATGCGTAGTTTAATTTTGGCCTCATACATCAGCAATGAAATCTTGTTGAACAATAAATACCATCAGCACTGTTCGTAGAAAATGCAGTCTGATTCGATTAATTTTTTTCTTTTATAAATAGAGTTCAGTACCACCGGTGCACATTTATGTCTTACACATTGGATTATTGTTTGCAGTTTTAAGTAATTTAAATTTGCCGCTGTGATAAAAGTGAAGATGGCGGCCAACAAAAGATAGAGGATTTCTTTTTTAATTAAGATTTTCCCTTGTTCAATAAATAATTAATCATTTAAATCGATGCCACCAATAAAAAATTATTAAATTGTTTTGCAAATTAGTTTAACATAAACCCATGCTATTTTCAACTAGAAGTACAGACGAAGTTGCTACATAATCGCAACTAACAATGGCTGCGCTTCTTACGGCTATGATAAAACAATTAATACAAAATTATAATTAAAAGAGCAAGTGATTTTTTTAATAATTAATCATAAATAGTTTTAACGCATTTGGCTCTATTCGTTTTTTATCAGCAAATGAACATAAAGGTACAATAATTTTACATTAAATGTTTTTCGTTCAACAGACCTCAAATCGATTCGCGTCTTGCGTCAGCGACATACATCAGAAGAAGACGACAAACGGGTACAAAACAAAAGCAAAGAATGACATAGATTAACAAAGAATGTGAGACAAATATTGTCTGTTTCACATAATTATCATCTTTTTAAGAAATAATTACGTAATTGAATGAATATTATTGAGTTACGTAATTTTCCACACGTTCATATTCCACTCGTAATGATAATTATATATATATATATATATATATATATATATATATATATCGTGGATGTTATACAGGGGCGTTCAGTAAGTATCAAGAAAGATTCTCTTTTCCTGAAAGCAGTTTAGTTTTATTCAGGATTTTAATGCACCATATTATTGCCAATCTTTTGGCTATAAAATGCTATTTTCCAACATACTCTCCGCTCAATGCTACTGTCATACGCTACCTTACTGCAAGGCCAGAATGCCCACGTTGTACCAATCTAATAGTCGGAGTCAACGACTTTCTGCATCAGTAACTTCATCATCCAATCTCTGCACCCAGTATAGTGCACACTTCATTGGGTGGAACAGATGGAAGTTGGAAGATGCGAGATCGGGACTGTTGGGTGGATGAAAAAAACAGTCCAATGAAGTTTTGTGAGCTCCCGCTGGGACGCAGACCCTGCGTTGCATGAAGAAAAACTTCGTTTTGCATTTTTGTGGCCACGAACACGCTGAAATGGTTGCTTTAATTTCCCTTTGCTGCATTTACAAGAAGGTTCCCACATTTCATAAATTAGAAAGCACTGAAATGAGTGGCAAAAGTGCTATTAGCATAGATAAACATTGGTTAAGGAACCGGCAGACAGCGATCGATCTGTATGGAGAAATCACACACAAGGAACCATGGAATGTAAATGAATATAGAAATTTATCGTGGAAAACTAGGAGGTAGAGAGAGAGAGATTCACTCTAGTGGCTGCACATGGCAGTAGGACGTAGAAGATTATATTAGTTGAGATATGGAGATGTCTGTGTTGCAGAAAGAGTCGGAATTACGTGTTACAATAGGAGTGAGCAACAAAATTGAAACTTAATGTGAAAAAGGAAAATACTTCCTGATGTTTCGCAAAATAATATTTATTTGCTCACGAACCGGTTTTCGGCTTCTCAGGTCATTTTCAGGTGACAACTAAATGTCACAAATACAGATATAAATGGTGTGCGACTTAACACAGATATTATTTGAACAGGTATACAAAAATTACGAAGTGTTTACAAAGGAAAGCATTATAATAATTACACTAACTAAAAATGAGTGCAAAAAAGTTTTTATGTGGAGATACGGTTGACAAATGATGAGAAATATGTTGAATTTGCATTTTGAATCTGGTGTTTGTAACGGAAAATTAATTTAGCAAACGGGAAAACTGAAACTGAGTCTGACCATTTAATACTAGGCTGGCATTCTGTCACGTGTGTTCGTTGATTTCCAATATTTCCCCTTAAGGTCATCTTTATGATTTTCTTGACAGAATGTAAAACGTCACATTCTGCATCATACGGATTGTTTTCTGCTAAAAGATGATCAGCAAAAGTCAACGCTCAGTAGCTACAAATCTTGGACTAAAATTCCATGTATGGCAACATTTCAGACAATCTTGCTTTAAAGTTAAAGTCTCGCAACTGCAGACCATCATTTTATAATATCGATAACATTTCAAATTTTTTTTCGATAGTAAAGACGAACTGCAACCATTTACGGAGAGTGATGTCTATAAAATCACTTGCAAACCGTGTAAAAACGTGCATATTGGTCAATAAGGCAGAGCTGTGGCAGTTAGGCTACGAACAGAAGCTCGAACAGTCCACGGATGTACTGCCGGTCCGTAGCGTCCAACGGGCACAAAATTTCGGCGATCAGACATGTCGGCATCGTCAGGAAATTTTCTGGAAAATTCGCTAAAATATTCCCTGAGAGCCTTTGAAGAGCATGCGGTTATCAAGTTATATGAACTGCCATAGGATAAAATACCGGTGAAGCCTTATCAGCCTTAACCATGTATGCTGCTGCATTTGTAACTATCACCAAGAGCTTCTTATTTCCTTTAGCAGGCGACAAAACACGTAATGCATCACGAACAACCATAGCAATCGCTGAATTATCTTTGTTTCAGTGCCCTCGAGACAATGCGAAACGGTGTTCCTGGTTCAGATTCCTTCATTTTTCCCACGACGACTTTTCCAATAAATTTCTCACCACTAGTCGGTTGTTTCACCTACAAATAACTATAAACCTCAGTCGCCGATATTGTCTCTTATTTCTTGTATTACCCGAAGAAATTGTTTTACTGAAAACTAATGAAGATGAGGGGTGTAATTTAGAGTCTCACTTTTGGGGAAGAACATGTTTTAAAAACTTATAAATAATATGTCTCGAGAGCGTAAACTAAACAATATCAAACTGCAAGGATTACATAATTTTATTTTTAGATTTTCGAAATATTTTGATCAGTACATTTTAAAGTCTTAAATAATTGACAAAAATTTATAAAGCTCAAAATATTGGAGGAGAGGGTAGTTGACGCAAAATTGATTTCATTAAATAATTTTTTAAACTTACCTGTTCATAAATATTTCCAAGATAGTTTTTCCCTATTGTTGATTTATAAGGAACTTTTCGTTTAGAATATTTTACTATGCACGTCAGAAATTTTACATTATCTAACTTGTTCATAGGGATGTTGGCTCGAAATGATACTCTTTCGGGGAATTACCGCTGCCATCTCAAAAGCACAGGATAAAGCATCTATACTTTACAAATCCGCACATATGTACCAAATGAAGACAGTTGTGGCAGACGGAAGACGAAAGCCTTTTCATCCAGCAAGTGGCGGCTGCCTAGCAGCACAGATCTCAGTGCTGGCTAGGCTAGGCTCAAAATTTCGAGTTACTGCATGAGACATGTCTTGCGGTTACCAACAAACGATAATGCCGCACGAACAGATGGAAACAGTGACTATAATTTCTTTGAGACGCAGCAAGTGCTTATTGATCGGATATACAAGGTTTAAGGGGTATAGGTACAGACAGTGATAACTGATATCTTAATATGTGTACGCTTCAGTCACTTAGTTGTCTTTTTATGTGAATCCGACAGTCTTTCTGCAAAAGCATCACATAATTTACAACCTGATGTTTTCTACATCCTCATAACTGTGCTACATAGCGCATTACTCCTGTCAGCACAGACAACCCATTTTGCATCCCACACTTTCACACTCAATATCTGACCTGCGGCCCAGGGGAAAATAGTCATTAATGACTTTCTTGTGCCATGTGTACTTGAGAAATACTGACCAACCTAAAACATACACTCATAACAGCTGCAATTGTTAATCTGCACTGAGCGAGGTGGCGCGGTTGTCAGCACACTGGACTCCCACTCGGGATGACGCAGTTCAAGCCCGCATCCGGCCATCCAGATTTTGGTTTTCCGTGATTTCCCGTGATCACTCCAGGAAAATGCCGGGATGGTTCCTTTGAAATGGCGCATCCGGTTTTCTTCCCCATCCTTGACGCAATCTGAGCTTTTGGTCCGTCTCCAATAATCTCGATGTTGACTGGACGTTAAATCCAATCTTCCTACCTCTCTTGGTCTGCAAATGATGTAAATACTGATGTAAGTTCTTCAGTACACTGTCCTCAGTCATCAGTACAAATATCTGCATCTATACCCCTAACATCGTGTGTAGATTTTGTGTGTGTGTGTGTGTGTGTGTGTGTGTGTGTGCAAGCTGCAGAGAACCACATGTCATGTGTACAAGACTATATTCATGAGAAGTCCTGTATGGAGGGAACACCAATCAGAGGAGAGCATTTAACTACTCAGAGTCAAAGGGAATTGCTATTATTATTGCAAAATCTAATCACTTGGTAACCACAGCGCTGAACAGCTAAACGTATGAATGCTAAGTGAATTTCTGAAGCTTCTTGGGACTTGAGAAGTTTGATAAAGGCGGTTGCAAAATTTCGTGCAGTGGCGCCGCAAGATATGTTGTCCTCTGGTGTGTGGACTGCAGATGATGGTTTTTCAGTAATTAGTTTGGAAGACGGGTGTTGGATTTTGCGCTTGCTACTGACAACCCTCGGTTGCATTGTGTCAATTACTGCAAGAGTCGCTAGTACAAGGATCACATTGGTCAGGAATGGTGAAGTGGATATCTCGTGTTGGCGGGATTGTGTGCACTTCGCAGAAGATGAGGAGGGGGAGGAGATTAATGTCCAACGTCCCGAGAAGGAACCATCCTTCCATTTGACTTACGAAATTAGGAAAATCACGGTAAACCCAAATAAGGATGGTCGAACGCGCGTTTGAACCGTCCTGCTCCCGAATGCGAGTTCAGTGTGCTAATCTCTGCGGTCGAAGAAAAAGAGACTATACCTACTAAAGCACCCTTGGCAGTAAGCCGCTAATGTCAAAATGGTTCAAATGGCTCTGAGCACTATGGGACTTAACTTCTGAGGTCATCAGTCCCCTAGAACTTAGAACTACTTAAACCTACCTAGCCTAAGGACATCACACACATCCATGCCCGAGGCAGCATTCGAACCTGCGACCATAGAGGTCGCGCGGTTCCAGACTGTAGCGCCTAGAACCGCTCGGCCACTCCGTCCGGCAAGTCGCTAATGTCTGTGAAATTTTTAGCGCCAATAAGTGTCCGATCCGTTTCGCAGGAACTGTCACTTGATACTTCGAAATATGTCAGTAATTCGTGCGTCACATTGAGTCTCATTCCTTTACTGTTGTGGGGAGTCTCTGGAGGAAAAATGAGTGGGAAAATGTGTTTATTTATCATGCATTTGACCCAAATTCCTTCCTGATACCTTTTTGATCCATATTCCGTCCAGTTAACCTTCTGGATGATTTGATGAATGGCTCCGTCTATTTTGAAAGTTCCAGAGAGTTGACATCTTTATACATGATCCATGCCAGCATCGCATTATTCTGGCCGTCGGGGGTTAGCAGTAAAAGCCGGTCAATTCAGAAACCTGCTGATCCTTTTGAACCTCGCTGACGCGGTGTTGGTTGCAAAAACGGTTCTGGTCATCCAAGCCACTTGGTGAGTATGACCGCGCCGAAATTTGCGAACGTTCAGGCATTCTTGGTCTGGGGCTCGTCCGTATAATGCGGTAGTGATATAGAGTTAGGTATTTTTTTATCACGTAGAGGCTTTTAAATAGGTTTCACTTTTAGTTACAATTCGACACTTATATAGTTAGTTAGATAGTTCCATGTTCCGAGGACCAGTTGTACGATTAATCGTAATGTTGAGAAACCCGTCGTTTCACATTCACATTACACATTAATATGTAGATATGGCTCAATGGTGATCAGCTACAACTTCTTTTCTCTTTTAAGTACTGTTGTGTGTTAACGATTCCTACCCATCACATCTTTCACATTAGCAAATTAGAAATTCTGTTACGGAATAGAACGAATTGTCAGGGGGAAACTTTTCTGTTTGTTTTCAAATTTAACTTCACTGTCTGCCGCACATTTTATATCAGTGGGTAACTGATCAAAAATCGTGAACCCATTTGAGCGAAAGACAGCCATAATGTGGAGTTAGGAATGTCATTTTCTGTTCTGGTTTCGTAACTACGTACATAATCGTTCCTTTGAACTCCAATGGATTATTTACATAAAAGTTCACGAGGGAATAAATATGCCGCGAAGCGGTAGTGAAAATGCCTAACTCCTTAAACAGATGTCTGCATGATAACTGTGCGTGAGCACCACATAAGCACTTTGCGATCAAATTTTTCGTTGTGTTCACTTGATTTTACGTGTAAACTGCAGTTTTCTGAGATAGTCTTTGTCCGTGAGAAGGTGTACCCACGAGTGAATGTAGTTCAATGAGTTTAGCATTTTATATATTAGTTCACTCTTAAATCAATTTGTTAATGAAATTTTCAAAGAGCCTTCTTTCGGAATTCTTGTGATTTTAACTTGTTAAATCGTGCTTTGGACTTGGTCATTTGTCATTATGCGCTCACATAAAGCAAACTATACCCATCTTCTTTGACTGACGTTATTCATTAAGTGAGGGAATCGCTTAATTAAGATCGTCTCATTATTCTTGTTAGCTGTGTTTCATGTGTTGAAGTACATCTATCTCATGCGAACATTAGTGGAAATCATGAGTCTTAAGAACAACTAAATTGGCATCCATTGTATTCATTGACCATTCATCTTTCATTGGTGCCTCTTATAAATCTAGAATTCCTTCCCATGCTTCAATCTGCCCTGGTGATGTGTCGAATATTTCAAAGAGGCAAATGAAATTAACCATTCCATACACCGCCATATAGGCTAACTCTTTAGCCTGTGTGCTAATAAATGTTTTCCATTGGGTATAAAATTACTTTCGATGGCATTATTGTACCGATTTGACTGAACAGATTAAGGCGTTTCATAGATCAAGGAGTCTCACACAAGCTCAGTGGCACGTGAATAACTTGATGCAAATGTGTATTTTACGTAAAATATTCGCATTTAACTGGTATTGCAGTCTGGGGGGCCCCTTTAATTTAACGATGAATAAATACACAAAAACTAACCCCTATCACAAGAGATACGACGAAATGATTTGGTTCAACGTGCTGTACAGAATTCACTGAGGCGTTAAGCCTCAACCTATTTGGAGTCACACACTCTGGAGCCCTGGATCTGCTCCTGGGGAAGCACCCTCAATGTGATTCTTATTGGAATCATAACATATCAACAAAGTTTGCCAGAGATCCGTGACGAACAAGTTACTGCTCAACAATACAGGCCATATTCGATAGAAAACGTTTCACGTGAATTTACATGCAGGGTGGCAGTGATGCCGGACTTCCTAGGACGAAGCCATTTACACATCCACCGCATGTGGTGAGACGCTGATTTGCTAAAATATAAAGTCCCAATTATATAAGGATTCGAGCTAAAAAAGAAATCTAATACACACGCACGCATAAACACTCACGCACGCACACACACACACACACACACACACACACACACACACACACAATGTAATAAAAAATAATAACTCCAGTTGTTTTACACCTTTTACTTGGCGGGAACATTTATCAATCAATTTAATATCAATTCTTCGGGAGAGTCTTATTGCGTTAACTATAGTTCTGATAGATCTGCGTAATGTCTCTACCAGTTTGATTCGCCTGGATAGTAGGACTGTTGATATTTTTAAAAATATCGGGAATCTGATATTTCCATATTTAAAAAAGTCTGTTATTGGCACTCGCTATATCGAAAGACGTATCGACATACCGACGGGCGTAACATCGATATTCCGGCCCGTAAAAATATCGGCTGCACATTGTAAATCTATCGCTGGTTTTAGAGCTGTATATTTAAGTACTGGTTTATTATTAGATATTCTGTACATCAACATCCAGCAGCCTGCCTATCCCCTTAGAGCAAGAATTGAGAGGCAAACGATGCACATTCACGCTTGGCGATACCCACTTTGCTTGGTAACTGCATGTAAGTGGCACAATAAAAGCTGCCCGATGGGTCTGTCGTTCGGTTTCGTCACGCGACTTCGTGTAGACTTCCCTGCTTTTTTTTTTCAGTTCCTGCCACCGCTAGCGAACTAGCAGTTGTAGTGTCAAAATTGCCCGTTGAAGTTAAATGGCGCAGTTTCTGTCGGTAGCGCCGATCGCCGATTCGTCAGCGTTTCCCCTCTCTCCTCTCCGCCCACCGCAAAGACCATTAGATTTTTGGTGCTCATTTTCAGCGACTGCTTTTGAAGAATGCCAATGTGAAGAAATAACATACTAATTGCTCAAAAGTGTTTTTAACGGAACTGGTGTCCTATTTCTTCACATTAGAAATCTTGTTGTTCCATTCACACCGCCACCGCCCTGTGCATTCACACAGTCAAAGACAAAGACTGGACTTGATGAAACTCAAAAAGTAGTGAGACTCCTTCACACAGTGAAAGGAAAATTATGTTCTCCTACAATTTCAAAAGAACAATTTCAAATATTTATCTAAAATTATGAAACATATATAAAATAAAAATATCTGCACTCGATATTGCCATTTGATGTCGGTATATCGATGTATCACGGAAAGAAACATCGGCGATGTATTTCCACATATTTTTGGTAAAATATCGATGTATCCATAATTTGCCTATAGCCGTACTGAACAGCCGCACGCGTTAGCACTGCGCTTCCTGTATTCGGGGTGGCACGCCGACCCCAGATTGAATCTGGTTAGGGCCGGTGTCCCAGCCAGTCTGGATGTGAATTTCAGGCAGTTCCCCATTTCCGACTTAGGTGAATACCATGCTGGCACCCACGTCCCGTCCCAGTTAAACGATTCGCAAGAATTTCTAAAACGTTCTCACACTTCCCCGCGCGTTAACACTGGACTCAGGCAGATGGAGTAGACAAATTGCGACCCTACCAGTAACATTGTCAAATCTAGATTAAAAAGTTGACCCCATGACAACGCATCAGACCAAGAAAAGGGAGAAGAAGAAGAACATAAGCACCAGTTTAAACTTCGATTTGTGGCTTACTTGAATACGAGAAGGCAATGTATTAGCTGACAACATGTAGGAGATGAAGATTACCTCATATTTTGCGCATTTACGCTCTGGTATTCCAGTTTCTTTGGTTTGTTATTCGCATGTTGATAAAGTGTCTGTGGTTTTTTATTTGTATAATGATAAGCTACGTATCACTGCTGTCCAAATCGAAGCTATCAGAATTTAATACGGAAGCATTGAAAGAATGCACAAACTCTAAATTATAGTAAATCACTGATGCCATGTTATCGGAGCCTCCACATTTACGTCCGTAATAAGCAACAAATACTCACGCCGAAGTCAGATAGGCATTATTTTCTACCTATATATATTTAATATAAATTGCTTCCGGGATTGCACACTTTGTGGAGTTTTACGGTTTTACTTTTTTTTTATTATACTTTTTTTCCTTTCTCTCAGATGTCAGTGTTCTGAACTTCCACTTAAATTCTCTTTCACTATTAAATTTTCTTCCAGTATTAAAATAAGCGACGCAAAAATAGATGATGGTACAGGTACACTTCTTTACATTTTTAATGAAATCTATCTACAACAATAAGTTACGCTTACCCCAAGTTATGGTGCTAATTTCAATATGGCGATTTAAGCTTATAATTTTACATTAACTGAGGAGATTTTTCATAACAAAGCATATTCGGTAAAAATAATTTTACGCGAATAAAATGCATCGCTGCAGTCTGCAGTCCGAAGGTTGGTTTCATGCAGCTACCAATGCTAATCTCCTCATCTCTGCATAACTAGCTGACTGTAGTGTAACCTTTGTCTCTCGCTACAATTTTTGTCGCCTTCTCCACCAATCCAACCCCCCCCCCCCTCCAACACACACACACACACACACACACTCTAACTTCCCTCTCTCACCAAATTAAAAATTTCTTAGTGCCTCAGAATGTGTCCTGTGAACATATCCTTTCTTTTAGTCAAATTGTGATACAATTTTCTTTTCCCCCTTCTATTCAGTACCTCTTCCTTAGTTATCCAGTCAACTTATCTTCAGCATTCTTCGCCATCACATATCAGAATATTCTAGTTTTCTCCTGTCTATAATGCTCACCGTTCACGTTCCACTTTCATATAAAGCTACACTCCAGACATATACTTCCAGAGAGCATTTCTTAAGTTTGTATTCGATTATATATAATTTTTCAATTAATTTCTTAATATAGAGACGTTTTGCTTGGGGGACGGCGGAGGAAGGGGTTGGGTAGATTAGTGTGAATGGGGTGTATACAAGTACCAATGGGTGTCTGTTATAATAATTTACACAAGATAGATGAGATTCGAGAATTGTATTTTCACAGCGCAACGCGAAATAGAAAAAAAATGTGGTTGCTTATTTTCCTTAATAGGTAAAACATAACTATATTTTTGCTGCTTAAGTTATGTGCAGGGTGATTCTGAGGTGGTGTTACAAACTTTCAGCGATGATGGAGAAGGGAAAATCTATCAATTTCGGGTAAGGGGCCCTGGTCCAGAAACGACCAGGTAGGAAGTTATAATCAAAAACCGTTCTGATGTCTCTGACAATGGAATATATGTACCGGTAACTGTTGTTTCTAAGATTGTACAGCACGAAACATTCAGAGGTGGTGGTATCACCTAAAAAAGAGAAATTTGCTACTAAATATGGCACTAAATTGCATAGCGCAAGAGCTACGAGCACTTATTTATCTCAGATACAATGAAATGCGTCTCTTACACCGAACAAGTGTCCACAGTTCTTAAGGTATGCATTTTAGAGTCCATATTTACTGCACTTATTATTTCTAGTCTTGGTCCATACTACCGCCTCCAAAAGCATGAAAACAAAACAGCTTGCAGTCGCTTCTAAGTTATGGCCAGTAGTTTCTGGATTTGTCCTTCTCCGTACCTGAAAGTTTCTAACATCATCACGGAATGATCCTTTATAAGATAAATTTTCCAACAGTGGGCACAGAATCGTGATGAGCAGACTTGCAATACAAATTATAATCTTACATACAGATTCACGGAACTTTTGTGTGGATTCTATCTACCTGTAACTCGTCTGTAATGCATTAACAAATAGTGTAGATGAAATGCAGATGAGTAATACATGTAATTAACAGTAAAATTTCTTCGCTGTTCTGAAATGGAAATTCAATCTGCGGCTTCTGTCGAGACTTTCTCACAGTTTAAAGCAGTTACCACTGTACATGCTGCAGTAGCAACGATTTCAGAACGATTTGCTAGACTGTGTGCATCATAAGCGCTTCGCCCCTCACCCGAGTAAGGGGGCAGCACTCGATTCGGATCCCCTGGGAAAAGAGACGCTGCCTCGCGTGCCCGTCGCTTTTTAGTTGATGGACTGCGCAGAGAAAGATAAAGGCTGAACTGAACATTATTTTGTCTAGTGCGTCCATAAAATGAAGTAGGTGTTGTTTCTCACGCATCCTGCTTCAAAGACGCTGCGATCTAAATTTTACACCCTTCGAAAATTCCTGCAACGTAACTCATAGATACGGTTTACTAAGAACTTTTGCTGTTCATTTCACTTCATAGATACGGCTTATTAAGAACTTTTGCTGTTCATTTCACTCAACAAAGACTGTTTTAATCAATACAGCTTGTATGAGAATATGGGTTTATTTCTTTCTTTGTTTGGATGTGTATGTGTGTGAGTGGGTCGTGCTTGTGACTCACCAGCTTACGACACCCATCTAGGCACAGTAGGCTGCGCAAAGGCTGTTCCCGCAAGTCTAGAAATTTAGAAGCTGGTGAGGCTAGAGCTTCCTGCGGTTGTGACTGACCAGTCACTGTTTCCGCAAACCAAAGGGATGAGACATTGAAAGAGCCCCAAAGACACCCTTAACAGTTATGTGGAGAAGGTAAATGTATCTGACCACTCCAACGTGGTAACAGACTGAATGAGTATCCCATGTGATCTTTTTCGAATTAAAGAAAAGAAGGAAAGTAAGATGTGAAGTAAAGGCGACGAATAATACCGCTGTCGTAATTTCTCCTGCCTCCAGCCTGTCAGTATCATCGCAACTCAAGCAATAAGCAACTGTACGACAACTACAGACAACGGACTATACATAACCCGCTAACCCGCTCTTTGGGTTTTTCTAAGTACGTTTCTTCAAGTACATGACTGTTGAAATTTATCAGCATTCATGTTACAATCTTCCACCAATCAAAACTACATTTGAACATCTATGCCTCTCTCCTCTGATGAAGATTATGATGATAAATGCAACATCAACATTATCACCACAACAAAATTGCACCTGCATTTCCTCTGTGTGCAACTGTGCGGTGTACAGCAGAAGCTTTGTGTATCACTATTATTGTCGCCCTCCCCCTTTCCGTTTCACCGTTCGTACGGCCAGACTATTAACTGCAAATTTCACCCCAGTGCACACCTGTCTCGTATAGTCTGTCACTGAAGCTGGACGAGCATTTCCGAGACGCTTTCGAACTTATCCTTTGTGTAATTTCTCCAAGAAAGAGGTACGTGACGAATCTTTCGTTCAAAAAGTTGTTATGTATTGCTAGTCAGGCTGAGATGCTCATTAAGTAGGCGGTTAGTCTCTTCACTATAACACAATGGCCTGCTACCTTTTTGTGAGCTGACAAGCGTCTTTAATAACAACTGTATGGACTGAAGGTAATCGCGAAACGCTGCTGAAACCGGTAGTCTAGCCGGCCGGGGCGGCCGAGCGGTTCTAGGCACTACAGTGTGGAAACTCGCGACCGCTACGGTCGCAGGTTCGAATCTTGCCTCGAGCATGGATGTATGTGATGTCCTTCGGTTAGTTAGGTTTAAGTAGTTCTAAGTTATAGGGGACTGATGACCTCAGCAGTTAAGTCTCATAGTGCTCAGAGCCATTTGAACCATTTTGAACCGGTCGTCTCATGTGAGGGAGTTGCAGCGATCTAGAAATTATAATTGAAAGTTTTATCTTGTTTACGCGCCAATACTACACAAAAATCACAGGGTGTAGCCTAAAATCAATGAACCTATCTCAGGTTCTCTGTTTGAAGTGCAGAATGCAACGCTTATTAAATTGAAAAGTGTAGCATGTTAATATGATCTGACATTATGGTTAGTTAATGCACAGTTGACGATCAAACGGTATTAATAATGTTTAACATTATGTAACTTGGGTCGATCTCGAACATTTTGGAATAGAGACAGGGCGTATCGTCATTTATAAACACGATGTCCATGAGCGTCTGTAAAGAGTCTCCAAGTAGCCGGACATAACTATTTCCAGTCAATGAATCGGTTCAGTTGGACCAGAGAATCTAGTCCACTCAATGCAAATACAGGTCACCCCATTTTGGAGCCACCACCAGCCTGAACAATGCCGTGGTGACAACTTGGCTCCAAGGCTTCGTGAAGTCTGCGCCACACTTGAACCCTACCATCAGCTCTTACCAACAGAAATGAGCACTCAGCTGATCGTGCCACGGTTTTCCAGTCGTCCAGAGTCCAACCGCTTAGTCACGAGCCCAGGAGGAGCGATGTCGTGCTGTTAGCAAAGACTCGCGGTTCGGACGTCTGCTGCCATAGCTCCTTAACGCCAAATTTCTCCGCACTGTCCTAACGGATACTTTCGTCGTACATACCACATTGATTTCTGAAGTTATTTCAAGTAGTGTTGCTCGTCTGTTATCACTGACAACTCTACGCTAACGCCAGTGTTCTAGGCAGTTAAATGAAGGCCGTCGGCCACTGCGTTGTCCGTAATGGGAGGTTGTGCCCGAAATTTGCTGTTCTCGGCACACACTTGACACTGTGGATCACGGAATATTGAATTCCCTAACGAGTTCCGAAATTGAACGTCCCATGCGTCTAGCTCAAACTATCGTTCCGCGTACGAAGTCTGTTAATTTCCTTCGTGTGGCCATAATCACAACGGAAACATTTTCACATGAATCACCTGAGTATAAATGACAGCCCGCATCTCGTGGTCGTGCGGTAGCGTTCTCGCTTCCCACGCCCGGGTTCCCGGGTTCGATTCCCGGCGGGGTCAGGGATTTTCTCTGCCTCGTGATGACTGGGTGTTGTGTGATGTCCTTAGGTTAGTTAGGTTTAAGTAGTTCTAAGTTCTATGGGACTGATGACCATAGATGTTAAGTCCCATAGTGCTCAGCGCCATTTGAACCATTTATAAATGACACCTCCGACAATGCTCTGCTCTTTTATACCTTGTTTACGCGATACTACAGCCATCTGTGTATGTGCACATCGCAATCCCGTGACTTCTCTCACCTCAGTGTGAGGCTAGGAACTGACCTTTAGTAGCCTACAGAGGTTGTTTATTAATCGAGTCACACCAGAATATTTCTTGAACACTAGTAGATTGTACCGTTGCGCTATACATGTGTTGATGTCTGTCGAACTGTGCTTGGATACAGTCAATGACCATCACCAGTAAAGATATCTCCTGTTCACATGCACCATACAAAGATTGGAGTAATTACATGACGCATAGAGACATTTAAGGAGTCATTCTTCTCTTGCTGCATTCACGACTGGCATTGAAAGAAAAATTAATATGAGGTACTATACAAATTACTCTCTGCCCTGCATTTCATAGCCGTTTGCAGAGTATGTACGAGGGTCACTCCAAAAGAAATGCACACTATTTTTTTTAAAAAATCCATCTTTTATTCTACATGTTTGAAAGTTTTACAGTGCGTAGACACATCCTTTAGGAACAATATTTTCATTTCTCCACATAATTTCCATCCCTCTCAATTGCCTCACGCCATCTTGGAACCAGCGCTTGTGTAGCTGCACGGTAAAATTCTGGACCAACCTCTTGGATCCACTGTTTGGCAGCGTGCACAAGGGAGTCATCTTCAAACCTTGTTCCACAAAGTCAGTCTTTCAGTTTCCCAAAGAGATGATAGTCACATGGAGCCAGGTCCGGACTGTAAGGCGGGTGTTTCAGTGTTGTCCATCCGAGTTTTGTGATCGCTTCCATGGTTTTTTGACAGACATGTAGCAGTGCATTGTCGTGCAACAGCAAAACATCCTGCTTTTGCCGATGTAGTCGAACACGACTCAGTCGAGCTTGAAGTTTTTTCAGTGTCGTCACATATGCATCAGAATTTATGGTGGTTCCACTTTGCATGATGTCCACAAGTAGCCATAACTTTTCCAGCAGAAGCTGTGGTTTTGAATTTTTTTTTTTTTTTTTCTTGGGTGAATTTGCATGGTGCCACTCCATTGATTGCCTCTTCGTCTCTGGTGAAAAATGATGGAGTCATGATTCATCACCTGTCACAATTCTTCCAAGAAATTCATCTCCGCCATTCTCATACTGTTCCAAAAGTTCGCTACATACCGTTTTTCTTGTTTCTTTGTGAGCCACTGTCAACATCCTGCAAACCAACCTGGCACAAACCTTTTTTAACGCCAACACTTTCAGTATTCTGCAAACACTTGTAGCAGCCCACCCGTCACTTAGCTGGTTTTGGCGTGTGTTCACCCCAGGTAATTGACTAACAGATCAACAGAGAGTGCAAAACTGCCGCAATATCGGATAACGCAAAAAAGTAATATGGAACTGTGACTCCTGATTGAACTGCGGTGGCAGTGTTGACATTAATTTATTCAGAATTGATCACTTTTAATTAAAAAGTGGTGCACATTGATGTTATATACAGCTATTGAACACCAGATGCACATGTTGAACATAAAATTAATTAAGAAAGTGACCTGGGATTTCAACTACTTGATTGAAAACAGATGCAGTCGATTAGCACAAATTTATTTTAACTCAAGACCTTCAATCATAACATTACAAGACTCTCCTATCAGGCAGTGGTAATAAATTGCGTTTGTGTGGAGTACAGCGTGATACTCAAAAGTAATTCCTATCGACTGACCCAGGTGTTATGTGAAGTGCGAGAAGACTTCTACTATACACGGCCCATGAAACCCTCTTGGAAACTTTGCCGACGTGATCCAACAAATTATTGAGTGGTCAGAGTGGGCGCAATATCACCGAATACAGCGTGGTGGAGCGGTGTCGTATGTGTGGATGTCGGCCGACCTCGTGGTGCTGCAAGGCTGTGCTCGTCTATTCACTCCTAGCTATCTTGCTCAGTACATAGCTGAACCAAAACTTCCTATCTCCAAGCTCAATCGTTCCCTTTGCTAAGTCCTAAACTGCAGAGATGCTCACTCTTTCTCAGGCAAGCTGAGTCAAGAACGCCACGTCCGCACTCTAGGCTAGCTGGGATTGGAAGACCTCTACAGAGACTTCTCACAGTCCACTCTTCACCTCAGTTTCCCCTCCAGCAAAATCACTTACGCCAATTGCAGCGCAAGTTGCATTAATTATCCGTCACTTCCCAGCACCGACCAATGCCTGCTCTGGGAAGTGAACAAATTCACACAAAATTTCCCTTCTTCTCAACTTCTGCTATATAGCTCCTCCCAGGCCACCCATTAAGGTTAGCATCTGCACAAACACCAAGTTTTCCGGAATTCTGACTCCCAGGAGAGTACTTCAAATTCCTTGGTCCTATGTTCCCATCGGAGGCCGGCGTATTTCATGCTGTCGCTCTTCACCTGATTTACTTCAGGTTCTGCGGACTGTGAATTCACCATGATGTTGCTATAGTCAGGAACACGCATATTTTGACCTCTGTTGACCACTCCATCATAGCTTTGCGCGGCTTTCTCGCATGTTCCACTGGAAATGGGACGACGGATATTTATCAACAGGCGTAAAGTTCTCCATCTGTTTCCCGGTACATCAGCATGGGGTCGGGGTCAACTACGCATGCTGTCACTCATCGTAAGGCGGCTGGAGGCCGCGTGGCGTTACCGCTTTCTCAGAGCTTGAGCTGCCCTAAGCTGCCTATTGTCACTTCCCTTTGCCATTCCCCATCCAGCCACAGTCAATTCTAAATACTTCCCTGGGGTAAACTAGCGTCCAGTAAATCGACTCGTTTCCACAAAGTTTTCATGTCATGTCAATTACTTTAAAACCATCACCCGACATTAATTATTCAACTATGTCTATACTATACCTTCTACAAGATGCATTGTGCCTTGTCAGCCATTTTGTTCAGCCCTACTGTTCGCTCAATGTGAGTTAAGTGATCTTTAATGGCTTCATGTAAGGGGCATAGTTCTTGCCATCTTACACACTTCCTATCCCAAAGTAGCGTGCCAATTAGTTCACTGTGATGCGTCTGTCAGCAGTCACCAATTCGTTAACTCTCTGCACATTGTCTGGAGTGTGTGTAGTACGAGGCCTGCCGCTGCAAGGACAATCCTCAATATTACCGTGCCCACTTTCATCACGTAACCTGCTTGCCCACCGACTAACTGTACTGCGATCGACAGCAGCATCTCCATACACCTTTTTTTAACCTCTTGTGGCTGTTTCCCACTGTCTCGTTTTCACAGCACAGGAATTCCATGACAACACGTTGCTTCTGACGAACTTCAAGCGCAGCAGCCATCTTGAAGACATGCTGTGACGGCGCCACTTACGGGAACAGGTTGAACTGAGATTGAAATCAAGCGGCAAGGATGTATCTACACACTGCAAAACTTTCACACATGCAGAATGAAAACTGTATTTTTACAAAAATAGTGTGCATTTCTTTTGGAGTGACCCTCGTATGTATGGGATGTGTGTATGTATGTGTGTATGTAGGTGTGTATGTAACCAAAGGAAGTGTGTGTAACACGTTAGATTCGTTGTCAATGTGCGAGTCACGCTGTAGACCAGAACGAACTGAAGTCAGAGGGGTTGTCCAGTACGGAGAAGGCTCATTTTTCCTCCAGGAAGCGGGCAACAGTGGAGGAGGGCTGCTGAGTCAACAGGCATTGTGCGTAGCTGGGCGTATCTGCTCGGGGTATCTGTCTGGCGCGCCACGCCTCGCCTCTCGCGTGAGCGCACAACAGGGGGAGAAGTAAAAAGCGCGCTCAGCCCAGCCGAGGGGAGCGGGGGAGGGCTACACGAGGCCGCTGACCCACTGGGCGCCGGCAGGTACGGCCAGCCAGCCAGCCCGCTGTGTCAGCTGGGCACCAGCCGGCTGTGGAGCGTGACGCATCTGAAGCCGCCTTCACACGAGACGTGGCATAGTTCGCGCTGACATTGCCTTCATGATGCTGCTGAATGCTCAGAAACTATCAGCATTGTTCACGCGGTTCGCATACCGCGCTGTGATCATACGCAACCGCAGCGCAGTCCAGCTGCGGACGGAGCTTGCAGCCGTCGCATGCGAGCTACACACGAGTCCTCGAAACGGACAAGCGGAAACTGGGTTTCCATGTTGTGAAGAAGAAAAACCAAACAGAGCCTCTTCGCTACATTGTCTATTTCGCTAATTTCCGCTTTTCACGTTGTACAGGCACTGTTCTTTAAAGGCATCTACACTACTGGCCACTAAAATTGCTACACCACGAAGATGACGTGCTACAGACGCGAAATTTAACCGACAGGAAGAAGATGCTGTGATATGCAAATGATTAGCTTTTCAGAGCATTCACACAAGGTTGGCGCCGGTGGCCACACCTACAACGTGCTGACATGAGGAAAGTTTCCAACCGATTTCTCATACACAAACAGCAGCTGACCGGCGTTGCCTGGTGAAACGTTGTTGTGATGCCTCGTGTAAGAAGGAGAATGCGTACCACCACGTTTCAGACTTTGATTGTAGCCTATCGCGACTGCGGTTCATCCTACCGCGTTGGAAGAGATCCAATGACTGTTAGCAGAATATGGAATCGGTGGATTCAGGAGGGTAATACGGAACGCCGTGCTGGATCCGAAAAGCCTCGTATCACTAGCAGTCGAGATGACAGGCACTTTATCCGCATGGCTGTAACGGATCGTGCAGCCTGTCTCGATCCCTGAGTCAACAGATGGGCACGTTTGCAAGACAACAACCATCTGCACGAACAGTTCGACGAGGTTTGCAGCAGCATGGACTGTCAGCTCGGAGACCATGGCTGCGGTTACCCTTGACCCTGCTTCACAGACGGGATCGCCTGCGATGGTGTCCTCAACCTGGGTGCACGAATTGCAGAAAGTCATTTTTTCGGATGAATCCAGGTTCTGTTTACAGCATCATGATGGTCGCATCAGTGTTTGGCGTCATCGCGGTGAACGCACATTGGAAGCGTGTATTCGCCATCGCCATACTGGCGTATCACCCGGCGTGATGGTATGGGGTGCCATTGGTTACACGTCTCGGTCACCTCTTGTTCGTATTGACGTCACTTTGAACAGTGGACGTTACATTTCAGATGTGTTACGACCCGTGGCTCTACCCTTCATTCGATCCCTGCGAAACCCTACATTTCAGCAGGACAATGCACGACCGCGTATTGCAGGTTCTGTACGGGCCTTTCTGGATACAGAAAATGTTCGACTGCTGCCCTGGGCAGCACATTCTCCAGATCTCTCACCAATTGAAAACGTGTGGTCAATGGTGGCTGAGCAACTGGCTCGTCAAAATACGCCAGTCACTACTCTTGATGAACTTGTTGAAGCTGCATGGGCAGCTGTACCTGTACAAACCATCCAAGCTCTGTTTGACTCAATGCTCAGGCGTATTAAGACCGTTATTACGGCCAGATGTGGTTGTTCTGGGAACTTCTCAGGATCTATGCACCCAGATTGCGTGAAAACGTAATTGGTTGTCAGTTCTAGTATAATATTTTTGTCCAATAAATACCCGTTTATCATCGTCATTTCTTCTTGGTGTAGCAGTTTTAATGGCCAGTAGTGTATATTCTCGTAACCAAGCAACCGTTATCTTGTCTGTACTGAAACGGGTAGCGACCTGTGTGCGACGTAGCTAACATTCTTAAGTTCCATTGATTCGAATACAGAGACTGCGGCATGCCTAACTTTGCTCTGAACGTTTGCAAAAGCTCCGTGACGCGCGGTTTCCGCGTTCTGACGTCAGAAACCTGTCACGTTGAGCGTTGTCTTTCGTATTAACAAGCCGTGTGAGGTCGGACAGAGTACGCGATCTGGTTCCAATCGTTCGCTCACTTGTGGACTTGACATCATGACGTCACTTCCTGGTTTCTTACTGTTCACATCCTGCAGACATGACGACGGGTAACAGCAGATTTTTTTTTTTTTAGTTATTCGTCGAACTTTTGCGAATATCTCATTTTTTTGTTCCCGTAATGTCAGCATTTGCTTTATAGTTACTACTTGTATTTCAAATCTGTCTTTGTAACTATAAAAACTGCGTGTTTACTTTACCATGCGCTTTTCGTTTTACTCACTTAAAACATCATCTGTGCCCTGGAATCAAATGTATTTAAAGTTTTAGATTTGGTTATCGATCCAAAAACATTTCCTTTCAAGGCAGCTTGAAGACTCATTTTTACTTACAGCATTCTTCGTCTGATTCAGATAACGTCCTACAATGCAGTCTACATTCAATTTTTTCGGGCATCCTTCCTTGAACGATGGCATTTCTCATCTAATTTCATTTTGAGTTGATGCAATACACATTTCGTGTCAGGCAATGTCGGTTTTTGATGTATCATTTAACGGTGCTCCCCACTAGAAACCTTTACGCGCAAACATAGAAACAAGTTAACGAATGCCGTGAGCAGGTCATATTTATAGAATGGAGAACAATAGATTCACCAAATCACTATTCAAGATGATTAATTCAAAGAAAGTTAAAATCAACTGTTTAGAAGAAACTAGGGGTTGTGGACAAGTCATATACACAGTAAAAGAATAAGAAATCTTTTAGCATTTGGAATACAAGTCACGAAGCACGAGAAGCCTAGAATTCATGAGAAGCCCAGAACTAAATCTGGCAAGTAATGCTGAAAGGGATGAGGAAAGAAAAATAGCTTAGTGTTACGGTGCAAACACTTTCGATTGTTGGTTGAGTGGGTTATCCAGTAATTTAGCTGTTATTACGTTAGAATGGCATGAACAGTTTCTAGGGGATAGTTGCATCTTGGAATGCTTTTCAGACTTCCGCCTCTAGCAGGCATGTGATAGATGTGTATTATATTTTGTTATTTCTCTTTTATATGGTAACTTTCGCCTTTTATATGCTGCAGTTTTTTTCTGATACTACAAGTACTTCTGAAAATTAAAGTTTTTCTCCAAATGTGGAAACACGTTCCACGCTACAACATTTTCATGTACCTAAGAACATATATTGCATTGAAATTTAAAAGCGTTGCAACCGAAGAAAGGTTGTTGCTACTGTATTTAGTCGTCCATCTCTTACATTATAACTCCGCTACCCACCAATAATCCGTAAAAGAAATCAAATTAAGAAGAAGTGTTATCAAAAACCAGTTACAAGTTATATTCATTTCGAAATTCAAGCTGCCGGAAACTAATATAAATTTTTATTTTCAAGACAGCTAAAATTGTTAATACAGTAACGAAACTCAGTTGATTTGCAAATATGTCCCATGGTAAAAGACCCCCTTTCAAGACACAAGATGGTGCATGTCCGACACATTATATAACTGTAACTGAAGAATTAAAAATATATTCCAAATATCTTTAACATACTCTACTGGCCATTAAAATTGCTACACCAAGAACAAATGCAGATGATAAACGGGTACTTATTGGACAAATATATTATACTAGAACTGATACGCGATTACATTTTCACGCAATTTGGGTGCACAGATCCAGAGAAATCAGTACCCACAACAACCACGTCTGGCCGCAATAACGGCCTTGATACGCCTGGGCATTGAGTCAAACATAGGTTTGAAGGTGTGTAGAGGTACAGCTGCCCATGCAGCTTCAGCACGATACCACAGTTCACCAAGAGTAGTGACTGGCTTATTGTGACGAGCCAGTTGCTCGGCCACCATTCACCAGACGTTTTCCATTGGTGAGAGTTCTGGAGAATGTGCTGGCCATGGCAGCAGTCGAACATTTCCTCTATCCAGAAAGGCCCGTACAGGACCTGAAACATGCGTTCGTGCATTATCCTGCTGAAATGTAGGGTTTCGCAGGGATCGAATGAAAGGTAGAGCCACGGTTCGTAACACATCTGAAATGTAACGTCCACTGTTCAAAGTGCCGTCAATGCGAACAAGAGGTGATCGAGACGTGTAACCAATGGCGCCCCATACCATCACGCCGGGTGATACGCCAGTATGGCGATGACGAACACACACTTCCAATGTGCGTTCACCGCGATGTCGCCAAACACGGATGCGACCAACATGATACTGTAAACAGAACCTGGATTCATCCGACAAAATGACGTTTTGCCAATCCTGCACCCAGGTTCGTCGTTGAGTACACCATCGCAGGCACTCCTGTCTGTGATGCAGCGTCAAGGGTAACCGCACCCACGGTCTCCGAGCTGATAGTCCGTGCTGCTGCAAACGTCATCGAACTGTTCGTGCAGATGGTTGTTGTCTTGCAAACGTCCTCATCTGTTGACTCAGAGATCGAGACGTGGCTGCACGATCCGTTACAGCCAATCGCTCGACCAACGCGAGCAGCAATGTTGCGATACGAGAAACCGCAATCGCGATAGGCTACAATCCGACCTTTATCAAAGTCGGAAACGAGATGGTACGCATTTCTCCTCCTTACACGAGGCATCACAAAAACGTTTCACCAGGCAACGCAGGTCAACTGCTGTTTGTGTATGAGAAATCGGTTGGAAACTTTCCTCATGTCAGCACGTTGTAGGTGTCGCCACTTGCGCCAACCTTGTGTGAATGCTCTGAAAAGCTAATCATTTGACTATCACAGCATCTTTTTCCTGTCGATTAAATTTCGCGTCTGGAGCATGTCATCTTCGGTGTGCAGCGATTTTAATGGCCAGTAGTGTATTCTAAGGCAGTTAAATGAGTAGAACATCAAATATTAACGGATGCTGCACAAAACACACTATGATGTCTAGCAACAACATAAACTGTGTAAAATGACGGAAGTACAGGGCTATTACAAATGATTGAAGCGATTTCATAAATTCACTGTAGCTCCATTCATTGACATATGGTCACGACACACTACAGATACGTAGAAAAACTCATAAAGTTTTGTTCGGCTGAAGCCGCACTTCTGGTTTCTGCCGCCAGAGCGCACGAGAGCGCAGTGAGACAAAATGGCGACAGGAGCCGAGAAAGCGTATGTCATGCTTGAAATGCACTCACATCAGTCAGTCATAACAGTGCAACGACACTTCAGGACGAAGTTCAACAAAGATCCACCAACTGCTAACTCCATTCGGCGATGGTATGCGCAGTTTAAAGCTTCTGGATGCCTCTGTAAGGGGAAAATCAACGGGTCGGCCTGCAGTGAGCGAAGAAGCGGTTGAACGCGTGCGGGCAAGTTTCACGCATAGTGATGTGAAAGATTCAGTGTTTAAACCTCCTCTACCAAGCAACGTTCCAGAACTGCGAGCTCGCATCAACAATGCTTTCGAGCTCATTGATGGGGACATGCTGCGCCGAGTGTGGGAGGAACTTGATTATCGGCTTGATGTCTGCCGAATCACTAAAGGGGCACATATCGAACATTTGTGAATGCCTAAAAAAACTTTTTGAGTTTTTGTATGTGTGTGCAAAGCATTGTGAAAATATCTCAAATAATAAAGTTATTGTAGAGCTGTAAAATCGCTTCAATCATTTGTAATAACCCTGTATAAGAAGTCTCAAGTGTCTATTCCTTCATCTGATTCTAAAATCAGTTGCTAGACTGAAGTAGTAACCAAAAACCGAAATGTGTTTCTAGGTTCACTCTAGGTACAGCACTCTCCCCTACTTTTTATTTTCTGATGTCTCTATTCAGCAATCAGTGGCAGCTGCTGAGGTGCAGGTCATGCCGCACTGGAAGTGTTTGATAGCCTCGCAGCGGAATGCCGACTAGGTGTCTCTAGTGCAACCGCGGTTGGCAGTGCCGGCGTCCTTGCTGCCGAAGTAGTAAGTCAGCGTCTATGACCCAAGTCCAGGCGGCTGAAGTGATCGCTTGCAGTGTCGTGATTGCTGACGGAAGCGTGCAGGCCCCTTGAGTTGAACCCAAGATCCTCGGTGACTATCTGGTGTGCCAGGTGATAGCGGGTACTGAGCTACCTCTCGACCGGAAATCCCTTGCAAAACACAGAACCACCAGGGCTGGCTTTCAGGCCAGTGGCTCCTACAGGTAAATGGCGCTGCTCAATTAAGGCCGATGCGGTATTGTCGTAAACAACTGATGAGTGGTGGGGAGATAAGAGCGGTCGAATGCAGGATGCAGCAAGACTTTGCCGGCTGAACCAGGAGTAATTTATACTCCCTCCGGCGAGGCGTGTTGTCACAGGAGGCAGGCTCCCGTCATCTTCTCGACTATACGATATGCTACACCTTGAAGCGATATGGCAAGTCATCGACGATAGGACGCAGTGTTTCTCGATTGTAGCGGGTCTACGACAGATTGCGCCAGTATTATTACACTAAACAAATGCAGAACTGCGGCTGTGGCTGACCTGCATACTACTCGGCTGTTCGCAAATTCCCACTTCCAACACAGGTCGCTACTATAGTGAATTCGTGAAGTTGTTTTGGGAGTATAAGCAGGCTGAAATCATCAAGCCAACTACCAAGTTTAAACGCGCTCCTTCAGTGTGCGAAACGAAGAAAGAAGGAACAGGGAGAGAACATAATTAATCAGTCACTTGACTGCATTGCCGAATATCCATCCCCACGAGCGATGACAACATCCAAACTGAATTAAATACAATCAAGTAAATAGCATTAAACAGTGGCTACACTTCTGCCTTATGGACTCCATAATGCATAAAAAACAGAAACAAGAGTGCACTGTTCTTTACCCGATTCTCCACCCACCATCTCAACACCTCAATAAATGGTACACGTTTCCATTTTTAGAAAAGTCTCTGTGAATGTGGCCAGAAAGCTTAAAACCAGGAAGTTTAAAACTTCACATTATGCGCACAACACTTCTGGTCACATTTTGCTCAGTGGTAAGGACAGAACTTAATATTTGGAAAGGAGTACAGCATATAAATCACTTGTAACTGTGGCAATATGCACCCTCTTGAAGGAACACCATAGAACTGGGAAACGTACTCAGTGAGCCTTTACTTTTGCACACCGCTTGCTTAAAGAAGGCCATACATACAAGGTGCTACATGATATCCTACATCACACCTATAGAGAGAGGAAGATGAACTATCTTGAAATAATAGAAATTAATGAACATCCGAATATGTCCATTTGCCCAAGATTAGTACTGAGTGATCAGCCTCAGTTATCTTATTTCGCCACTTCTAACTACAGATCATGTGTAAATAAGCCGCCCTACTCACATGCTACATTTTCATTTATTTCATATACCATAATTTCACTTGTGCTGTTACAAATTTTTACTTTTTTTAACCTCAGGTGCCTCACTTACCTGTTCAATCTCACTTGTATATTTTTCAGCTAGCTCTCAGTATGGAAAAATGTAAGTTAATGTGGATGAGTAGGAAAAACAAACCTTTAATATTCGGATATAGCCTTAGTAGTGTTTAGCTTGACACAGTCACGTCGTTTAAATACCTGGGCGTAACGTTGGAAAGCGATATGAAATCGAACGAGCACGTAAGGACTGTGGTAGGGAAGGCGACAGATCGACTTCGGTTTATTGCGAGAATTTTAGGAAAGAATGGTTCATCTGTAAAGGAGACAGCTCATAGAGCGCTAGTGCGATCTATTCTTGAATACAGCTCGACTGTTTGTGATCCGTACCAGCTCGGATTGAGGGAGGACATCGATGGCGATGCTTTGAGAACTCAAATTGGAATACCTGGAGGGAAGGCGACGTTCTTTTGAGAAACACTACTGAGGAAATTTAGAGGACGGAATTTAAATCTGACTGCAGAATGATTCTACTGCCGCCAAAATACATTAAGCGTAAGGACCACCAAGATAAGATACGAGAAATTAGGGCTCAAGGAGACATATGGTCAGTCGTTGTTGCTTCGCTGCATTTGCGAGTGGAGCAGTGGAGCAGGAAAGGACATGACTAGTATTGGTACAAGGTAGCTTCCGCCAAGCATCGTATGATTCCTTGCCGAGTATCTGTGCAGATATATCTACACTACTGGCCATTAAAATTGCTACATCTCGAAGATGACGTTCTACAGAAGCGAAGTTTAACCGACAGGAAGAAGATGCTGTGATATGGAAATGATTAACTTTTCAGAACATTCACACAAGGTTGGCGCCGGTGGCGACACCTACAACGTGCTGATATGAGGAAAGTTTCCAACAGATTTCTCATACACAAACAGCAGTTGGCCGGCGTTGCCTGGTGAAACGTTGTTGATCCGGCTTTGATAAAGCTCGGATTGTAGCCTATCGCGATTGCGGTTTATCATATCGCGACATTGCAGCTCGCGTTGGTGGGGATCCAATGAATGTTAGTAGCATGTGGAATCGGTGGGTTCGGGAGGGTAATACGGAACAGCGTGCTGGATCCCAACGGCCGCGTATCACTAGCAGTCGAGATAACATGCATTTTATACGCATGGCTGTAACGGATCGTGCAGCCACGTCTCAATCCCCGAGGTAAAAGATGTAGAAAATGTGATGGCCAGGATATCATACGTAACATTTTCTGTATCCAGAAATGCACGTGCTTGACCTGCAAAATGCGGTAGTGCATTATCCTGCTGAAATGTAGGGTTTCGCAGGGATCGAATGAAGGGTAGAGCCACGGGTCGTAACACGTCTGAAATGTAATGTCCACTGTTCAAAGTGCCGTCAATGCGAACAAGAGGTGACCGAGACGTGTAACCAATGGCACCCCATACCATCACGCCGGTGATACGCCAGTTTGCAAGACAACAACCATCTGCACGAACATTTCGACGACGTTTGCAGCAGCATGGAATATCAGCTCGGAGACCATGGCTGCGGTTACCCTTGACGCTGCATCACAGACAGGAGCGCCTGCGATGATGTACTCAGCGACGAACCTGGGTGCACGAATGGCAAAACGTCATTTTTTCGGATGAATCCAGGTTCAGTTTACAGCATCATGATGGTCGCATCCGTGTTTGGCGACATCACGGTGAACGCACATTGGAAGAGTGTATTCGTCATCGCCATACTGGCGTATCACCGGCGTGATGGTATGGGGTGCCATTGGTTACACGTCTCGGTCACCTCTTGTTCGCATTGACGGCACTTTGAACAGTGGACATTACATTTCAGACGTGCTACGACCCGTGGCTCTACCCTTCATTCGATCCCTGTGAAACCCTACATTTCAGCAGGATAATGCACTACCGCATTTTGCAGGTCAAGCACGTGCATTTCTGGATACAGAAAATGTTCGTATGATATCCTGGCCATCACATTTTCTACATCTTTCACCAACTGAAAACGTCTGGTGAATGGTGGCCGAGCAACTGGCTCGTCACAATGCGCCAGTCACTACTCTTGATGAACTGTGGTATCGTGTTGAAGCTGCATGGGCAGCTGTACCTGTATACGCCATCCAAGCTCTGTTTGACTCAATGCCCAGGCGTATCAAGGCCAATATTACGGCCAGAGGTCGTTGTTCTGGGTACTGATTTCTCAGGATCTATGCACCCAAATTTCGTGAAAATGTAATTGGTTGTTAGTTCTAGTATAATATATTTGTCTAATGAATACCCGTTTATCATCTGCATTTCTTCTTGGTGTAGTAATTTTTATGACCAGTAGTGTAGAACTCTGTTGCGATGTTTTCTTGAATACTGCTCGACTGTTTGAGATCCGTACCAGATCAGATTGAGGGAGGACGTCGATGGCGATGCTTCGAGAACTCAAATTGGAATCCCTTAAGGGAAGGCGACGTTCTTTTCGAGAAACACCACTGAGGAAATATAGATAACCGGCATTTGAAGCTGACTGCCGAATGATTCTACTGCCGCCAACTAGATTAAGCACAAGGACCACGAAGATAAGAATTGAGAAATTAGGGCTGATACAGAGGCATATAGTCAGTCGTTTTTGCTTTGCTGCATTTGCGAGTGGAACAGGAAAGGACATGACTAGTATTGGTACATGGTAGCTTCCGCCAAGCATCGTACGATTCCTTGCCGAGTATCTGTGTAGATGTACCTATTTGTAATACCGGACCCTTAAGGAGATGATGAATTTGTTCAGCGACTCATGTGGGATATGTCACCACACTCTATTGTTCAATGTTTTCCTTTTCAGAACATCTGTTGTAAACTCTTATTCATTATTTAATTTTCAAATATTTTGTCTGTGTTCTACAGTTTATCACTGCATTTTCACTGAAATAATTCCTGTCATCATTGTCCTAAGTCAAACATTAACAAATCTCGTCTTTGGATACGATCAGAGGTGCATTAGGTTAAAATCCTTGATCTTACAAAATTATGCTTTTGTCTTTGTACGTCATGGTGATGTAACAGCCGAAAATCAGTTTATAAATAAAAAAAGAAAAAAGTGGAATATTACAAAAGGATCGTGTGTGTTTTCCTTCACAATCAGTTAATGGATAGTATGTTCCTTTTCCTACAACTGTTAGCGATTCAAGAAAGGCAGTAGGAGTAATCCACTAAGTTACAGGTCCATATCTTTAGCGTCGATATGCAGCAGGATTTTACAACAAATATTGTGTTCGAACATTATGAATTACCTCAAAGGAAACAGTCTATTGACACACAGTCAACATGGATTTAGAAAACATCGTTCCTCTGAAACACAATTAGATCTTTATTCACATTAAGTGCTGAGTGCTATTGACAAGGGATTTCAGATCGATTCCGTACTCCTGGATTTCCGGAAGGCTTTTGACACTGTACCACACAAGCGGCTCGTAGTGAAATTGTGTGCTAATGGAATATCGTCTCAGTTATGTGACTGGATTTGCGGTTTCGTGTCAGAGAGGTCACAGTTCGTAGTAACTGACGGAAAGTCATCGAATGAAACACAAGTGATTTCATTCATTCCCCAAGGTAGCGTTATAGGCCCCTTGCTGTTCCTTATCTATATAAACGATTTGGGAGACAATCTGAGCAGCCGCCTTCGGTTGTTTGCAGATGACACTGTCGTATATCGACTAATAAAGTTATCAGAATATCAAAACAAACTGCAAAACAATTTAGAAAAAAATATCTGAATGGTGCGAAAAGTGGCAGTTGGCCGTAAATAACGAAAATTATGAGGTCATCCACATGAGTGCTAAAAGGAACTCGTTAAACTTCGGCTACACGATGAATCAGTCCAATCTAAAAGCCGTAAATTCAACTAAATAACTAGGTATTACAATGAGGAACAAATTAAGTTGGAAAGAACACAATAAATGTTATGGGGAAGGCTAACCATAGGCTGCATTTTATTGGCAGGACACTTACAAAATGTAACAGACCTACTAAGGAGATTGCCTACACCACGCTTGTCCGTCCTTTTTTTAGAATATTGCTGTGCGGTGTGGGATCCTTACCAGATAGGACTGACGGAGTACATCGAAAAAGTTCAAAGAAGGGCAGCACTTTTTGAATTATGGCGAAATATGGGAGAGAGTGTAACAGAAAGGATACAGGATCTGGGCTGGAAATCTTAAAAAAAAAAGGCGTTTTTCGTTGCGACGGAATCTTCTCACGGAATTCCAATCACCAACTTTCTCCTCCGAATGCGAAAATATTTTGTTGACACTGACCTACATAGGGCGGAACGATCGCCCGATAAAAATTAGGGAAATGACAGCTCGTAGGGAAAGATATAGGTGTTCATTCTTTCCGCTCGCTATACGAGATTGGAATAATAGAGAATTGTGAAGGTGGGTCAATGAACCCTCTGCCGGGCACTTATATGTGATTTGCAGAGTATCCATGTAGATGTAGATGCAGAATACATACATGATACTGCTTTCGTTCTTAATTTCATGAGCGAAAATGACAAGAGCCGAAAAACACAACTTCAAATAATACGTTAAAAAAGCCGAACATAATCGGTCAAGAGGGAATTATTCATGATAATCATTATGATCGCAGGCTGATTTCAGTTAGCTACAACCAGCACGGCCAGCAAGTGTTCCAGTAGATTAGCTTTGATTTGGAATGGTGCGCTCTGATTATCCAGGCAGATTTCAGCCCGTAAAGCTCTACGCTCTAGAACCGCCCGCTGGACTGATCTGCGCGAGCCATTAGCTCCGCCGGGACATGCAGGCGCCCCGCCCATCGCCTTACGTCACCCAGTGTGTGCAGTGGCTGCGTCAGAGATCGGCTGGCGGCGCTTCTGGCGGGCGGCGATAACGACGACGACGACGACGACTACCTGCTGTCGCTCACCCCAGTCACCGTCGCGACGCGCCTCACGCAAACCTGCCGTGCCGTGGCGTCAGTAAACGCGCAGACTGCCGCCCTACCGTAAACGCGAAATACTGCCAAGGCGCCGTGGCCGCCGGCTGTAAAAACGCGCCCATCCCCGGCGCCATCATCGTAAAATTTTCACATAAACCGTTAGGAGGATACGGTGCGTCTCGGACAAGCGATGCTTGATGAAGGCGCGCCAGGCTCGTGGGTGAAAACTCGGGCCTCAGCAACAGGCCGCCATGCATGGAGCTGCACCTGCACATTATTGCTTCTAAGCGTAAGTTTAGGACAGTTTGAGATGAACTACATAAAAAAGCGTAATAGATATTCAAAATTATTTAAGGACTGCTCAGTTCAAAATGTAAACGACCACCAAAGATGATCACACATTTAACTGATAGAAGTTCTCCTGCCTAACATACATATGTCTTTTTTTTTTTTTTTTTAATTGTGCCAACCTTT
Organism: Schistocerca piceifrons; assembly: GCF_021461385.2. Taxonomy (NCBI): domain Eukaryota; kingdom Metazoa; phylum Arthropoda; class Insecta; order Orthoptera; family Acrididae; genus Schistocerca; species Schistocerca piceifrons. Next base: position 263,543,715 of record NC_060144.1, on the reverse strand, counting down.
TCATATCGCAGCAGCCTAAGTTATTTACTGAATGTATTCCATCCTCAGTCTTCTTCTACAGTTTTTACCCTCAACAGCTCCCTCTAGTGCCACTGATGTTGTTTCATGATGTCTTAACAGATGTCCTATTATCCTGCCCCTTCTTTTTATTAGTGTTTCCCATATACTTCTTTCCTCGTCGATTCTGCGGGAACCTCCTCATTTCTTATCTTATCAGTCCACCTTATTTTCAATATTCTTCTGTACTGGCAAGCATACATGCATACATACATATACAAGTATAGTGATCATAGGGTTTGCAGATCACGCGCTGCTTCCACAAACAGCCTCCGTCCTGTCTGTTTTGGACCCGGTTCCTTCAGGTATCTTCAATCTCCAGGGCGGGCAGGTCCTTCGGCAGATCGTCCATCCAGCGCTTTCTTGGTCGTCTTCCAAGGCGTTTGACGTTTGGTTTCCCCACAAACGCTTTCTTCACCTTTCTTTCGCACACGGGCTATGTGACATGACAACTGGAATATTTTGCTCTTCAACTTCTTAAGATTGCTACTTGTTGCGTCAAGAGATAGATTTTCTCATTCTTCGTGCTAATTCATTCTCCTTTATCTAAGATGGATCCCCATACTTTTACTTTTCTCGTTTAGTCATGCTCCATGTTTCTGAGCCGTACTGCTGGGCATCTCACTGTGTTTCACACGGAAGTGCGACAGAAACTGGTACACCTGACTAATATCGTGCAGAGCCCCCGCGAGCATGCAGAAGTGCCACAACACAGTGTGACATGGTCTCGACTGATGTCTGAAGTATTGCTAGCGGGAATGGACACAATGAACCCTGCAGGGCTGTCCATAAATTCGTAAGAATACGAAGGGGGAGGGGGGGGGGGGGAAGAGAAATCCCTTCTGAACAGCACGTAGCAAGGCATCCCAGATATGCTCAATAATGTACATGTTTGCGGAGTTTTGTGGCTAGCGGAAGTGTTACAACTCAAAAGAGTGTTCTGGAGCTACTCTGTAGATATTCTGGAGGTGTGGGGTGTCGCATTGCTCTGCTCGAATTGCTCAATTCCGTCGGAATGCACGATGGACGTGAATGGGTGCATGTGATCCGACGGGATGATTACGCACGTGTCACCTGTCAGAGTCGTATCTAGACGCATCAGGGGCCCCATATTGCTCCAGCAGCACACACCGACACCATTACAGAGCCTCCACCAGCCTGAACAGTTCACAGCTGACATGCAGGGTCATGAGATTCTCTCCATACCCTCTCATGTCCATCCGCTCGATACAATTTGAAACGAGACTCTTTCGACCAGGCAACACGTTTCCAGTCATAAACAGTCCAATGGCAATGTTGACGGGCCCAGGTGAGGCGTAAAGCTTTGTGTCGTGCAGTCATTAAGGGTACACGAGTGGACCTTCGACTCCGAAAACTCATATCGATTATGTTTCGTTGAATGGTTCGCACGCTGACACTTGTTGATGGCCCAGCACTGAAATCTGCAGCAATTTACCGAATGACTGCACTTCTGTCACTGTGAACGATGCTCTTCAGTCGTCGTTGGTCCCGTTCTTATGGGATCTTTATCCGGTCGCAGCGATGTCGGAAATTTTATGTTTTGCCGGATTCCTGATACTTGGAACACTTGTGAAACGGTCGTACGGGAGAATCCCCACTTCATCGCTACCTCGGAGATGCTGTACCCCATCGCCCGAGCGTCGACTAAACACCACGTTCAGGATCACTTAAATCTTGATAACCTGGTATTGTAGTACTAGTAACAGATAACAACTGCTTCAGACTCTTGCTGTCTTATACAGGGTGTTACAAAAAGGTACGGCCAAACTTTCAGGAAACATTCCTCACACACAAATAAAGAAAAGATGTTATGTGGACATGTGTCCGGAAACGCTTACTTTCCATGTTAGAGCTCATTTTATTACTTCTCTTCAAATCACTTTAATCATGGAATGGAAACACACAGCAACAGAACGTACCAGCGTGACTTCAAACACTTTGTTACACGAAATGTTCAAACTGTCCTCCGTTAGCGAGTATACATGCATCCACCCTCCGTCGCATGGAATCCCTGATGCGCTGATGCAGCCCTGGAGAATGGCGTATTGTATCACAGCCGTCCACAATAGGAGCACGAAGAGTCTCTACATTTGGTACCGGGATTGCGTAGACAAGAGCTTTCAAATGCCCCCATAAATGAAAGTCACGAGGGTTGAGGTCAGGAGAGCGTGGAGGCCACGAAATTGGTCCGCCTCTACCAATCCATCGGTCACCGAATCTGTTGTTGAGAAGCGTATGAACACTTCGACTGAAATGTGCAGGAGCTCCATCGCGCATGAACCACATGTTGTGTCGTACTTGTAAAGGAACATGTTCTAGCAGCACAGGTAGAGTATCCCGTATGAAATCATGATAACGTGCTCCATTGGGCGTTGGTGGAAGAACATACTGACGAAACTAAAATGAGCTCTGACATGAAAACTAAGCGTTTCCGGACACATGTCCACATAACATCTTTTCTTTATTTGTGTGTGAGGAATGTTTCCTGAAAGTTTGGCTGTACCTTTTTGTAACACCCTGTATAGGCGTTGCCAAACGCAGCGCCGTATGCTGCCTGATTACATATCTGTGCATTTGAATACGCATGTCCGTACCAGTGTCTTTGGTGCTTCAGTGTATTTTCTAATCTTAGCATTCGCCGATACAGATTTTGAACTGAGCGTCTCCGTAATGGAATACATGCATTTAATTCCCACTTCTGTTATTTCATTGATGTCAAATCCTATGCTGTTGTCACTGGTGAAGTAAGATCCCAAGTACGTGAACTTTGATCCTCATGCCAACTATTTCAAGAACTTCTTCCTGCTCTTGTCTTCTTCCTAATTGTGTTAACTCCGCTTTGTCTTGATTCACCTGTGCGTAGTTGTTCATATTCTACTGCATTTCTTTCAATTCATGGTTTGATTCATTTTGTAGTATTGTATCATCTACACATGCGAGACAACTTAAATTACTCTCCATTCATACTCCAGCCCACTGCTGTTGCCTACATTCACTTAATACTTTCTACAAGTTGACACTGAACGGAACACATGAGGGAGCGTCCCCTTGTCTGAGACCTGTCTCAGTCTCAAACGTTTCTGATGAGATCCCTGGAATCCATGCAAGTTTAACCATTCTCACTAGATTCTCAGGCATTCCAAAGCAAAGTAATGCAATGTATAGGCCATTTCTGTGGATGCAGTCACATGCACGTCGAAATGAAATGAAATGTGTGGCTAAGGCCTCCCGTCGGTTAGACCGTTCACCTAGTGCAAGACTTTCGAGTTGACGCCACTTTGCGACTTGCGTGTCGATGGGGAGGAGATGATGATGATGAGGACAACACAACACTCAACCACTGAGCGGAGAAAATCTCCGACTCAGCCGGAAATCGCACCCGGGCCCCTTGGCATGATATTCCGTCGTGCTGACCAATCAGCTATCGGGGCGGATGTATGCACGTTATAAATCGACGAACAGACCCTAGATATCTTTATCGTATTCCCTGCGTATTTGTCACATTCCTCCCCTTACCTAAACCGCAATTACTTGTCTATTTTTTAATTCATTATACAAGGGGCGTCCAATAAGCAAGGCAATACATTTTTTCGTGGCCACTTTCGGTTAAAAATGTGGAATTTGTTATGGGATATTTTGCAATATTCCCGCTCAGCAACTACAGTTTCATGAAGTTCCGATAGGTGGTGGCGTTGTACGTAGCCTTCAAAATGACGCCTGCAACTGAGATGCGTCACAAGCAGAGAGCTGTCATTTACCTTCTTTTGGTGGAAAGCCAGAGCATCGTGGATATTCATTGGAGTTAGCAGAACGGAAATCGGAAATTTGTGGTAAGTTCTTATGGGTCCAAACTGCGGAGTCATCGTTCCCTAGGCTTACGCACTACTTAATCTACTTTAAAGTAACTTAAGATAGCGACAACAATCACACCCATGCCCGAGGGAGGACTCGAACCTCCGACGAGGGGTAGTTGCGCGAACCGTGACTAGGCGCCCAAAACTGCACGGCTATCCAGCGCGGATCTTGCAGAATGACTACGGAAAGCTGACAGTGATCAAAAGCGCTATGAGTCATTGGACGAAGCGTCTGTCACCATCACAACAAGGTCGCCCAAAGTTGTCCATCTCCCGCGTTCAGGCCGGCTGCATACAGCTGTGACTCATCTACATCTACATGACTACTCTGCAATTCACATTTAAGTGCTTGGCAGAGGGTTCATCGAACCACAATCATACTATCTCTCTACCATTCCACTCCCGAACAGCGCGCGGGAAAAACGAACACCTAAACCTTTCTGTTCGAGCTCTGATTTCTCTTATTTTATTTTGATGATCTTTCCTCCCTATGTAGGTTGGGCTCAACAAAATATTTTCGCATTCGGAAGAGAAAGTTGGTGACTGAAATTTCGTAAATAGATCTCGCCGCGACGAAAAACGTCTTTGCTTTAATGACTTCCATCCCAACTTGCGTATCGTATCTGCCACACTCTCTCCCCTATTACGTGATAATACAAAACGGGCTGGCCTTTTTTGCATCCTTTCGATGTCCTCCGCCAATCCCAACTGGTAAGGATCCCACACCGCGCAGCAATATTCTAACAGAGGACGAACGAGTGTAGTGTAAGCTGTCTCTTTAGTGGACTTGTTGCTTCTTCTAAGTGTTCTGCCAATGAAACGCAACCTTCGGCTCGCCTTCCCCACAATATTATCTATGTGGTCTTTCCAACTGAAGTTGTTAGTGATTTTAACACCCAGGTATTTAGTTGAATTGACAGCCTTGAGAATTGTACTATTTATCGAGTAATCGAATTTCAACGGATTTCTTTTGGAACTCATGTGGATCACCTCACACTTCTCGTTATTTAGCGTCAACTGCCACCTGCCACACCATACAGCAATCTTTTCTAAATCGCTTTGCAACTGATACTGGTCTTCGGATGACCTTACTAGACGGTAAATTACAGCATCATCTGCGAACAACCTAAGAGAACTGCTTAGATTGTCACCCAGGTCATTTATATAGATCAGGAACAGTAGAGGTCCGAGGACGCTTCCCTTGGGAACACCTGAAATCACTTCAGTTTTACTCGATGATTTGCTGTCTATTACTACGAACTGCGACCTTCGTAACAGGAAATCACGAATCCAGTCACACCCCTGCAATGTTGGTTGGAACGCGCGGACACTCTCATTCGAGCTGATCGAAGGATCGCAATCAAACACCCTGCTGCACAATTGGACGTCTCTGTTGCTAGTACTGGGGTATTCAAAGTGAGGTACCCGTTGGGTTCCTCGCCACCTAACGACGGATTATAAAGAACAACGAAGGATCATCCGTGTGAAGCTGCTTGCACTTAACGAGGGTAATTGTGACAATTTTTTTTCGAACATAATGGAAGGTGATGAGACATGTGGTCGTCATTTCGAGCCAGAAACAAAATGGCACTCCATGGAGTTTCGCCACATCACCTCTCCCCTGAAGAAAAAGTTCTAAGACCCACCCTCAGCCGGTAAAGTCATGGCGACATTTTTCTGGGACTCTAAAGGGGTTGTTCCTTCTGATGTCCTCCCTCACTGCACAACGATTAATACTGTGTATTGTGCTACCCTCAAGCAACTGAAGAAACTGAAGAAACAGCTTCAGCGTGTTTGTCACCATAAAAGTGCAAACGAACGTCTCCTTCGTGATAACAACGCAAGGCCTTACATAAGTCTGCGCACCAGAGAGGAGCTCATTGGATTGTTCTTCCTCATCCACTCTACAGCGTGGATCTCGCACCTTCCGACGTAAGTCCACTTGGCCCAATGAATGATGATCTCCGCGGGAAGCAGTGCGTGGATGATGGGGAGGTTTTTGATACAGCAGAACGTTGGCTCTGGAGTCGACCAGCAGATTGGTACCATGCAGCCATACAGGCCCTTTCATTAAGGTGGTTTAAGGCCGTCGTGTTGAACGGAGAACATATTTAAATATGTTTTTGCAGCGAAGTGATCAGGGAATAATATGGTGTACTGGAATCCTGAATAAAATCAACCTGCTTTCAGAATAAAAAAAATGTGTTACATTACTTAGTGTACATCCCCCCTATCTCTAACACAAGCTCATCTGGCAAAATATTAGTAACCTTCATGAAAGAGCGCAATAGTCGCTTTGGAACACTGTAGATGGCGTACCACTGGGACCCTCCACTGCTGACTTCAGTCATGACAGTGAAGTGCTGTGTATGCGTCCGGCTGTTTTATGGATGCAGTCGAGTCCGAAGGGTCGAAATGGTGATGTGACAGAGTAACAGAGAACAGACATACCAATGACCACACCGTGAACGACGCTGCACGATTTGTTCGTGTTGCAACGCGGACTATCTAGCTTGTGTAGAAAGGAATGGAGTCCCACTGGCAGCTGTGTAATATGGACGAAGAACAGTCACTGCGACAGAATCCTCACCGAAAGGTACTTCAGACGAGAGTCAAGTATTTCAAGTGACAGCTTGCTTCACACCTGAGAGGGATTTCTGCTGTCATATAATACAGGGGCCCTCGACCAATTGTCGAACGAATTTTGCGGAGCGCACTGCATACAATCGTTTCGAAGGCGTTTGGATGTGCAGACTGTGTAGCTCTCTTAGAAAAACACAAGTTTTGTCGAATGGATGCTATATGCGCAGATTGTTTGAATCATACTTAATAAACAAATTGAAATGTTGTGATGAATAATTCAGATACTGTCGGAAGGGTTGAAAATCTTAGTGACTGTGGAGAAATCACAAAGGGAGTACCACAGGGTTCAATTTTGGATCCACTCCTATAACGTATTTATATGAACGACCATCCACTTATCTTTCAACGAGCAGAATTGGTGTTGTTTGCAGATGATACTAGTGTTATAATAAATCACATCATAGAGAAAGCAACGAAAGTGATGGCAATTGGTATTTTCCAATGAATTACGATGTGGTTCTCAGAAAATGGATTCTCCCTAAATTTTGAAAAAAAAAAACATTTTATTCAGTTCTAAAAGTTATTGCACTGCTTGAGTTGCTCAGAAGTACCTTGCAAAGTCCCTTCGGGCATGCCTGTATTACATTAGCAATTGCGAATATGGACAACCATCAGTTATATAATGGAATGACGCCAGTGAAAATTAGAACCTGACCGGGACTAAAACCTGCAGACCTCGCTTACCACGAGCGGTCGCCTCACTATTAGGTAAGGCAGAACCAAACTTCTATGTGTCGTCAGTCATGTGTCTACAATCTGCACTCGAGCATGCATTATGTACTCGTATATTCCCGAAGAGAGGCGACATTTTAATTGAAAATCGCTTCCCTGGTATCATGGGATAAATACAATATTGCAGTGCCTGTGTTGTTCAGAAGTACAATCAAAAGTTCCTTCGGACATTTTCACTGTCGTCTTTCCATTACGGAGCTGATGCTTGTCCATATTCGCTGCTGCGAAAACATTTCATGTATATTCAGTGCTGTACAAAAAATAGTCATACCAATAACTGATGTAGCACCTGCGCAGGAATCATTAAATGGAATGGAATGCTCAAATTTTTTGGGTGTATCTAGATATTGATAAAAACTTGAACTGGAAGAAACGCATTACTGAGCTTCTCAAACAATTAAGTTCAGCTAGTTTTGCTCTTCGAATAATCGATAATCTTCCAAACCAACGAATCAACCTCCTGACACATTTTTCGTATTTCTACACAGTGGTCTCTGTATGGAATAATTGCCTGGGGTAACTTATCGCTTAGGAAGTACTGATTACACAAAAGCGAACAGTAAGAATAATATGTCGTGTTCGCCCACGGACGTCATACAGGAGAGACAATTCAGCTGTGGCTTCGCAATACATGTATTCGCTAATGAAATTCGCCATAAATAATCCGTCACAACTTGAGAAGGTCGCTGATATCCATACCTACATCCCTAGAGGGAAAAATGATCTTTATTACACATTAATAAAGAAGCTCCCAGTGGCTGAGGAAGGAGCTCAGTATGTAGAAATCTAAATTTATGATCATTTTCCCAATGACATAAAATGTCTGACCTGTAGCAATGTAAGTTTAAGTCTAACTTAAAATCATTTCTCTTGCACAACTCCTCCTATGCCAGCGACGAAAGCATGACTAGAACTAAAATTGTTATTTATGCATATCCTGTAAACTTACTCGTTCCACAGCATATCGATATAAAAATCGTTCAAACCATCTATGGAACCTGTAATTAACTAACTAAATAACTGCAGTGCATATTTGGAGTTGGGTATTTAAATTGTCATAACTTACAGCATCACACAGAGCTGCACGTGTTCGATGGGCCAAACAATAGAGAAGTAAAACTATGGGTGACTGGAGACATGCAGTGTGGTCCGACAAGACGCGAATTTGCCTCATTTCAAACGATACACGGGACGGAGTGCACCGACTACCCAACGAGGCGTTTAACTCGAAGCGCCTAGAGGATACAGTTCACATATACCGTGGTTCTGTGACGTTGTTTCTCGTACCGTGCCTTGAACTGACTAGTTGGGGTTACCGTAAACGTGAACCAGGATGTAAATTCCGAGGTACTCGGTGCCAAAGTACCGCCCCTCTTTCTACAACGTTGTGATGACATCGCCGTCTTCCCGCAGCAATACGTAAATTGCTCGTTTGACGTATACCGTGGGATCTTATCGCATCACATCTGGCCCAGTAGGTGACCTGATCTTAATCCCATACGCAATATCTGGGATTATTTAAAACAGTGGATATATCGCAGCAGTCAGAATCCTTGTATATTAGTAGCTCCCAGGATCTACTCATCAATGAGGGCTTCTTCTGGACACCTATATACTCTCTTCCTCGCCAGACTGAGATGATCGTCAAGGCTAGCTATCAGGTATTACATTTGCGTTTCCTGAAGGTTACAAATTTTTTGTTCTGTTTACTTATCTCTAAGAAACTACGAAGGTGTCCTGAAAACTAATGTCTCCGACAGTTTATGTGAAAGTTCTTAAAAATTTTTGGATAAAACAAACTTTATTAACATTATATATCTTCATTCTTCGTGATGTATATGCAGACTGAAGCGACGAATGAAAATTTGCATCAAGGCTGGGATTCGAAATCGAGTCAACTGCTCACTAGATAGATGCGTGAACCACTACGCCACCCTGGAACAGTGGATTTGCACAACTACACGGACTAGCCCAGCATGCCTCTCTCCTCAGTCTAAATTTACATTCACACCTCAGTCCACTTGCATTCTCCCAAAACTCGAAGATCATTGCAGAGATTCACCAGCCACATTGGGAAACCACCTCAGCGTCGACCGAAATTGGTGATCCTGCCTGCTTTAGAGCACCTATGCAGGGTTGCAGGCAGGATACCCAGTTTTGTTCGATGCTGGCGTGCTGTTCCAGTACAGGTGGAGAGCCTCAGCAATGCTGTTAGAGTTTAGGGGGAATACCAAGAGGGCCGTTGCTTGAATGGAATTTGGATTGAGGTCGGAGGCATGTTAGGGTAGCCTGTGCAGTTGAGCAAATCCACTGTGCCAGGCTGGTGTAGTGGTTAACGCATCTATCTAGTGAGCAGTTGACTCGGTTTCGAATCCTAATCCAGGTAAAAATTTCATTCGTCTCTTCAGTCTTCATCACAAATGTTTGATACTTGAAATGTTCTCTGGAGCCCTAGGGTTTAATTTTATTCATCATGTCTACATATTTATCTCTTAATAAAATAAACCTGGCGACGAATACAAATCTCACAACGAGAGACCAGTGAGTTGGTACCGTCAGAATAGAAGGATTGACATTATTGACGGAGCCATAAACTCATCCCTGCTGGCACCTCTTCATCACCCCAAAGTGCAGTCCTCGAGGGTATTCTTTAAGTTTTGGAAACAGATGAAAAATCCTCTGGGCCAAGTGGGGACTATATGGAGAACGAACGATAACAGTGAACCCAAGTCGTCGGAATGTCACAAATGTCACAGCGATAGTGTGTGGTCCAGCATGCTAAAGAACAGTATGTCCCAAGTGTGAACGATCTATTCGAATTCCAGACTCGATTAGAACACGTTGTTTCTCACGCACCGACGTAATTACATTACAGATCGCCATGTTACACTTTGCAGTTCGGAGCACTTGATTGCAACTTGCGTCAGCGGAGCGGGAAAGTGGGCCACATAGAATGCATGACATGTTCCTCGGCTGATAATGAGAACAGACTAGAAAAATTGGGTGCCATTACTTTTCAGCAAGCATTTCCAGTGGACGCTGTTTTTATATACTGATCTCGTTCCATCCAAAAATTATTCATATGAAAAAATCGTAGACAAAATTAGGTTTAAGACTAAACAAAAAAAACTCCTCGCCAGCCATTTGAAAGTACGAAGTGTGATGCCTACCTTGATTGTGCGAGGCCTGCTTTTAGAAAGGCAGCCATAAATACATCTGAGTAAAGCCTTTGGCAGGGCATGCATAACATCAATGTCAACCAACGCTTCTTGCTCAACAACCGCCTAACGGACAGTCACGAACATTGTGCTTGTTCTTCGTCTCATTGCAACCGCTTTTGGTGTCACATAGTTTGACGATACCAGGCACAGTATGGATGCAGTTTTAGCCCAGCCCGGTCTTCCGTGTGCTATAAAGCCCGGCTGTGCTCCGCTGCCTGAAATAACACTGGCCGCAACCAATGTTCACTGTAGAAGAAAATATATGGCGCCTGGAAATCAATGCTATCTGACTGGGTCGGTGTTTTAGCAACTCTGGTAAAACTTAATGAAATGGATGTCGGAAGAGCCTGGCATCTACATTTTCTACAACTTATATAGGTGTTTCACACCGGGTTTCTGTGGGCTGATACCCATAGATATTTTCAGCTCTTTTTCTAGAGGACTGTCGAATAGTAGTGGATCTTCCCGCCTTTTATGTACGGTATATTACGTTCAGAGTCAACTGCTAGTTTCTACACCAAAGTAGATTTTTTCTAGTAATATGATCTTCCTGTATGAATAACATAGATAACAAAAGCTGATTATCAACCAATCACAGACGACTCTTCACAACTGAGCTCGTTTCAACAACAATTCGTCGACTTCACATATGCCAGCACCTGACGGAATGCAATACACACAAATTCTTCTATCACACATAAATCACTGTTCCCTTTCATCCCTTTGTTTATACTGTACTTCCAGGTTATTAAAGTAATCCTTGTTGTTATTGTTATTTTTGTTGTTGTTTGTTCAGTGGTTTTTAACGTGAAGACGAATTTGACGCAGCTCTTCACGCTGGTCCCGCCCATAAAAGACTCTTCACCCCAGCAAAATTACTGCATCCGACTTCCACTTGATCCTGTTTAATGTACTCAAAACCTTGGTCTGCTCCACAATTCTCCCCAGCCCTACCCTGTTCGCACATACCAACAAAAAGCTGGCCGGAGTGGCCGTTCGGTTATAGGCGCTACAGTCTGGAACCGCGTGACCGCTACGGTCGCAGGTTCGAATCCTGCCTCGGGCATGGATGTGTGTGATGTCCTTAGGTTAGTTAGGTTTAAGTAGTTCTAAGTTCTAGGGGACTGATGACCACAGTAGTTAAGTCCCATAGTGCTCAGAGCCATTTGAACACACACACACACACACACACACACACACACACACACACACGGGCGCGCGCATTTATAATATCAAATTAACTATTCCTTTATAACTTGGAATCTGTCCTGTCAACCTATCCCTTCCTTCAGTCAACTTGTAATTTTTTTTCCTAGTTCGGTTAAGTACTTTTTCCTACTTGATCTGTCTGTCTGATCTTCAGTATTCTTCTGTAGTGTCCATTGTCTTCTTGTCTGTAGTGCTTTTTGTCCATATTTCACATCCATACAATGATACAAGAGAGGTATATGTCTCCTGGCAAATTTATTTTAGACTGGCGACCCACCTACGCTTCGCACTGGTAGCACTAGGTATCTACGGCCAGAAGTCTTGTTAATAATGTCTAGTAATACAAACAAACCTTCTTCGTGAATCAGTCGCTCTATTAATGAGAACTGTATCACAATCCCGATAATAGTTCCTGCGATTAGCCTCAAACGCAAGCTGCAAAAATGGACAGGGGAATTATGTTAATATCCCTTCGTATAGAAGGTGGTCGGAAACTGTCCGAAGATCTTGTAAGGGTGTTGCGGGGTAGGTTGTGCTGAGAAATAACTGTTAGGAAAGAAATTCGGTACGGTGAGCTGATTCCGAGTTACTTGGCGCGAATCAGGCCTGCCAGAGACGGTGTCGCGAAACGTGTGCTTCATGTCCTAAAACCGAACAAGAGAGTGACGCAAAAATTGGATATGAACGGTAGAACTATCGAAGCAAAGGCTGAACAGTCTCGTGCTTTGTAGTCTACGCTATGGAAACAACTAACACTAATTTTATCCGGGGGGGGGGGGGGGGGGGGGAGGCTTGAATTTGTGCGCCAACGACCCCATTAGCTTCAGTACTAATTGACTTGAAAACGGCGCAACGTATCGAATTTTTCCATTTTCAATTATTTCTGAGCACAGCCTACTGTGCTACAACGTTAAAAGATTATTAGACTGTTTATGGTCACCCTGTATAATTTATTTCTCTATTCAGGAAATCTTTTCTTTTAGTTTTTTTTCTGGAAATGAACAGACTTCGTACGCCACGATTGCGGTGTAGATACTTTTATTGTTACAAGAACAATAAAAGTGTCCTCACTGCGATCGTGTCGTACGAGATGCGTCCATTTTCAGCACTACTCCACAGCACAGCACGTATACCTTGCAATTTTTTCTAATTGCCTTATCTAATTCTCTCAGTAACACCTGACTTAATCCAGATACATTCGATAACACTTGCTTTAGTTTTGCTGCCTTTCAGCTTACAAACTCTGTCAAGATACTATCCATTCCTTTCAACCGATAACCCAATTCCACTTCCGCTTCTAGTCGAATTAATGTCAGAGATAAATCTTAAAAATTTTTATTTTTTCTCACCGAACTTTAAATCCACTTTCCTCAGTTCTTTTCGGTTTTCCTTACAACATACCGTGCCCGTAAACAGAGAATCAATAACATGGAGGAACGGCAGCAACCCTGTCTTACTCCATTCTCGATTACTACTTCCCTTCCACGCTCTCTTATCGTTGCAAGTACAGTCTGGTTCTTGTACAACATGTAGAGAACCTTTCACTTCCTGTATATTGTTGCATCTACTATATTAAATAATGTAAATCGCATTAACCTTGCTAACAATGACAGTTTATGGCAAATAACTGCACTTCAGAGTAGCATGTCTGTACGGATTGGAAAAAAAAACAGCCTTCGTCATACTATCACGAAATCCGTAAGACCACTGGCATTGATTGATAAATTTCTGCTAGTTAGCTAAGTCACTGAGAGAAAACATTCGTATATTATACCTCGAGAGTATTTCCAATAAATGGTTGGTCAGTTACTTCCATTGCTGACCATTAAGACTGAAACATGAGAAATGATTGCAAATAACGAATTCTTTTACATATTGCGCACATACGGCATAGTAGGAAGACTATGTGATTAAATTTGTAGATGATTTTGGGTTAAAGCGTGTATGAAATTTAGTACAGGTAGCTGCCACGTCTCTAGCAACACCAGCTCTGACTAGGCTGACTATCGAGTCCATCTGAGCTTGAATGATGGATACGGATATGTCATGCCATGCTCCTCCGACGCCTCATGTCCAAATTAATGTCTATATGAACCAGAGGTTGGTACCCAGTGGTACCTGGTACCATCTTGCCAAGCACTGCTCCCTTCTGACGATGACGAACGCAGTCTGGTAACGTTTGTTCTCCTCGCTGACTCCACATACGGATACGTGCGTCATGATGCTACACCCAGAAGTGGGACTACCCTGAGCGACCTCACGTCACTCGTGAATCCATTGACGTTGGACGTCCATCTGTCGGCTCTCCTCTCTCTGCCGCCGTGTTAAAGGAAACGGTAACAATGGTAATATACGAGTAGCAGCCTAGCCGTGGTTCTCCAGATGTCGTCACACTTCATTGATTTTAATTCTGAAATTGCATGTTGTAGTTAACCAGTGCATGATAGTGCACATTATATATAGGGTGGACCATTTTAATCCATAATGGAGAATAACTCGGGATGGGTACGAGACACGAGATATAGCAACATATTTTAGATACATGTTGTAGATGATAAAGAGGGTGGCGCGTTGATACTAATGGCCGTGACCTTGCACGTTATTTTCAAGCTAAGTTTGAGGTTAAAGTGCTTTTTTAAAATTGAAAAGTTAAGCGTTTAAGAAGGGTAGTAGGAGTAATCCATCGAACTACAGACCTATATCATTGACGTCGGTTTGCAGTAGGGTTTTGGAGCATATACTGTATTCAAACATTATGAATCACCTCGAAGGGAACGATCTATTGATACGTAATGAGCATGGTTTCAGAAAACATCGCTCTTGTGCAACGCAGCTAGCTCTTTATTCGCACGAAGTAATGGCCGCTATCGACAGGGAATCTCAAGTTGATTCCGTATTTCTAGATTTCCGGAAACCTTTTGACACCGTTCCTCACGAGCGACTCCTAATCAAGCTGGGGGCCTATGGGGTATCGTCTCAGTTGTGCGACTGGATTCGTGATTTCCTGTCAGGAAGGTCGCAGTTCGTAGTAATAGACGGCAAATCATCGAGTAAAACTGAAGTGATATCAGGTGTTCCCAAGGGAAGCGTCCTGGGACTTCTGCTGTTCCTGATCTATATAAATGACCTGGGTGACAATCTGAGCAGTTCTCTTAGGTTGTTCGCAGATGATGCTGTAATTTGCCGTCTAGTAAGGTCATCCAAAGACCAGTATCAGTTGCAAAGCGATTTAGAAAAGATTGCTGTATGGTGTGGCAGGTGGCAGTTGACGCTAAATAACGAGAAGTGTGAGGTCATCCACATGAGTTCCAAAATAAATCCGTTGGAATTCGATTACTCGATAAATAGTACAATTCTCAAGCCTGTCAATTCAACTAAGTACCTGGGTGTTAAAATTACGAACAACTTCAGCTGGAAACACCAATTAGATAATACTGTGGGGAAGGCGAGCCGAAGTTTGCGTTTCATTGGCAGGACACTTAGAAGATGCAACAAGTCCACTAAAGAGACAGCTTACACTACACTCGTTCGTCCTCTGTTAGAATATTGCTGCGCGGTGTGGGATCCTTACCAGTTGGGATTGACAGAGGACATCGAAAGGATGCAAAAAAGGCCAGCCCGTTTTGTATTATCACGTAATAGGGGAGAGAGTGTGGCAAATATGATACGCGAGTTGTGATGGAAGCCATTAAAGCAAAGACGTTTTTCGTCGCGGCGACATCTATTTACGAAATTTCAGTCACCAACTTTCTCTTCCGAATGCGAAAATATTTTGTTGAGCCCAACCTACATAGGTAGGAATGATCATCAAAATAAAATAAGAGAAATCAGAGCTCGAACAGAAAGGTTTAGGTGTTCGTTTTCCCCGGACGCTGTTCGGGAGTGGAATGGTAGAGAGATAGTATGATTGTGGTTCGATGAACCCTCTGCCAAGCACTTAAATGTGAATTGCAGAGTAATCATGTAGATATAGATGTAGAGGATTTGAAAAGAGCAGAGAATTTTACCTATAAAATGATAAAGTATTCAAGGTCATGCCAAGGTTCAATGAAGGTCAAATAAGCAAAAGTGTTTTCAGTTCTACTAGGGATTAACTAGGGATTAGCGAATAGAAGAGAGATACAGCAAAATACAGTATGAGATACAAACTGGGTGGAGCAAAGGGAATCACGTCTCATTATTAATAACTGTGATCTTAAAGGTAACGATCAAATCCCACTCGTAGGTTGGGCTTTGTTTAATGGGCCCCTGTACGTGACGTCAGTTTTGGGAAGAGCGAAGCGAGAATTAAACTTAAAGCTTTAACTAACCCGTTCATTGACAGTAATAAGTACATATGATCGCTTAAATGTTGTTTTACCATTTTCGAGGCAGAACAAACGTAAATGAAACGTAGATCACTGATTTATAAGTCCTAGACTGAGTCCCCTCCACTAACATTCCTTGGGATTCTCCTTCCAGTTTGTGTATAACATTATACAGGGTGTCCCACTCAAACCTCCCTAGTTTCAAAGACTCAGGAAAAAAAGCCACAGTAATTACGACACTGAAAAATGCACCACACTGTAGAGCATCTCAAAGAATTTATTTATTTATCATCAATACATCTATAAGTGGACCATTTGTAACACGAACAATATCGAGTCTATTTCCGTTTTTTGCCAAGTGTATAATAATAATATTAATAAGTCCTTGACTGAGTCCCCTCCACTAACATTCCTTGGGATTCTCCTTCCAGTTTGTATATAACATTGTACAGAGTGTCCCACTCAAACCTACCTAATTTCAAAGACTCAGGAAGAAAAGCCACAGTAATTACGACACTGATAAATGCACCACACTGTAGAGCATCTCAAAGAATTTATTTATTTATCATCATTACACCTCTCTCTATACGTGGATCATTTGTAGCACGAACAGTATCGAGTCTATATTCAGTTTCTTGCCAAGTTCTTTGTAACATTTCCTCTGTTATTGTTGCAATCGCGTTAGTGATACGATTTCGCAACGTAGGAATATCTTCCACTTTGGGTGCATACACTCGGTCCTTCACGAATCCCCACACGAAGAAATCAAGTGGCGTAATGTCGGGTGAACGTGGTGGCCAGGCAATGGATCCTCCGCGTCCGATCCAACGATTGGGAAGTTTCCTATCCAGGAACTTGCGAACAGCCGTTGACCGATGGGGCGGAACTCCATCTTCTTGAAAAATGATGTTGGGTTGCAAGTATTGTATCTGAGGGCACACAAACTGTTCCAACATGTTGAAATACACTGACACATTCAGTGTCTGTTCCGCAAAGAAGAACGGCCCACCAATCCTACCGTGCATTAGCCCCCACCAGACGTTTAGTTTAGGGCTATCACAAACATATAACAGTGACAACGTGCGGATTTGGCGAACCCAAAATCCGAACATGCCTATTAACCCTTCCTGATAGATGAAAGGTTGCCTCATCTGAGAATAAACATCTTTACAGGAAGCTGGCATCCAGATCAATACGCTGCAGCATATCCACATCAAATTGTTGTCGGCGTGGTTCGTCGTTCGGCGTCGGTTTGCTGGAGAATCCTTGAACATAGTCTCAGTTCGAATATAACAAATTTTTTTGAGACTGAGAAACTTATGTCCATGAAACAACACGGTTTTAGAAGACATCGCTCATGCAAAATTCAGCTTGCCCTTTTCTCACTTGATATACTGCGAACTATGGTTGAAGGGCAACAGGCAGGTTGAATAGTTCCAGGTTTCCGGAAAGCGTACGATACGGTGCCCCATTGCACGCTGTTAACGAAGGTACAAGCATATGGAATAAGCTCACAGATGTGTGAGACTTCTTAAAGTAATAGAACCCGATATTTTGTCCTCGACGGCGAGTGTTCATCAGAGACAAGGCTATCGTCAGGAGTGCCCCAGGGAAGTGTGGTAGGACCGCTGTTGTTTTTTTTAGGCATAAATGATTTGCTGGACGGGGTGGGCAGTAATCTGTGGTTGTTTGATGATGGTGTCGAAGCTGAGTGACTGTAGGAAGATAACAGATGACTTAGACAAAATTTCCAGTTATGTGACAATATGCCTTAGACAAAATCTCTAGTTGTTGTGATGAACAGCAGCTAGCTCTAAATGTGGGAATATGTAGGTTAATGCGGGTGAGTAGGAAAAATAAATCTGTAATGTTCGAATACAGCATTTCTACTGTACTATTTGACATAGTCACGTCGTTTAAATATCTGCATTTACCGTTGCAAAGCGATATGAAGTGGATCGAGCATGTGGGGACTGTGGTAGGAAAGGCTGTTGGTCGACTTCGGTTTGCTAGGAGAATTTTAGGAAAGCGTGAGTTCATCTGCAAAGGAGATCGCATATATGACCCTGGTTCGACCTATACCTGAGTACTGCTTGAGTGTTTGGGATCAGTACCAGGTTGGATTGAAGGAAAACACTGTAGCAGTTGAGAGGCGGGCTGCTTACCGGTAGGTTCAAACAACACGTGAGTGTTACGGCGATGCTTCGGGAACTCAAGTGGGAATCCCTGGAGGGAAGGCGGCGTTCTTTTTGAGGGCCACTATTGAGAAAATTTAGAGAACCCTCATTTGAAGCTGACTGCCGAACGATTCTACTGCCGCCAACATACATTCTGCGTAAGAACCACGAAGGCATGTAGATAGTCTTTTTCCCCTCACTCTATTTGCCAGTGGAACAGGAAAGGAAATGACTATTAATGGTACAGAGTACTCTGCTCCACTCACCGGACGGTGGCTTACGGGGTATCTATGTACATATAATGTAGAAATTGTGGTGTCACCGCCAGACACCACACTTGCTAGGTGGTAGCATTTAAATCAGCCGCGGTCCGTGAGTATACGTCGGACCCGCGTGTCGCCACTATCAGTGATTGCAGACCGAGCGCCGCCACACGGCAGGTCTAGTCTAGAGAGACTCCCTGGCACTCGTCCGAGTTGTACAGCCGACTTTGCTATCGATGGTTCACTGTCTACATACGCTCTCATTTGCAGAGACGACAGTTTAGCGTAGCCTTCAGCTACGTCATTTGCTACGGCCTAGCAAGGCGCCATATTCAGTTATTATAATGACTTCAAGAATGTATTCTGAACAGATAATATTGTGAATCATGTACCGTCAAGAACGACGTTCATCATCAATGGATTTAAGTTAAGTATCAAACTAATTACGTCTGCTTTCTGAATTCTCATTCCTTGTCATGTTCCAGATCTCACGTCAGTATAGTTCTTCCTTCCTCACGCTAGCTGCTTGAGCTAAAACGCGTGCATTTCGGCCACCAATTGTAACACGGTGTCGGCTCTTCTGCTAACACAAAAGAAATGTCCTTTTTTTAATTTTCTTGTTTATTGACATCAGAGTACTTAATAAAGAACACAAATATTTCTACGAATCTCATCCACAATCAATGTACTACACGAACCATGGAAAATACGTTTACGTTTTGCTATTTTCGTAAACTCTTTCCAGATCTGTGTGAATGTATGCTTTCCCGGCGTATACAGCTGGCGAAGAGTTCTCGGGCTTCCAGTCGGGTGGCGGTGTCTTCAAACTGCGACGTTTCGACGAGTGACATACTCATCATCTTCTGGCGAAGTGCCGAGACTTTGCGGATGCCGGTCCAGATCTGTGTTTCTTTCTTAGGGTATCCACGAAGTACAGTTGGTCATCCTTGTTCTACAGCTTCAGTTACATTTTATATAGGATGTCTGCTTTAAACTCTAGAAGATACCAAATGGTTCATTTACTATTAGGGCAAGCGTCCACGTCCCAGAAATAAACGCAAATATGTGAGACTGGAATGTGGCGGAAGTTCATTTTATTTTTCCTCTTTTCCCTCGCAGTTTCACAGGCTACTGCCCCACCCCCTAACGAATCTTTCCGTGACATAGGCGTGTTTCTATCTCTCTCTCTCTCTCTCTCTCTCACTCTCTCACTCACACACATACACACACACACACACACACACACACACACACACACACACACACACACACACACACACGCGTACAGAGAGAGAGAAGAGACACGCAGCACCGAATTACAGTATGGTACATTATTTTAACCTATCAGAAAGTTTCAAAACAGCACCCATTCCGCTGCAGGGTGTAAAATTCGTTCTGGTAATCGTATCCTGCTCACAGATGAACTAGAAAGGTTACTGTGCATGGTGTAATTGAACAAGTTGTAACCAACGATTTTTAATTTCAGTACGTGATCTATTCTAACTCGCCTTTCTTGAAAGTAATATATATCAAATTCGTAACTGAGAGCTTACATCTTGTAGCAGCTACCAGTGGAGTTTGTTGTGCACCTGCGTAGCGTCTCAAGCTTACTAAACGATTCCGTAACGAAATGAGGTGCTATTCATTTGATCTTTACCGGTCTTCATTGATAACCGAAGGCGCTGTACATTGTGACCCATTTGATTCGCCAAAAACATATGATCGATCCGCAACTGGGCTTCTGATCGAAGCAGGAATGTTTTGCGTCACGTGTGCCGTAAACACAGGTGTTATCATTCCACTTCCAGACTGGTGTTGTTGTGTAAGTTATTGTAGGTTATTGTGCACGTTCTTCGTGAGGTGCTCTACCTACTTATTCATTTATTATGGTCAGTACCTTAGCACCGAAGCTAAAAGTATTGAATTACAGTTGAGCTTCCGGATAAATGTCATCAAAACTTTTTTTTCGGTTAGTACCTGTCAAATCCGATATTGAAGATCTCTGTGTTACTGAAGACAATAAAAATGAGTTCAGAAATTATGAACACGAACAATTCCAGCTGGAACGGCCGTGGCTGTGGGATGGAAGCAGGTGGCTCAGGAAGTCCCAGAGTAGCGAAATTAGGACGGCTTTCTGCCCCCCAGAACCTGCCACTTCATTCACCCCACCTTCCTGTCTCCACTGCCTGTCTCTCCATTTTATTTCTACCCGCCTTTCCTTTTTTTTTAACCCTGAGAAGTTCCTCCTCCTGTCTTCTCTTCCACCACCGTTACTTGGAGAGCAGCAAGCAGGTTCTCCTCCTTCCGTGGCCTCAAGTTTAATTTCTTCTACTTTTGCGCTGTGTAAGACGGGGCCTTCGCAGCCGTCACACGGTCGGCAACTTCTGAGACCATCCTTGCGGAGAGCGGTTGGATAAAGGCGGGCATTTCGGGGAAACCTGAGAGAGGTTCGCTCGAAAAGATAGCAATCACTGGCGACACCGGCGGTGCCCCGCTGCTCAGGCGGCCTTCAGAATCTTCAAAAAACAGGTGTTAAGAGAGCGGTGTTGCTGCGCGACTGCATTCCTGCTTTACAGATCACCTGACATCTTCAGAAGCCGGAGACGGTGCTTGACTCAGTAAATTGCCAAAAAATAAAAAAATAAAAAATCAGTGAATAACATACACTGTTCATGTAAACTTTTACAAGCACAGATAGTCTTCATGTGATCAGAAAATTCTTTCTCTGTAGTGTTGTTGCCGAATTAAATAGGCAAGTACAGACATCTGCGTATTGTATGTAAAACTAAACCCACATTCTCTCAATCTGACCAAAGTTTTGAACTGTCCGTTAAGTTTCAAACCCGCGCACATTCCGCCGCTTACTGTGATGTAATCTTTCAAAAAGGAATTATATTTGCCATTATATATCAAGTTTACTGATATTAGTCTTTGCCGGCCGGTGTGGCCGTGCGGTTCTAGGCGCTTCAGTCTGGAACCGCGTGACCGCTACGGTCGCAGGTTCGAATCCTGCCTCGGACATGGATGTGTGTGACGTCCTTAGGTTAGTTAGGTTTAAGTAGTTCTAAGTTCTAGGGGACTGATGATCACAGCTGTTAAGTCCCATAGTGCTCAGAGCCATTTGAACCATTTTTGATGTTCGTCTTTGTTCGTAAAACTGAAAGTAATCATGCCCACTTTGATGAATTATTAGTCTGGCAGTTAGCTGGTTGTATGTTGGCTTCGTTGACTTCTTTCGGGAATGAACGTTGTCTCTAGGTTTTTTAAACAAAAAAAAATCTAGAACTTTCCAAAACCGTAGTGGCGCAGAAGTCGTCTTTAACTACAAAATCATAAAATTTCTTTCATTTCAACTTCTGCATTTTGTGAACATTCAAACACCGGATACACAGTAGTCACTCAACTTCCACAGTAATATACTTTCCATCTGCCCACATGAGCTACAAAATTCCAACTACTCGCCACTACTGCACAAATATGTCTGCCTCTTTTATCGTCTCTTCTCGCCAAACGAGAGAGATCAGAGAGATTACAGTTGTAGTCTACGTTGTTGGCAATGGAAGTAATTAAATGGCTTTTCATAAATATAACAAAGATTAGTGGATACAATCTCGTGAATAACATTTACGTAGTCATGTTTCTTAATTTGTAACTTCTAAAACATATTGTTTATATAGAATGAAAGCAGTACCTGACAGAGTAAATCATAAATCGATTTACATGAGGTTATAATATGTTGTAAATGAAGAGGGCGATATCCGACGATATCAAAGGGCTCCTACTATGGATTTGGTTTGATTCCATCACACGGTCGCAGGTTCGAATCCTGCCTCGGGCATGGGTGTGTGTGATGTCCTTAGGTTAGTAAGGTTTAAGTAGTTCTAAGTTCTAGGGGACGTATGACCTAAGATGTTGAGTCCCATAGTGCTCAGAGCCATTTGAACCATTTTTTTGTTTCCATCACAACAGCGAGTCTGGAACTTATTCCCTGGACCATGGTTGAACCATTTCTCCGTGATATCCTTCCTACCAAGACTGCTAGTGTAGAAGAATACGCAGAAGGCATGTTGTGAAGCTAGGAAAAAAGGACAGGGATTCTGGTAGAAATGAATTGCTATTTCAGTACTTACAAAATCAAGTATAAATTTACATATAATTTCACAGTATGAGCTCACTTATGAACATGACGTTGCATACTCTCTGACCTGGCTGCATGCATTGATTCGTTTGAGAATTGTGTCATAAGGCCGTCGCATCCCCTCGCGAGGTGAATTGATCCACAACAATTGCAACTGTGACTGAGTTGACGTCCGAGGTGGTCCACACTTGTTACACAGGGCACAAATATGAGGTATTCCCGGCCGCGTGAGTACCTTGATATCACCCGCACATTTCACACAGATGTATACCGTTTGCAGACAAGCACTGTCCTGTTGAAAAGTGGCACCACGGTACTGTCGCATGAGAGGCAACACTTGAGGACGCAGGGTGTCCAGGATGTGCTGGTGTCCAGTCACGGTTCCTTCAGTCACTAGTAGCAGTCAACTGAAGTCATACCTGATAGCTCGCAGCATGACCTGAAGTTATTCCAGATGGCTCACTGCGCCATGACGCCAGCTGTGACGATGCTGTGTGAGTGCAATACAGTGGAAGAATGCGACCTGTCACCACTTGTCTCCATACTCGCACACGATGGTCATCTGGGACAGTGCAGAGCCGCGAGTCATCACTGAACATAATATGACGCCATTCATCAGCAGTCCACGATTCCCAGTCTCAGCACCACTCCAGACTCAGTCGTTTGTTTTACAGCGTCAACGGCAGCATGACCATGGAACGGTAATTAATAGTCCGGCTGCTGCAAGTCTTTGACCATGTTGCGAGATGAAAGAAAATGCAGCAAAGAGTCCATTAATTTTCTCGGATGGCGGGGGTTGATGTCAATGAGTTACTACACTCGTGGAAATGGAAAAAAGAACACATTGACACCGGTGTGTCAGACCCACCATACTTGCTCCGGACACTGCGAGAGGGCTGTACAAGCAATGATCACACGCACGGCACAGCGGACACACCAGGAACCGCGGTGTTGGCCGTCGAATGGCGCTAGCTGCGCAGCATTTGTGCACCGCCGCTGTCAGTGTCAGCCAGTTTGCCGTGGCATACGGAGCTCCATCGCAGTCTTTAACACTGGTAGCATGCCGCGACAGCGTGGACGTGAACCGTATGTGCAGTTGACGGACTTTGAGCGAGGGCGTCTAGTGGGCATGCGGGAGGCCGGGTGGATGTACCGCCGAATTGCTCAACACGTGGGGCGTGAGGTCTCCACAGTACATCGATGTTGTCGCGAGTGGTCGGCGGAAGGTGCACGTGCCCGTCGACCTGGGACCGTAGGCGACCGCACCGCCACTTCCCAGCAAATTAGGGACACTGTTGCTCCTGGGGTATCGGCGAGGACCATTCGCAACCGTCTCCATGAAGCTGGGCTACGGTCCCGCACACCGTTAGGCCGTCTTCCGCTCACGCCCCATCGTGCAGCCCGCCTCCAGTGGTGTCGCGACAGGCGTGAATGGAGGGACGAATGGAGACGTGTCGTCTTCAGCGATGAGAGTCGCTTCTGCCTTGGTGCCAATGATGGTCGTATGCGTGTTTGGCGCCGTGCGGGTGAGCGCCACAATCAGGACTGCATACGACCGAGGCACACAGGGCCAACACCCGGCATCATGGTGTGGGGAGCGATCTCCTACACTGGCCGTACACCACTGGTGATCGTCGAGGGGACACTGAATAGTGCACGGTACATCCAAACCGTCATCGAACCCATCGTTCTACCATTCCTAGACCGGCAAGGGAACTTGCTGTTCCAACAGGACAATGCACGTCCGCATGTATCCCGTGCCACCCAACGTGCTCTAGAAGATGTAAGTCAACTACCCTGGCCAGCAAGATCTCCGGATCTGTCCCCCATTGAGCATGTTTGGGACTGGATGAAGCGTCGTCTCACGCGGTCTGCACGTCTAGCACGAACGCTGGTCCAACTGAGGCGCCAGGTGGAAATGGCATGGCAAGCCGTTCCACAGGACTACATCCAGCATCTCTACGATCGTCTCCATGGGAGAATAGCAGCCTGCATTGCTGCGAAAGGTGGATATACACTGTACTAGTGCCGACATTGTGCATGCTCTGTTGCCTGTGTCTATATGCCTGTGGTTCTGTCAGTGTGATCATGTGATGTATCTGACCCCAGGAATGTGTCAATAAAGTTTCCCCTTCCTGGGACAATGAATTCACGGTGTTCTTATTTCAATTTCCAGGAGTGTACTTGCTTCCTGCTCTATACGCCGATCCTTCATTGGGCTAGTTGGGCGCGGTCGACAGGAACCTTGATGAGCTGCCCTCACCATCCCATGCAGTCTCATCCGAATGCCCAACAAGCCACGAACCAGCCGGCCCAATGGACACCCACATCGAGGCTCCTTTCAAATTCTGCCAGGTGCTGATAACGCGGTCTCAGAGGAGTACACGGCATTTCCGTGTCCTTCATTGCTATCACTCAATATCTGACGCTGTTCAAAATGGTTCAAATGGCTCTGAGCACTATGGGACTTAACATCTGAGGTCATCAGTCCCCTAGAACTTAGAACTACTTAAACCTAACTAACCTAAAGACATCACACACATCCATGCCCGGGGCAGGATTCGAACCTGCGACTGTAGCGGTCGCGCGTTTCCAGACTGAAGCGCCTAGAACCGCTCGGCCACACCGGCCGGCTTGACGCCTTTCACTGCCCTTACATACCCTATCAGGCCTAGTAACAACACTAAACGCGAACAATACTTATTCAGTCTGGTGGGAGTTCTACATGACACAGAATTGTGCCCTCCAATGACGTGTACGTTTACGAAGTTACATTAACATGCAACCATGCCCTCTGGGAGCTTCGCTGTTTTGTCTGGCAGTGTACTGTCAGGTTAAATTTTGCAATGCCATCACAACAGCCACCATAATAGTATTTTATTTGAAATGGGGTCCGCCGGCCGCGGTGGACGAGCGGTTCTAGATCCTTCAGTCCGGAAAAGCACGGCTGCTACGGTCGCAGGTTCGAGTCCTGCCTCGGGCATGGATGTGTGTGATGTCCTTAGGTTAGCTAGGTTTAAGTAATTCTAAGTCTAGGGGACTGACGACCTTAGATGTTAAGTCCCATAGTGCTGAGAGCCATTTGAACCATTTCTGAATTGGGGACCGTGTCCATATAAATTTCTGTGTAACTATTGTTTCCATTACAACTAGCGTCACGTCTGTAATTCGTAAGTTTAGCTATCTAAATTCTGCCTCTGAAGTTGTTGACGGTGGGTAATTAGTTTTTGTTGTATGGTAATGTATAGTTAATATTTACTTGCCTTTTGTCCCTGTGGTAATGTGAAGCTGAACTCGTGATTAGAGAAACTGTTAAGTTTGTATTTAAATTCACAAGTATTCTCGTAATTCTTGCTTAGTGATCAGCAACTCGAAAGTTAATCAGAAATGCAACATTAAACTGTGTACTGCAACGCTCATGGCGAGAGTACATTCTGTACCGTTAAATTCAAGAAAACTGCCCTGTTAGCAATAATACAAGCAATATGACTGCGAGAAAGATATGAAATATAAATAATTACCATAAATGCCCAGTCTGAAAAGTATGCCACTGTTGAAATGTTAATTGTATCACACGTATATTATAAAAGGCCTTCCCGTTTTTGCAATGAATAAATGCTCTGCTGCTTTCTCCAAACTATGCAGCTGCTTCTGCTATGTTAGTTAAAAAAAAATAAAAATTCAGACCTCTAGCAGTGTGATGTGTAGTGCACGCTTTAAACTATAGAGACATCCACAAAACATCTGTGCTAATAAATCTCATTAATGCAATGATAATTGTCAATTAGAGTTCTGTTACTGATTCAATCGGGAAAGGAAAATCATATGTGCGAAACTTGAAATAAGGAGATTAATGCTGATTGATGAAAAAGCAATAAAGTAACTGTATAAACAAAAGTTTACATCGTTAAGACAAAATATTTTAACACGTGAAATTTTAAAAATTCGCTTTACGTTAACAGTAGAAAAATCTGAACAAGTTCTCTTCACTTTCTTACAAACACATATGCTATCCATCTTTGAAGAAAAAATCAGTAAATCAAACATTGTTACATTATCATAAAAATCTCCAATTCTAAATCCCTGACCCAGTTAACTGCTTTGCTTGGATGTCTCGGCATATGCGCTATTACAGTACCTTTCGAAGTCTTCTGAATGGATTTATTTACAAAATATCTCTCCATAAATGAAAAATAATATAAAAAATTATCGCTGGTAACAGCACGGCCTAACCAAGTCTCACTCCATCACAAGATACAGCTCGACTCCTTCTCTGTCTCTCTCCAATACTGCACTTCACTCACAAGCAAAGGTTCTACTAACAGTCTCTCGCAGCGCAACCTCTTTGGCAGAATTATTGCCCGCTATTACTCAGATGCTATTGAAGTTTTCCTTTTCCACGTGACAGCCAAAATATTACCAAAACTACAATTTTCTGTATAAAACAAAAGCCTTATGTTGTGTGACGTAAACTATTATGCTGACTGAATTCGAAGTATGTGCTTTTAATGGGTTATACTTTACACATCAGAATGGATATACAGTCGAAACTATAGGTTGGTGAAGAATAACGTAGGTATAAAATCGATCGTATCTTATCGGTATAGGGACATATCCATATCTTCAGTGACACAACGGTTTATATTTAATTTCTAACACATTAAGTGCCTTATGGAACAATCTTCTTTCCACTATGTTTAATTTCTCTTGCCGTCAGACCCAAGAGCATACACAAGATGCTTAATGCGTTTGGTAGCACCAACTTATCTCATTAGAACTGACCTATAATTGGAAAATGGGACAATTATTGTTGGATAAATCTCTGCAGTTTGTGCACGTAAGTTTTCGTTCATGATAATAATTACTTAAATCAGTTTTAACCAACAGCTGAATTATTGAGACCATAATTTCTTTGATTCCCGCTATACTGCACTGCATCAATCTGTTAATACGTCATGTCAAGTTTAGAAGTGTGCTACGAATTTTCAGTCACAAAACTGATGTGTCCGAACAACAGAACCTACGCTATGTGGTCAAAAGCATCTGGACACACCTAGAAACATACGTTTTTCATATTAGGTGCAGTGTGGTGCCACCTACTGCCAGGTAATCCATATCAGCGACCTCAGTAGTCATTAGACATCGTGAGACAGCAAAATTGGGGGCTCCGCGGAACTCATTGATTTCGAACCTGGTCAGGTGATTGGATGTCACTTGTGTCATACGTCTGTACGCGAGATTTCCATACTCCTGAACATCCCTAGGTCCACTATTTCCGATGTGATAGAGAAGTGGAAACGTGAAGGGACACGTACAACATTAAAGCGTACAGGCCAACCTCGTCTGTTGACTGACAGAGACCGCCGACAGTTGAAGACAGTCGTAATATGTAATAAGCAGACGTCTGTCCAGACCATGACACAGGAATTCCAAACTGAATCAGGATGCACTGCAAGTACTATGACAGTTAGGCAGGAGGTGAGAAAACTTGGATTTCGTTGTCGAGCGCTTGCTCATAAGCCACACATCACGCTGGTAAAGCCAAACAATGCCTCGCTTGGTTTAAGGAGCGTAAAAATTGGACGGATGAACAGTGGAAAAAAACGTTTTACGGAGTGACGAATCACGGTAGACTATGTGGCGATCCGATGGCAGGATGTGTGTATGCCGAATGCCCGGTGAACGTCATCTGCCAGCGTGTGTAGTGCCAACAGTAAAATTCGGAGGCGGTGGTGTTATGGTATGGTCGTGTTTTTCATGGAGGGGGCCTACACCCCTTGTTGTTTTGCGTGACAATATCACAGCACAGGCTTACATTGATGTTTTAAGCACCTCCTTGTTTCCCACTGTTGAAGAGCAATTCTGGGATGGTGATTGCATCTTTCAACACGATCGAGCACCTGTTCATAATGCACGGCCTTTGGTGAAGTGGTTACGTGACAATAACATCCCTGTAACGGATCGGTCTGCTCAGACTCCTGAGCTGAGTCCTACAGAACACCTTTGAGGTGTTTTGGAACGCCGAATTCGTGCCAAGCCTCAGCGATCGACATCGATACCTCTCCTCAATGCAGTGCTCCGTGAAGAATGGGCTGCCATTCTCCAAGAAACCTTCCAGCACCTGACTGAACGTATGCCTGCGAGAGTGGAAGCTGTCATCAAGGCTAAGCGTGGGCCAACACCATATTCAAGTCCAGCATTACCGATGGAGGGCGCCACGAACTAGTAAGTCATTTTCAGACAGGTGACCGGGTACTTTTGATTACGTAGTGTAGTTAACAGTAACTATTTCGGCCAACAACAATCTCTAGAAGCCGGCTGAGGTGGCCGAGCGGTTCTAGGCGCTTCAGTCCGGAACCGCATGACTACTACGGTCGCAAGTTCGAATCCTCGTGAAACTAGTGCAAAACTCTACTATTAGTACGCGCATACTGAGTAATTTCAGTACCGAATATAGGCCGTAATGCGAAATGTGCCCAAGCGATACAAAATAAATTGTATTATTTAACTGGATAGATAAAAAATCTTCTCACCAAGCGGCGGCAGAAATTGGTGAGTAGATTTTTTATCTATCCAATTAAATAATTTTATCAATAATTGATTGTTTTTGTTACAAAATAAATTGTATATGCGATACGATGATGGTGATTCTCTACTCAAATTTCACATTTTTTTACACTGAAAGAAAAAGAAAAGGATAATGAACCTATCAGGAATTGAGGATTACGCTTCAAAGATTTTTAGAGAATGTATCAGAGGCGAATACAAAAATGTGTTCCTAAAATTCCCGGTAGTAAACCTAATGTTTGAAACTAATTTCCATAGAGGATATAGTAGACTTTATCAAGATCTGATTAAAGCAACCAATTATCTGAAATCAAACACAGTATAGATATAGAGATAGCACGAGATTTCCACGAAAAAAAGTAAAAAGAGGAGCGATTAAGCAGAGGGAGACACCTTGGGAAGGAATATCGGGGATCTGGGAAATGAATGAAGCTTCTAATATTGTACAAACGATATTTGGATTAGTCTCTAATGATTTACGTAAAGGGAAACAAAAATTAAATTGGAATGAGCTTTTTTCGGGAAAAAGGCATTTTATTTGCAAGAAGAATTCGCTGCGTTGCGTTAGTATAAAAGGGTACCGTGGTAAAGTGGAACTGAATATACAAGTTACGAACGTCTATTTGAATTACATATAGATTAATTAGCACGGAACCTAGAGGCATCTGTAACTAAAAATTGCCCGGTAATGACGTTTATGGACATGAATACACGGACGCGCCAAAGCGACGTGCGTCCACAAGTAACCAGAGCCGGGCCGCTGCTGCTGGCGGCGCAGTACAGATTATATTAAGTTCGGAACAGAGCTCTAGCAGCTTTGCGTCTATAGTTATGTAATCCGGTAATAATGTTATGCAAATTTGCCTCGTCATCACATATTAATATAGAGCGTGCACGTGTGCAGTGGCAAGCCGCCGCATGCATGTGCATGTATCGCGTGTATACGCTCAGCGTTCCGGGCCGTGTGTTGTAGCAGCCAGCGATGGCCGGGATGTTGCATGTGGAACAACTCACCTCCAGTGGCGAAGATCAATGGAATAGGCAATATAGTATAATGTAGGGCAGTATCTCAAATAATTTGCAACATTTTCCAGTGCTTGTAACAATTATAGTGTCCGGTGTTTATAATTAACCTCAGATACCCACAGAAGTCAACTATGGGCCATAATTATGGTACGGTAGCGATACGTGGTGCGTATTCTAATGCGGAACAAGTAGAATCCGGAAAAAATTAGTTCTAAGTATGGCCACCAGGTGCAAATTGGCGCTTTACAGCACCTCGTCGATGTCTCCCGTGCCCGTATTGGACAGTGCAAGTGTCAGTTAATAAGAACTTCAGAATTACGTCTTTCCCACTTGTTTCACGTTTTCTGCCCACCTACCATTCGTAATCCGTTACACAGCGTCAGATTTGCACTTGGTGGCCAAAATTGGAACTAATTCTTTTCCCAGCGTAAATCAAAATGGTTCAAATGGCTCTAAGCTCTATGGGACTTAAGAACTGAGGTCATCAGTCCCATAGACAACTACTTAAACCTAACTAACCTAATGACATCACACACATCCATGCCCGATGCAGGATTCGAACCTACGACCGTAGCGGTCGCGTGGTCGCAGACTGAAGCGCCTAGAACCGCTCGGCCACATCGGCCGGCCAGCGTAAATCGGTTCCGCATTTACGCATTAGCATATCTACCAAGTTTCGCTGCCACACGATGATTTCGGCCCATGTGGGTTGCTGCACATTATTTATAATCACCCAGTGCATCGTCATAAAAGAAACGAGGTTGCTCAGTTTCCTCAAAAACTATTTGTCTTGGCGTATTATTTAGTTAATTTTTCTTTACCTTGTAATGACCGTATTTTGCGAAAAGTATCATCAGAGACGATCTCGTCAACGACAGTGGATGAGAAGTTCATTAAAGACATTATCTTGTACTATGACTGCATTCATGCTACTCAAGCTTGCAGAGAAAAAAATATTGCTTGCATCACTCCATATGAAACTGGGCTTGATGCAGCTGTTCGTTAGGAAGGGCTCTTCCACGCGATGAATTCTGCTTGACGTACCTTTCTGTGAAATTTCCTTTCATCAGTCAAGTATAAGACTGAAATTTTGTTGGTTCAAATGGCTCTGAGCACTATGAGATTTAACTTCTGAGGTCATCAGTCCCCTAGAACTTAGAACTACTTAAACCTAACTAACCTAAGGGCACCACACACATCCATGCCCGAGGCAGGATTCGAACTTGCGACCGTCGCGGTCGCGCGGTTCCAGACTGTAGCGCCTAGAACCGCTCGGCCACCCCGGCCGGCTTTTGTTGGTCCTCACTTTCACAAATTGATGGGAGTTCACGAATTTGAGAACACAGTAACTGTTAAAAGTGAGGTAGCGTGGTATGCCTTGAGGTCTGTTACTGAAATCTTTGTAGGGAATAAAAAACATCCAAGTTACAAGAACCGAATTGTAACGGGACGCTGAAACAACAACACTCAACACTATATAACAATTCAAATTATAACACCTAAAAAGTCAAAAATGATGAGGTGTTTCCAAAAGCTGCATAGCTGTTTACATACGGAAACAGCTCAATATTGTTGACTTTTAATTGTAATAATATCTATGGTGATTTGAATGATTATTGAGTGATCACTTCCCACAAAATCACGGACATTACAGTGAAGGGCGAGGATAATGCTTCCGCCAGGATATTAAAGATATGGAGAAGATCTACCTAGGAAGGTATAATGAAAGCATGATGACTGATTATTGTTGGAAGTTGAAGAGGGATGGTAAAGATAAAATTTCTGTGAGGAAATCACACACGAATAAGTTAGAAAACTGAATGTAACATAATATACATAATGTTGCTTATGCGACTGTTCATTGTACATTTAATGGAAGCCCAAAAAACAAAATAACATAAAAATTATAGACCTTAATCAAAATGTTGTTTTAATACTTCTGCTTCATTTAGTGAAATGTAACATATGTGTTCTTATTTTGTGGAAAATCCTGACAATAGAGAACAAAGTGAAAATGGAAATGATCGTGTGCTATTGTTGGCCGGGAGGCCCCATCGGGAGAGGTTCGGTCGTCAAGCGCCGGTGATGAGGATGAAATGATGAAGAGGACAACAGAACACCCAGTCCACGAGCCGAGAAAATCTCCAACCCGGCCAGGAATCGAACCCAAGCCCACTGAATGGGAGCAAGCACGTAACTACTTCCACTACTTCGCTAAGTAGGCGGACACGGGACAAAGTGAAAATAATTTACAGAATTGTCGTTACAAACTAATCCTAGACAATCTATTTCTGAGAACAATTTTAAAAATTCATACTTCTGTAATGAGACTTTTCACTTACTTATGTTGAGTGCACTATATTTTTTATGTTGGAAGTGAAATGCGGGTCTTTGGTCTAATCGCTGGTAGTCTGCATGTATTCAGTTAGCATTTCGCTGAAATTTTCCGGCGTTGCGATTTCCCTACATACAACAGCATGATCCACAAACAGCCGTTCCGACACTCCTACGTTATCGACTTGATAGCTCACACATTGTGTAAAACGGTAACAGCGTTATAGGTGGCCATTAGTAATAATTTGTAATAATTTAACCACTTTAATCCTACTTGACATGCTTTTCAGTAGACAATACTCCCATCATCAGGTTGTCAACAGCAGCAGGTATGGCAAAAAAGCAACACATTTGTGGAACTTACGAAATAAAATAAAATCACATTTTTACTTTGTTCTATTTTGTTTTATTCTTATCCGTGTTTTCTGTATATTCCTTTCCTCACTGATTCTGTGGAGAGCCACAGAATTTCTTATCGTATCAGTGTACTTTCTCCTGTTGACTCCAATTCATTGACGTTCAGAAGTAGTTATTTTCTTTTCATGAAGGAATGCATTTCACCGCGACTGTTAAAAATTTTATTTTCTATTGTTGGCTAATTTCGGCATAAATCTCATGGAAGCTGCATGAGACACTAAATTTCGTAAATATGGGGAACATGAAAGCGTAAACATAAATAAAAGTTGTAAACTCCCTCTATATTTGTTTCTGTCTGGAATATAGCCCAACTTTATCTCCCACTCTATAAGAGTTTTCGTATTAGCATAACTATGTCGCCACAAACTGTTATCCAATTCAAACTCGTATGCTAATCTTTGACCAAACAGAACCTAATTTGAAGTGAACTGTAACTGATCAAAATGCATGTCGTCTTTATATTAAATGTGCAACTGAAGTGAAACAATTATGTAGCCTTAATCAAAATTTCTACTTGCCTCGTGTCTTGACAACATTGTTGCAGGTTTCTTGAAAGCACAACAGCAAACAGCAAGCAGGCAGCGGCTAAGCTAGATTTCTGTTTCTAAATACGTATTCAAACTGTTGGATGTGGTAATGAGTGCAGTGAGATGGGGAGAGTATTCCTATGAAATGAAATTCCAAGACAACGATTTTAGAATGAAGTATCTATTCAAGAAGAGAGGGGAAAACTTCGCTTGAACTTCACAAATTACTTTGTTCTAAACAATACTATGCTTAACAAAGTCAACAATGATTCAGAAAGGGTAGAATGTCAACAGAGAACTCCTATAAAAATCAAACAAATTAATTAGTTAATATGTTAATGCATGACACAGGGAAGTGGGATGGTCTTTCTCTCAGCTCTGAGTAAGTTAACTAGCTGACAATAATCATTCCTAGCTGCTCAGTGCTGCAGTCTTACCTCAAACTTCTCCTCTTCAGAAATAATGACATTATTCAAAATTTATAACCTTTTCTCTTTCTAATATATACATCTTATTCATCCTTGCTGTCCTTTATAATAAATGTTTCTTCATGTACCAGGTACCATCACAAGTCAACACAGCGCAACTAAATACATCCATCACCTACCACATTTCAACCAACAATGTATCAGACTGCACAGAGGCGGACACTGTGCTACGACAATACCAAAGATTGTTTAACAGTAACGTGACTTGCTCTCTCTCTCTCTGACGTGCATGTCGATAACATACAATAACCAAAGGAACGTGACCACCTTACAAAGTGCGAAAGACAAGAGAGAAAACTCTCTGTTTCTTCATCCTGTGCATAAGAACATGTCTACCGTAATGCTGCCCACATGCACGCGTCATCTTGAAGGCCAAGTGGAACATATTCCTCATCACAAAACTATTTAAACAGGTAGAAAATATGACTTAAGTATGAGAAACGCATTTACGTAGATTTATCTATAATCTAGGTAAATTTGTTCCGCATTCTTAGTTCAAATCTTCTCTCAGCATAAATAGTTCTGTATGTCGAATATGTTATCTCTTTTTACAAAGTGATGTTTGATTGGGCAGAAGTATGTTAGACACGTGCTTGCAGATGACGTAAGTATTAAATGTTACATTAATTTTCCTATGACGACTGAGATTTTTTTCCCATACACATTTGTAGTTTCATGTTCTTCACCTTAATTTTTGTTTATCTGCCTGTATTTGCCAATTGGTACTAGTATTTCTGCCGAAAGAAGCCAGTTGGGGAAAATATGTTTTTAATAGTCGTGGCGAAATGCATTCTTTCAAGAAGTTTAGTAAGATCATGACACACTGTTAAAAATAAATTACTTTTTTTCATTCCTCTTCAAAACATCTGTCCTAACACTGTATAACCCTCGTGCGATATTCTTTAATGTGAGGTGTGACCAGAAACTAAGGTAACAAGACCGATAATCTTGGAGATTCGTCTGTTATAGATAAATTAGTAATTGTGCTAATTCGGATATATTCGGCTAATAACTGTGCAAAGTTTTTGCCACCTGCCACATACTGCGCTAGTGGCAGGTAAACACAAATGACATCTAGTTTGTAACACTGATCTCGTGAAGAGCTCCACTCAGTCATTCGAGTTGTGTGGGTGAAAGATGTAACCGCTGCTGAAATTCACTAGCAGCTGGTAGATATTTACGGAGAGACTGTAATATCTCCTCAACATATAGCAGAATGGTGTCCAAAATTTGCGGCGTATAAAGAAAACGTCACTGACGAAGATCGGAGTGGCCCACCCAGCATGGCATCAACAGATTTGAACACACTTGCTTGATCGAGCTAATTAGGACAGGAGGATCCCTCAACGGCATACAGCGGTTCTCCACTGAAGGGAACATTTTCCCTCATCACATTGTCATGGATAACGAATTATGGACCTGCCACTATAACCCAGCAGTAAGCGGTCGACAGTGAAGTAGAAACACCCCTCCGCTCCAAAGACAAACAAGTTTAAGGTGAAGCCATCAACCAGGAGGGTGATGACCACAATGTTTTGGGAATGCGCGTGTGGCATAGAGCTTTTG
The DNA here is from genome assembly GCF_021461385.2 of Schistocerca piceifrons. Classification (NCBI taxonomy): domain Eukaryota; kingdom Metazoa; phylum Arthropoda; class Insecta; order Orthoptera; family Acrididae; genus Schistocerca; species Schistocerca piceifrons. Next base: position 263,508,168 of record NC_060144.1, on the reverse strand, counting down.
GTAAGAGAGAAGTTAGTTACCGCCGACCGATACTGCGAGACCTTCAGACGATTTTACTGAACAGTCAGGGCGAAACGGACAGTACTCCTCACCGAGGACGTCATCTTTCTCACGACAACGAGCGACCTCATACTGCCAAAAAGGCCAACACGCTGTTAAAACAGTTTCCCTAACACCATCTACCACCCTCCCTAAAGGTTGGACCTCACTCCAAGCGATTTTCAACTCTTTCCTCACTTGAAGAGGCACCTAGAAAGACCGAGATTCGCTTGACGAGGAGGTGAATCACTTCAGCAAGGCTGAATATGCAAGGGCAGAATTTTTACCAGGAGGATGTATTCAAACTCATCCTACGTAGCGACAAGTCCGTAAGTGATATGGGGACTATGTCTAAAAATATCTTATATGAATTCGTGGTGTGTTCTTTCTGAGTTGTCCAAAACAACAGGCACCACACATTCCTATTACTGATTCGCCTGGAGTGTGCAACGGATCCTCCTTCATCAGAGTGGATGCACAAGTACGTCCAAATTCCGGTGGGAATCTCAAGTAGCGAGCATGGGGAAAATGGACAGGGACTGCGGGTTGATGGCACTCGGTGGGAATATGGGTCGGCCTTGAGGCGAGCTGAGATAGATCGCGCAGTCGCGATGAACACTGCGTCCCGGGTGGCGCGGTGGTTAACGCACCTCCCTAGTAAGCAGGAGATCCCGGCTTCGAATCTCGGTCCGCCACACATTTTCACTTGTCGCCGCTGATCCTGTGAAATGTCCTGATGCAGCTGACATCAGTAAATCCTTTCCTTATTTCACCTTTGCTTTACATATAAAAATAACTTAATGTCATACTATCAGTTGGATGTATTTGCTGTATGAAATAGAATGTACGCAGTTAAAATTACCTTGAACCACTTGAAATTTATCACCCTGATATCGATAAATTCACATTAAAAACACTCAGATTAACACATAAAATATTATACAATCATATCGTCATTGGAAATGAGATGGCTTTACTTTGAAGAAGCCAGAGTCAAAGGTTGGATGGGTTGCAGTAGATGACGTTATTATCACAGCTGAGAAACTATAGAACACTTATTCACGGATTTAAATTCTGAAAACAGCAACTAAAATTATAATCGCAAAGGAATGCTTGCTATTCATTACATTACCTATTTCATAAACTGTATCCTGTTTTCATATCTGTGTATCTTGCCTCCACCAGTAGCTTTGGTTGTTCTGTGTATAAGTTGAGAAATGAAAATATGTGAACATTAAAGAGCCGTTTGTCTTTATAATGAAAAACTATACTGCCGATCCTACTCCTCAGAATGAAAAGGAGATGTGCTACGAAGTATTAAAGGGGCAACGCTCAATAGAGTCAATGCAACGGGTCACATTGAGACATTTCAGTAACCAGGAAAGCCCTTTTACGGATAAGAGTCAGTCTCATGCCGCAGCCAGTGTCTCCAATACTGGACTGTGTACCGCCTTGACAGGAGGATGATGTAGGCGAGAGCACCACGGCGGGACCGCCACGTCGGCGGCGACCGCGACGGAGGAGGCGGCGACTGGGCTGCCACCTCGGCTCACCTCGGCCCAGCTCCCCAGGAAACCTTTCTTTATTTCCGCTCGATGCAGTCTTCAATCAGGGGCGGAATCAATATCCCCCTGCTGCCCATCCGGCGCCCGCGAGTCGCCGGGCCTGGGCGCCGCCTGCCTTCGCCGGCGGCTGAGAGGACCCGCAGAGAAACAGACGTGGCGCGGCGGCGGCCGGGCCCGCGGGGCGCGCTCATATGAACGTTATCCATCTATTCCTTTCGTCGCCCCGAGCGAAGCGAAAATCTCGCACCCCCATCTGTCTGTTCGGAAGCCCGACCCGCCACCGCCACCGCCAGCCACATTTCCTCTCGCAGACTCATAGCTCGCGACGCTACTCCCCCTTTTCTCTCCCCCTCTTTTTTTTCTTTCGTCAACTCCTTTTCTACCTTTACTTTTATTTTGCCCGTTTCCCTCCTTGGCGATTCACCCTCAGTAGCGAAGTATCTCTCTTCTTCCAATCCTTGCTGACGCCTCCGGGCTGCGGGTCTTTTTATTTCGCGAGCCACTGCAGCTCTTATCGGAGAAGCCGCCAAGGTCCATCGCTCGCCCTTGACCGTCGCGTAAAGGAGGGCTGGGTGCTGTACTCGATTACACAGATTTCTGCCTGCAGGGAGCTGACTCGTACATGTCGTGTCGTGGAAATGGGCGCACTTCGTTACCGACCGAAGTTGTAATCTTGCTTTTTAACACAGCCATTCTGTGCGCATGATATTCATATCGGATATTGACTGACTACTAAAATCGAATCCACAGTTCGCAGGCAACGCTCGTTGCTCTACCGTTTACAGTACCAAAAGAAAGAAAAGGTGGGTCGCAGATGCAGGCGGAAGTCGTCCGAGGAAACGGGCACACAGTAGGCGCGAAAGTAAAAAAAGATTAATAAAAATATTTTTTCATGATTAGTAAATCCTCCAGTTGTACATGACATATCTTTTATTTGGATAAAATCGTACAGGGTGTATGTTCGCCGGCCGTTGTGGCCGAGTGGTTCTAAGCGCTTCAGTCCAGAACCGCGCAACTGCTACGGTCGCAGGTTCGAATCCTGCCTCGGGCATGGATGTGGTTGATGTCCTTAAGTTAGCTAGGTTTAAGTAATTCTAAGTCTAGGGGACTGATGACCATAGTGCTCAAAGCCATTTGAACCATTCACTTCATATAAGTTCCACCTTCGAGCGCTAAAAAAAGGGGGGGGGGAATTCTGCTAGAAATTAATAAACAATAAAAGGGAACATGAGGTCGCACTTTGACTGCCTACGAGAAAACATATTGGTCATGTAAAAAATCCAGGAAATTTACATGCAACAGCATGCCTTGCTGATGAGGCATGAATGGATTCTTTGAGTCAACCACCCCCACACTAGGTGTACGGGGCCTACACAAAAAACCAGGAATAAATCAAAGCATAAAGACTTCTTGCCAGATTAATGTAACCTACGAACCAACTGCATAGTCATAGGCTTAAGGCATTAAAGTGAAGGCATAAATGCTGTAGTATGACAGTTTATGAACCTCAATAAAACGGTTTGAAGTGGAATGATCATATAAAATTAATTGTTGGTAAGGCAGGTGCGAGGTTGAGATTCATTGGGAGTGTCCTTAGAAAATGTAGTCCATCAACAAAGGAGGTGGCTTACAAAACACTCGTTCGACCTATACTTGAGTATTGCTCATCAGTGTGGGATCTGTACCAGGACGCGTTGACAGAGGAGATAGAGAAGATCCAAAGAAGAATGGCGCGTTTCGTCACAGGGGTATTTGGTAAGCGTGATAGCGTTACAGAGATGTTTAGCAAACTCAAGTGGCAGACTCTGCAAGAAAGGCGCTCTGCATTGCGGTGTAGCTTGCTGTAAAGGTTTCGAGAGGGTGCGTTTCTGGATGAGGTATCGAATATATTGCTTCTCCCTACTTATACCTCCCGAGGAGACCACGAGTGTAAAATTAGAGAGATTCGAGCGCGCACGGAGGCTTTCCGGCAGTCGTCTTCCCGCGAACAATACGCGACTGGAACAGGTAAGGGAGGTAGTGACAGTGGCACGTAAAGTGCCCTCCGCCACACACCGTTTGGTGGCTTGAGGAGTATAAATGTAAATGTAGATGTAGATGAAGAGTGGCTTACCATATAAGAGCCCAGCCGACGCATTCGTGAATCCCGTAGGCTACTGCACAGACGGCCGCATTCATGGAAACCCAGAAAGACCAATCAACAGGATGGCGTGCGAACCGCAATGAGACGCCTCAGTAAACACATACGGTACGTCGTAAGGTCTGGCGGCGGCCACAATAAATAGAACAGAATAACATAGTTACACGTTCGCGTAAACAGGACGAGAGTTTTACGAAACATTGCCTATAGTAGTTTGAAAAGTACTAAGGTTTCAGGAAACGGAAATTCGAAAATTGGAAGAAAGAAGTAGTTTGAAAAGCACTAAGGTTTCAGGAATCGGAAATTCGAAAATTGGAAGAAAGAAGTGTAATTTGTTAGGAGACATACACAATAAAAATTAAGTGTTGACATTAGAGAAATGAAAAACAAAGGCAACACTTCTGTATGGTAACAAACAGGCCAGCAGAAAACAGAAAACAATGATAGTATGATACAAATTTAAATGCAATTAAGGAGCAACAAAATACAGAGAACGAAATGGACTGACTAAAGTAAGATACTGTAGGCGTTAGTGGAATGAAACGAAAAGAGAGTGTTCATATCATGTGCTGAGTTTTGAAAGAATTGCTAAAAGTTACAGCTATCACCGAAATGTATTGACGAAATAAGTGGAATAAATATGGAAAAACGCAACAGAAAAATAGAATGGAGCTAATGTGGATAGAATATGATATCCAGTTCTGTAATACAAGTCTGACATAACACTGGTCATTGAGCAGACAAAGTTGATTGAGGTTTGGTGTGGCTCTGAGCACTATGGGACTTAACATTTGAGGTCATCAGTCCCCTAGAACTTAGAACTACTTAAACCTAACTAACCTAATGCCCGAGGTAGGATTCGAACCTGCGACCGTAGCAGTCGCGCGGTTCCGGACTGCAGCGCCTAGAACCGCAGGTGTGGTGCCCCGACGACGGCTAAGTTACCAACGCGCAAGCTGGAATAGGACAAGGTTGGAGAAGGAAATAGGCCGTATCCTCAAAGCATTCGTTAATCAATTTAGAGAGACCGCGGGAAAATTTAATCAGTGTAGCTGGACGAGAATTTAAACCATACTCCTCAATTCAAGAAAGGCACTCGTGTCTACCAAAATATCAGTGTGTTTTAATCAAAAAGTACGAAAAGTGGCCGTTGTAGAAATAGTTGTTCGACTTTTACAAGTATATGTTAACGCCACTGACGATCTTCCAGACTAAATTAAAATAAAATTCAGCACATAACATATAGGTGATTCAGCTGACCCTACCGGTGGGTTTTAAGTAAACAACAGTGCCTTCAAGCACCACTTACGAGATTTTCATATTTCCTCGCTCCTTATGCGGAAACTGTTAGTCGTACCAAGTAATGAATAGGATCTTTTTGTAGGAAATTTTACGTAGTTAAGTTTTATATTGGGATACTTTTATGCTAGAGGCTGCAGTTTTCGTGTTATTCAAGAAAAAGTATTAAAGTGACCTTTAAACGGACACCCAGTGCCACGGCCGTCAGACCTTCTGATCACGAAACTACCGTGCTTTTAAGGGTTAAGTTTAGATCAAACTCTCAGTGTAATTAGTTATAGCGTAACAATTATAGAAGTGGCTTTTCTTTCATTACCCTCACTGGGACATTTAAATTATTAATGTTAACAAAATAGCCGACTATGCTGGTTGTGTCATAGCTCGATTAATAAGACCAAAAATGGTCGAATGTTTGGAATAGTTCGTGTAGTAAATTTTTGTACAATGGTGGAAGGGAGTGCGACGAACAGGAGCTAGAAATTCTCAGTGTTAAGTGGTGAGTGTGGGGGCAGAGGTATCTTTGAACGTCACTTTTGTACGTTTTTTTGAGTAACTCGAAATGTAAGGCCTTAATGCGAAAACATATCCTTGTGCAAAATTTAAGTACATTAAATTTCCTACAAAAATGTGCAATTCGTTTTTTCTGTGCGACCAGTGGTTTGGAAGTAAGCGATTGAGAGAATATGAAACTATCGCATGTGGTTTTTGAAGTTGTTGCAGGTTGCATAAAATCCATCGGTAGGGGCAGCTAAATCACCCTGAATGCTAGTGTAATTACATGCTGAATGTCAAATACTGAAAAATATCGCTGTACTGAAAAATGTGTTACATATTCGAAACAAACTGATGATGCCATTAAGTCTTTTTTTCCGCACACTCTGAAGCTGAACATTAACAATATTCTGTTCAGTTCTGCAATGTCTAACACCTTTTCATCAGAGTAAGAACAGCCCTCTACTCCTTTAGGCTGCGGGTGTGAGGTGATAGCGTTGGCGCTAAATTGTTCAATAATTGCGATTGTTTTGAAGAAACGACACAGAAGTTCATGCAGGTGACATTAGGATATCAAAAAATGATTTTGCTTGCGATTTTTGTTTCTCATTTGAATTCAGCTTAAGGTTTTAGCTGTTTTAGCTAGCAATTGTAAATATATGGGGATTTCCTGTAAATTATTGTGGGAACGTATGCTTCGAAGTAATGTCACTTACGTGCTGTAGCGCCTTTTTACGTTATGCCATCTTCTCTAGCGACTGGTGCTTCTATAGTACATTATGGAAGCTATTGTTCGTATTCTTTTTCCAGTATCCAGCTAGTGTGAAAGCATAATATTTCGCAGAATGGTTTCCGAGTAGATCGTCCCTCTGTCGAGAAAGGAGGGGCTTCTTTTTTTAATCCTACGCCACTCGCCCTTCAGATATTCACCGTCTTCTTCCCAGTCAGACAATAGATTATTGAAATTCCTTCACGGGTACCCTACCACCAGTGATCCATATACATGATCCACTTATAATTCACAGAGATGAGAAAAAGAGGGTAGAAAGGAGGTCTGGGAGTTAGCCGGGAAGCAGTTCTTTGACTGTTGATTTCAGAGTAGTATGTGTCGTACTGTGACCAATATTTGTCTCAAACAATTGAAGTTTACGTTTCGGTATTCAATAAAGAAGTAACTTTAATTCGACGAATTTGAGCGTATGTCTGCTGCCTTGTCTGCTTGCTTTACAGTACACAAAAAGCAGTTGTGAAAGAAAGAAAATATCTCCTACGGATTCGTCAAATAATTGAAATCTCCGATAAAGCAACCATGAAGAATTTATTTACAGTGATGTGGGAAGTACGCGTTGAAAGTTTCTGTAAACTCTTTCTAAAGTCATTTCCATCCATCATCAGAGATCTCTGAGTGTCTTAGATTGCACATATAGGAAGATAATGTACTTGTTCTCTGACTGTCAGAAATACACTCCTGGAAATGGAAAAAAGAACACATTGACACCGGTGTGTCAGACCCACCATACTTGCTCCGGACACTGCGAGAGGGCTGTACAAGCAATGATCACACGCACGGCACAGCGGACACACCAGGAACCGCGGTGTTGGCCGTCGAATGGCGCTAGCTGCGCAGCATTTGTGCACCGCCGCCGTCAGTGTCAGCCAGTTTGCCGTGGCATACGGAGCTCCATCGCAGTCTTTAACACTGGTAGCATGCCGCGACAGCGTGGACGTGAACCGTATGTGCAGTTGACGGACTTTGAGCAAGGGCGTATAGTGGGCATGCGGGAGGCCGGGTGGACGTACCGCCGAATTGCTCAACACGTGGGGCGTGAGGTCTCCACAGTACATCGATGTTGTCGCCAGTGGTCGGCGGAAGGTGCACGTGCCCGTCGACCTGGGACCGGACCGCAGCGACGCACGGATGCACGCCATGACCGTAGGATCCTACGCAGTGCCGTAGGGGACCGCACCGCCACTTCCCAGCAAATTAGGGACACTGTTGCTCCTGGGGTATCGGCGAGGACCATTCGCAACCGTCTCCATGAAGCTGGGCTACGGTCCCGCACACCGTTAGGCCGTCTTCCGCTCACGCCCCAACATCGTGCAGCCCGCCTCCAGTGGTGTCGCGACAGGCGTGAAAGGAGGGACGAATGGAGACGTGTCGTCTTCAGTGATGAGAGTCGCTTCTGCCTTGGTGCCAATGATGGTCGTATGCGTGTTTGGCGCCGTGCAGGTGAGCGCCACAATCAGGACTGCATACGACCGAGGCACACAGGGCCAACACCCGGCATCATGGTGTGGGGAGCGATCTCCCACACTGGCCGTACACCACTGGTGATCGTCGAGGGGACACTGAATAGTGCACGGTACATCCAAACCGTCATCGAACCCATCGTTCTACCATTCCTAGACCGGCAAGGGAACTTGCTGTTCCAACAGGACAATGCATGTCCGCATGTATCCCGTGCCACCCAACGTGCTCTAGAAGGTGTAAGTCAACTACCCTGGCCAGCAAGATCTCCGGATCTGTCCCCCATTGAGCATGTTTGGGACTGGATGAAGCGTCGTCTCACGCGGTCTGCACGTCCAGCACGAACGCTGGTCCAACTGAGGCGCCAGGTGGAAATGGCATGGCAAGCCGTTCCACAGGACTACATCCAGCATCTCTACGATCGTCTCCATGGGAGAATAGCAGCCTGCATTGCTGCGAAAGGTGGATATACACTGTACTAGTGCCGACATTGTGCATGCTCTGTTGCCTGTGTCTATGTGCCTGTGGTTCTGTCAGTGTGATCATGTGATGTATCTGACCCCAGGAATGTGTCAATAAAGTTTCCCCTTCCTGGGACAATGAATTCACGGTGTTCTTATTTCAATTTCCAGGAGTGTATAAAGTCAACAGCTCTCCTTTTAGGGGAACGAGCGGTATCGTCCTCAGTAGCACAGTTCCTTTCCTTTATTCTACACTTTGTCTGCTTTGTATGCAGACACATTCTGCAAAAAATAGAAATCAGGTAACTTCTCATTCAGTGCGGTACTTTCTTTCTTTCTTGGGGCCTTTGTCCCGCTTCACGCGGGGTCGTTCGTGTTACTATTGATTTGGCAGTGTTAGTTGCAGAGGGTGGCCAGATGCCCTTCCTGCCGCCACCTCGAATCTCCCAGGACAGAATTAGTGTCTGTGTCCAGTGTAAGCCATGGAATAGTGCGAGTGTTTTCAAATGTCTGTGATACGTGTAACTGAGGCGGAACGTGGGGCCCATCCCGGTATTCACCGAGCGGGATGTGGAAACCGCCTAAAAACCACGTCCAGGCTGGCCACCATACCGGTTCTCGTTGTTAATCCGCCGGGCGGATTCGATCCGGGGCCGCAAGTCCAGGAAGTAGCGCATTGGCGCTCTCGGCTACCCTGTCGGGCTTATACCACGCGATTGTAATGTAAAAAATTAGTGAGATACGCAGGGAATGTAACATCGTAATAAGAGGGGCTTTCCTTACTTTTTTTGCTGATGCCAACCCACTGGCGTTCAAACCACTCCTTTCACAATGAAATGTTTTTCTAGGCCCACGGCTGATTAGATAATTGACTTTGATTTTCTACTTTTCTCACTCATTATTTGCGTCTGCTGCTGGATTCAATGACCATGTCACCATTATCAGGTGGATTTCGTTCCGTTTTGCGTCACTGCATTTCGAAATGCGCAGATAAAAACACAGTAGGAAGTACACATATACGAGCCGGAACGATGTGCACCTGATGATAATGGCATAGCTTTCGAAACTTGTAGTGGATGCAAAGAATAATTGAAGCAGAAATTCTATCAGTAGTGAAGAGATCTCATGTCTCCCCACTTCCTATTAGAAAATGTAGGGAAGCGTCCTGAGCCATCATGTGACTGTGATGGTTGTGGTGTTATCGAAATATAGTCAAATTGCAAGGTTACAGACATTGGAAGACGTTAAATTTTTCACGTCCTTATTTGTACATCTATGAATCATAGATGGCCATTTCCGTTCACTGGAGGAATCGTGGCTCCCAGCGCACCCATCAGGGAACTCTATCTGAGAATGATGACGAACCAAACTGATGAGGCATCCATATAAATCGTAAAAATGGATGTGTGTGTGTGTGTGTGTGTGTGTGTGTGTGTGTGTGTGTTTGTGTGTGTGTGCGTATGTTACACGCCTCCTTCAAAACCTCCGGACCATTTCAACCGAACTCGGTACACATATACCTTCCTGCCTGACAACGATCTCTGTGTAAGCACGACTTTCCTATCACAGTTCAGGAGATATGACATCATAAACACTGACATGCTTGAAAAACTTTTACATCATGGATGACGTTTTCGTTTATTACTTCTTTGCTTCTAACTCTACTCACAACATATTTTGCAGACAGAACGCACATACATCGCTGACTGTACCTACAGAAATATATTATTTTAAGACACGTAAATCAATAGATACGACATCATTAACACTGAGATGACTGAATAAAGATCGCATCGTGCATGAAGTTTGAGTACATCTATTCTTTATTACAGAAACACTATTATAGTCGACTCAAGGAAATCTCTGACACCTGGTGTCGTTTTCGACAAATGTCAACTGTGAAGCGCAAACTGCTGTAGGCAAAAACAATAACCGTGTATGAAGCTATGAAGAGGCGTTGCCATATGGACGTTTACATAATCGCGTTGTACCCACTCGAAGCAGCTGCGCCTATCGTGCGGAAACCGTCCGGTTTACTTTATTTGCACATTTGTGCATTATGCATAGTTCTTTATTTGACTGTTTCATAATTTCAAATGTATTTTCATGAATATATGCAAATGAATTTTTTCAATAGTTCTCTACAAACGCAGTTAGTTTTTTGTTTCCGTTTCTAATAGAAAACACAGTATGGATACCTGGGCAATGCTATTCCTTGGCTGATGCTCTTAGGCACGAGTACACCTTTCTGCTCAACACATAAGAGCTAGATTACTTATGTTTCGGTGGCTGAGATGAATAAGATATCGTGTAAAATATTCCCAAAATGCCAGTCGCATGAAAGCTTGTATATTCTGCCATCTTAGGAACTGCATTATCGTGCAATCGTATCTCAAATTTGTCAGGATATATCACCAACATGAAAGTATGCATAATGTCCTCAAAAAAACTAGCTAGGGGAACAAGTGAACAAAATGTCACACGGAGGGAAGCACCACTTGCCTTGTTGACAATCACATATCGTGAATACAGTCTGCTCCTATATATGCCAGTTTTAACAATAGTACTCCTTCCTGGGGTTGGCTTTTATTTACAGTGATGTTCATTACATCATTTTACTCCGAAAGTTGACGCTCGTAAGACGAAAACAGAATATGAGATTGTCAATTACAACTAGCTGCACGATTAACCAATAAATAACTGCAGATAAGCCACACCTACCTCAATGTGACAATTTTGGACGTTCGAGCTAATTCGAAACGATTGCCTGTCCCTCTGTCCAGTTAATATTTATCGTAGCTACAGCAAATATGCCTATGTTCATCTGTGAAAATGGACTCGATAAGCAACCTGAGCTATCAGTAAACGGAACCTAACCCGCATAACACTGTATACATGTTGTATGAGTATCAGTATCACTGTCGTTTAAGCCCTCAACAGATCGTTACATGAAAAAGTTGGAACTAGTTGAATAGGAAAAACTGTAGGAACAAATGAACCTGTAACAATGAATACCTAAGCTATCTGATTGCGTTTTTGAACAAGAATTTACAAGTGACACAGAATCTGACTTGTGCAACGGAATTTATTTGATTAGGGTACGTGACATGTTGTGGGGCGTCAGTGTCTCTGTTTTGGCCCTAAGTTTTGCACTCACCTCTTTAGATGACTGCATTTTTCCATGCGGTTTACAGCAATTCGCAGCAGCATGCAGCAGCTGCCGCTAAAGCTTACTGTTACTAAGAATGAATTTAATTAAAAGGAGTTTGCTTAGGTCCTGTTAACTACTAAATGACTTACGAGAAGGGATTTCATAAATGAAGTCTATTTAAAACTTCAGAATCATCATGACAATGACATAGGTGTCAATAACGCCTGAGTGCCAGATTAACGAATTATTTCAATTTCAAAGCTACATTAACATTTAATAATCACCGCATTTATTTATTAATTTGACGTGGAGAATAATTATTGTTATTTGGAGGATAAGGAGGCTTCTTTAACTGACAAGCAAAACATGGGATTATAGAAAACTCGGACTGACAATCACGAGCCTCACCCAGCAATTGCTTTAGCGCTATGCTTGCGAATTTTACCTTGAATTCCATCTTCAAGGGTAGTTAAGCCATCTAAATCTCCCCTGGCTATATAAATGAAATCAGGCCTTGAGTGTGGTGAGATCTTTCATCAAGGACGGGAGGACAGCATGACACATCTTCTGTCTCCGAGCTCTCAACCGACACTACTTCTTCCAGTCTCGCAGACAGACCTCGCCTCACAACAATGCTTAGAATCGCGCGCCCATGTATCGCCCTCAGATTGTTACTATCGATATCTGAGTGCTTACACAATGCAAAGAATAGCGTTGACTATATTGTTGTCAATGTAACTCCTTACAAATTCACAAATACTAAAAGTGCTATATAGTTTCCACTTGAGTCAGTTGCAACATTGTGGCACATGTTTTTGAGACCTTTTTATAAAGATACGCAAGTTAATAATGTAAGGTATATTCTGCGATTTGATAAATCGGGAACGAAGATATGTTTGAGATTCGAAAGGCAATTAGCAAAACACTAGCAGACCATATAAAAGAGATCGGCTTTTTTATCATGGTGCACATGGGAAAGAAAAGAAATTCATTATTCTACTCCACCGAACTATTTTCCAGATAGACGAAAATTTCTCTGCGGAGTACCTATTAAGGATACCTTAATGTAGTTAAAGCCATTTCCACTTCTTCCGCCTCTTCAATTTAAATTCCGTACTGGAAAAAGGTTAAATGGTCTTGAAACCATTTGAACTAATGCTAATGACAGTGATATAACGCTGGGTAACACAAGCCGGCACCAAGGAACTCCGTGCCACTCCGTCATAGTGGGTGTCTGACTAGCATTTATACACGTCAGGAGAAAATGGACGTACTTTAAGTCCATACGATAACTAAACTACCGGCTTAGTTATCAAACAGTAAACCCGATTCTTTAAATAACCTAGCTCTTGTGTATGGAAGAGCTTCAAACTTCTGGTTACTTTACGAATGAGTTAAAGTGTTAAATATTTGGCCTAAAGAAAGAGTTTTAAAAAGGTTTGAAATTGCGTTTGAAGTTTGCCGGAAATCACAAAGTGTTCTCCATATGAAACACTGGGTGAGTACAGTCTATGAGATTTGTGCACCTTTTGAAATGCATGCTAGTTTCTCATGCATCTCGGTATTTATGACGTCATAGTTCCTGAACTGTTTATCATACGATGATATAACTTTGCAGATACAGACACTGGTATATGTGGAACTGTCTTCAAAATGTGTTACGAATAAAGTTAGTAGTAACGAAGTAATGACTTAAGACCCCATGCCCGAAGCGGCAGTTTTACTGCATGAACAGCGAATATGTGGCTAGCGACAAACATTTTTCTTTCTTGATTCTGTCCGGTATGTCAGCGAGGAAGAGTTTCGCAAGGTTTGGAATTGCGTTTAAAGTTCATTGTAGGTCGCTAAGTGCTCTCATTCTCAAATGCTGGATGAATAAATTCTAGGCTTTAGTGCGCCATTAGTTATGCTGTCTTAAGACGTCTACACAATTTCTAACTATAACACTTGTCTTGCTGTGTTAAACCTTCAACGCAGAAGTATACGGGGTGGGGCAAATAAGTGGCCTGGAGGAGTGGATACGATTGCACGTAAATTTGTGGCAGCATTAACGAAGAAGGAAAAGACCCGCAGTTACTTCCAAAAGTATGGAGCAACTGCCCATACAGCCTGCCGAACCCTGGGGCACATTTATTCAGTCTTCACGCCTGACAGAGTTGTTGACATAGGTCAGTTTGGTAGCGAACCTAGCTGGCCGTCCAGGTCATCTGATCTGTCCGTGTGTGATTACTCATATTTTGTGTGCGGAACCCTCAAGTCCGCGCTGTATAGAAACGACCCTCATAGTCTTCAGGAACTGCAGCAGAACATTTCGGCTAAGACTTCAGCAATTCCAACAGTCCATCTTCGATCCCCCTTCAACATCTTGCTGAAGAGGGCACTGTAGTGTCAAGAGATGAACAGTGTTCACTTTCAACATGTGCTAGAGGCAGGTTACTACTGTATTCCCTGTCCTCTGCTGCGTTTCTTTGCACCCTGGAACTCTGTTCTCTCGGCCACTTTTATTTACCCCACCATGTACCTCTTAATGAGTAGATTATGATACCATTTTAAAATTTTAAATTCGGTGAATAATTGTATGCAATTTTGTTGCCCCTTGAAGCCGTTAGATGCCCAACCCGCAATTAGTACAATGAACCATGAACAGCGAACCGTTTTAGCCATTGAACAGCACAAATGGTAGCGCGCCAAATAATGACGGAGAAACGACACAGCAAATTAAAGTCAACGATATTATTATCACGACCGGGTAGATGACAGTTGGGGCTGTTATTGAGTTTGTCGTGAGTAGGTTTTTATTTATAAGTGAAGAGGATCTACGTAATCATTTCATCTTAAGCAATGCCCATTTAGAAAATTCCTGATCTAATCGTGGATGAAAAATTGTGTAACTGTATATTCTCAATCGTTTATGATATACAATTATTAGGGAATGATTCAATTGCATTATAGAAATAAATCGTTACTACTAGCTTACTGTCTCTTTCTGTCTGCAGCTATTGTTTGAGGCTGTGGACAGCAAACGCAGTGCATTTTGTTAACATGTAGCTGTATCATGCGTCGCTCATCAGAGTTGGCATCTATAGTCTGGCGAACTATTAAAACACGAAACGTATATCATCCGGTGTTTCCATTTTTCCTGGAACCTAAGGATTCAGCCAGACCCATACACGATAATCTAATGAAGGAAGAACGAGATGTCTTTATGGAAATACAACATAGTAGCAATCCTACCCAAGATACGTTTCATAGAGATCCTGTACCACAGACTGTGAACAATTTGTAGTGCTGTGTGTTCCAGCTCTCGTCACCAAGGGATACATCCTCAGAATTCTGTAGCAACACGTGCTGCTGTGGTGTATAATAGTCGAACTGTCAAAATATCGCACCAAACGATAACTGAGAAACGATTCTGGTAAGTTATGTCAACAGCAGCGTTTTCGCGTAACCGTGTAAGGGAGTTGCAATGGTTGTTGATTTTGTTGCGGGGAAACGTTTATCCAATAGTGAAGATCATCTGTTGAATCGGCTCGTCTTAGGTTATTCCGATTTGCAGATGCTTAGAATAAGCGCTTTAATCAAGGTGCTGCATACGCTGGTGATGACTGGATACGGGTGTGTGATCCGGGAAATAGAAACTACTCTAAAATATAGTAGATTGCGTAAGTGGAAACGAGAGACACTTCCGTCTCGTTGTGTAGGTGGTGTGGAATCCTCTTGACAGGCAATAGCTGCATTCAAAAAATGGTTCAAATGGCTCTGGGCACTATGGGACTTAACATCTGAGGTCATCAGTCCCCTAGAACTTGAAACTACTTAAACCTAACTAACCTAAGGACATCACAGACATCCATGCCCTAGGCAGGATTCGAACCTGCGACCGTAGCTAGCTGCATTCAAGTGACCAACATAGCAACCGCTTTGGGTTTAGATAGTATCTCAGAAACCGTAGATCATAGAGTGTATGTTTACGGAATATTTTCGCTTCTCAATGCTTGATATTACGAAATGTCAGTATTTGAGCATTTCCTCCGCGGCAGACAAATCTGTTATAGTGTTCGACTGTATAGGCAATCACATCATCACACTTCTCTATGAGTATTTATCACGTGTGACGCGTCTTTTTTGATGATGTAGTTTTATTGTTCAGATGTCTGGTAATCAACGTAAGGCCATTGTATAAGGGAGGAAAGAGTTATCTTGTTGGCTATCAATAAACACGTTGCTGACTCCATGAGATATTGATAGAGGAATTACGGCCGCGACTGCAAGCTGTTTTACATGTAATAATTTTTTCCATTCATCTTCATTGGTAAAATTTCGGATTATTAAAATTCTATCCTTATACTCCACATCCTATGAGAGAGTATGTTAAACGAAGACAAGCTGCTACAATATCCACTAAATCCGAAACAGACGCTATGTATTCAGAAAACAGAGTTGGAAACACATTCTTTGTTGCTGTTTTGTGGATGCAAAGCGTCTATTTCTTTCTGATTTCATTGATGCAATAAATAATTGTTGACATCTATGTGATCGTGCACCGTGAAAATATGTAGAACATGCAGGCGAAATTTTCCATTCACGTTATATTCTCTCTCTCTCTCTCTCTCTCTCTCTCTCTCTCTCTCTCTCTCTCTCTCCGAACAGGACTTGGAAGGCCCAACGGTACCGACCGGCCGCCGTGTCATCCACAGCCCACAGCCGTCACTAGATGCGGATATGGAGGGGCACGTGGTCAGCACAACGCTCTCCCAGCCGTATGTCAGTTTACGAGCCGGAGCCGCTACTTCTCAATCAAGTAGCTCCTCAGGTTGCCTCACAAGGATTGAGTGCACTCCGCTTGCCAACAGCGCTCGGCAGACCGGATGGTCACCCATCCAAGTGCAAGCCCAGCCCGACAGCGCTTAACTTCTGTGATCTGACGGGAACCTGTTACGACTGCGGCAAGGCCGTTGGCCACATAATACTCTACGACCTTTAA
Source organism: Schistocerca piceifrons (assembly GCF_021461385.2). Taxonomy (NCBI): domain Eukaryota; kingdom Metazoa; phylum Arthropoda; class Insecta; order Orthoptera; family Acrididae; genus Schistocerca; species Schistocerca piceifrons. The sequence continues at coordinate 263,491,789 of NC_060144.1, read as the reverse complement.
ATTGCTCAAAAGTCATGATTCTAGATACTTTTTATTTCCCATGAACTTCCAGTCACGAACACGACTCAAATACTTCTCTTCATCACTTTCAGATTCATTGTATTTCAAAACCAAATTTTTCTCCGCCCTTGTGGTGCCACAATTCGACCGTCCCCCTTGACCACTGATTACCGACTGACTCAATCCTATGTCTTGCAAGCATGTCTACCGACCTTCGGCGCGCAACTGTTACTTTCAAAACCTTCTAGAGCATGAGCAATATCGCAACCACCGTAACTGAGATAGTAACATCGATCATTAGTAAGGGTGCAGATAATGCCACCCTGTTGCATCCCCATTAGCTGCGCACGGAAGTGACAGTGAATTGTGGGCTTGCTCCTTTTTTAAAGTCGTAGGAAGCGAGAGGGAGTTGTAGCCTTCTTCAGGACTTAGGACAGGTGATTTGAACAGAGAAGATTGTTATCACACCTGGAAGTATTCTGAATTTCAAATAGATATTGTATAAACAGTTCAGCAATTTATTTCACGTATATACCTTACTAGGAGAGGGGTCTTAATGTGGCTTTTGTCTTACGGATCGCTGGCGTGACTTCTGTAAGAGACATTTGCGTTATGGCACACTGTTCCGATTATTCTAACAACATTGGCTCCAAGTCACCAGACATGAGTTTTGTTTCATGAAACGTTCTGCTTAGTTGTAGAGGATGATACATATACCTCACTCTTTTCCCTTAGTTATTAATCTTGATCGTAGACGATTACTATAGTACAACTCGTTCTAACTCATTAGTGAAAAAGTACCTAAGCTCATTAACACAGACAAATGCAGATTGATCTTGCAACTATTATCCGAAGGACACACACAAAGACACTCATTATTTCTGTTGCTCTATATTTATCAAGTCGAGTGCTCTCCGAAATGGAGTACAATCCTCCTCGCAGACTGCTTACTGCTGTTATAGAATATGGGTTCCACATTTTTGCAAACACACTGCTTTTTGTTTTTATCCCGACATGTTTCAACACATCTGTGCCATCATCAGTCTTTTTTTTTTCTTTATTGAAAAACGTGATTTTACATTATGTGGTTTTGCAGGACCAACTCTATAGTGTCCTGCATTGATAGTTCGTCATGTTTTGTTGTGACTGACCCTTTTTTTTTTGGATTCCGTGGATATTGAACACATATATTGGTTCAAATAGCTCTGAACACTATGGGACTTAATTGCTGAGGTCATCAGTCTCCTAGAACTTAGAACTACTTAAACCTAACTAACCTAAGTACATCACACACATCCATGCCCGAGGCAGGATTCGAACCTGCGACCGTAGCGGTCGCGCGATTCCAGCCTGTAGCGGCTAGAACCGCTTGGCCAGAACACATATGTTAATGTAATTTATTTCTTTATAAACACCTTTTCACTTCGCAAGCAGTGTGTTTGCAAAAGGCGGAACCCATATCCTGTAATTTAAATGTACAGGCGGAAATAAAGGACGAGAGCTGCAAATCCAAACGATGAATACTGCTTACTGCCGTATGACACTCATAAGACCATAATTTCGGCCGGAAAGCACCGGAACGGCGTTCCTATACCGCCTAGGATTTTTTCACTTGTTTTAAATCGCAATGTAACTATAATTTGCCCCTGCGCTGTCACCAGTGAACTTGCAATGGGTGACCAACTTCGTTCCAGTATTGTGAACGGTATATATCGGCAACCTTCGTGTCGACTGTCCTTTGTTTACATGACACCAACCCTAGAGATCTACTGTATAACCAAGGTAAGTTTATTTTCGTTCTGATGTTGTGATAGGTACATATCGCCTTATGTTTATGGCTGCCAGAAGCATCAGTGATCCAGAAGCAAGGCGACGTCATGTTTTGTATTTGTCTGTGATAAATAAATAAGGTACTGGGTATTTGAACATGAGCCTCTGTATAATGCGCTTTCACGAAAGATTGTTTCTTCCGTGACGTAATTTATATAATAGTACCCAGAACGAAATTTTCACTCAGCTGCAGAGTGTGCGTTGGTACGAAAATTCCTGGAAGATTAAAATCGTGTGCTGGCCCGAAACTCGAACTTGGGACTTCTGTCTTAGTGGGTGAATGCTCTACTGACTGAGGTTAGGTTAGGTTAGTGTTGTTTAACGTCCCGTCGACAACGAGGTCATTAGAGACGGAGCGCAAGCTCGGGTTAGGGAAGGACGGGGAAGGAAATCGGCCGTGCCCTTTCAAAGGAAGCATCCCGGCATTTGCCTGAAACGATTTAGGGAAATCACGGAAAACCTAAATCAGGATGGCTGGAGACGGGATTGAACCGTCGTCCTCCCGAATGCGAGTCCAGTGTGCTATCCACCTCGCTCGGTCTCTACTAACTGAGCTACCCAAGCAAGACTCACGCAGCTTCCACTTAGCTGTACTTTCAACAGCACCTCATCACCTACCACCTGTGAGGACGGGTCATGAGAGGTGCTTGGGTAGCTCAGTCGGTACATCTTCCAACTTATCTCTCTTGTTTCTTCCTTTATTCCTCCTGTATTGTTTCTGTTTCTTGTCGTGTACCCAGTGTTGGCGGGCCTTGAACCGTTGGGGAAGTATACCGTTACTGTGCACAGCTAGGACAAAAAACATATGTGTATTAATAATACTAATAAATATAAAAACAATAAATAAACAATAAAAGAAAAAATTCTGTACAGTTTCTAACCTTACCCAATAGTAGCCACGGGTGTTGCGGTCGTCGTGATCAAGCCTCGGGGCGAGACACCTGACCATTTCTTCGCCCCCACCCCCTCCATCCTGACATTCGCTGTGCCTCTTCTAAAAAAAAAAAAAAAAAAAAAAAAAAAAAAAAAACAGAAAAGAGTGGGGGGGGGGGGGGGGGGGAGTGTCAGAAAAAGGGTGCGGGGCGCTACAGTAAAAGAAATAGGTCGGTTGAGCACTTGCCCCCGAACGACGTCGCATTCTGGAGGACGACGGTTCAATCCCGTCTCCGGCCATCCTGATTTAGGTTTTCCGTGATTTCCCTAAATCGCTTCAGGCGAATGCCGGGATGGTTCCTTTGAAAGGGCACGGCCGATTTCCTTCCCCATCCTTCCCTCACCCGAGCTTGCGCTCCGTCTCTAATGACCTCGTTGTCGACGGAACGTTAAACACTAATATCCTCCTCCTCCTCCCGAACGACGACAGTCACGAGTTCGAGTCTCGGTGACGGCAGCCTTTAGAACTGATTCATGAACATCCTTCCCCTCACATCCCTTTGCCCGTGGCACTCAAAATCCTTTCCCCTTTTCCACAACTTTGTTAGAACATAGTTCGACGTTCAGTTTTCAAAATTCGAAACTTGTGATTTTTATGACTAGAGGGGGATGGGGAGTTTTATGGTTAAAGAGGTGTGTTCCGGCACCTAAAATTTTAGCAATTTCGCACTGACACTCAGCCCTGTGAAGCTGAGGCGCGTAGGTGTGTCTTCCGTGTCGACTCTTCCTGCACTGCGATATCTGATGCGCTGACCCTCGTACCTGTGACGGCCCCTTATTAGTTTCACGCTTTCCGGCTTTCGCGTCACATATCTTCTTTTACCTTACTGCATCCCTAAATTCTGGCAATTCTAACCCCGATTGGAGTGGTTTTCAGATACTTGTAGCCTTGCTAGCACATCCATGTTTCATCTCCAGCCCGATCTTCTGTTACCTAGAAAGAGACACGCTGTCTCTGTACAGTAACCTTCTCGCAAAGATAGCAGGAGCACTACTTTCCCTTTTACGTGTTGACACAGCCAAGTTTGTGGAATTCTCGGTTGTCCGGCCGAGTGACGTTATAATTACTCCAAGATATTTCGGCAAACAGACTTTTCGCCATCTTCAGGTGGTCACTGATGACTGCTACTCTGCTTCTGGCGGCATCCACAGGAGCGGAGCAGGAGTCATCAGGGACCACCTGAAGATGGCGACAAGTCTGTTTACCGAAATATCGTGGAATAGTTACATCCATTATCCGGCTGGACACCCTAGAATTCTACAAGTTAAATGGTCCAAATGGCTCAGAGCACTATGGTACATAACATCTGAGGTCATCACTCCCCTAGACTTACAACTACTTAAATCTAACTAACCTAATGACCATAGCGTGTAGGCTTTCACGGCCGGCGTCTTCAGTAATTAAAACTTCCGGGCTAAGAGGCCGTGGTCCAATAGTAGAAATACTTCTCCCTGACATGTTTTTGAAATGGGTGACGATGAAATAAAATTTAGTGAGACGAGCGTGCTAGCTAAGACATCGCATTATTATGCACGTATGTATAGAGAGGCTGTAGAGATTTTTAAACACCACAGTAATTTTAACAGAAAAGAAGAAGGCTTGAAGCTAGATAAGATATGGCGATCGACTCTGTACCAAAGATGTGACAATCGATTACCTTCGATCGAGAGTAATGACGCCAGCCAGAGATAGTTTTACTGTTGACAACACGTGACGAGTGGTGGCGCCCTCTACGCGCTGTATATAAACAGGACCTCTATGGCCTAGCAGCCAGTCGTAGACTCACTTCAGATGATGTTGCCCGCAGCTGGCAACGAAACGTCAGGGAGAAGTATTTCTACTATTGGACCACGGCCTCTTAGCCCGGAAGTTTTAACCTAATGACATCACACACATCCATGCCCGAGGCAGGATTCGAACCTGCGACCGTAGCAGCAACGCGGTTGCGGACTGAAGCGCCTAGAACCGCCCGGCCACAACGGCCGGCTCTACAAGTTAGAAACACGGCAGGAAAACATCAGATGGCATACCACCGAGTTTGCTTGCCCAAGCCAGCTTCCGTCACTTAGTTGCGTTCTTCTGTAATTGACATCAATAAAATTTGACAGCCACGGCGACTCTTAAACTGTAGTATTTCGTAACTCATCACAGAGTACATTAATTTCGAGTACTGAATTGCTTCTGATTGGTAAGGAACTTGGTGTATGAAGACAATACACTCGAGTTGCTTCTGGCACTCAGTTGCGCTGTTGGCAGCTCGTTCCATTCGCAGTTACCCTGGAGGTAAGTCGTCAGCGCTGCGCGGCGCGGCTCGCGAAGATCATTTTCTCGCCGCCGAGCGCGGTGGATCCGCGCTGCTCGAGCGTGTCGGGCGAGCTAGCGCGCTCGTACGCGACACGGGAATTTGCATAAAGTTACCGTTCCTAACATTGATTTCCATTTGGTTAATTTCACACCACTTGAACACACAGAAAAGACAATTATGCAAATGAGGGACACGTGGTGACGCGGCGACGGCCGCCGTAATGGAGGCTCTGCACGGGCGACGCGGCCCAATCCCCGGGGCTCCCTGGATGCTCTCTGTCCGCAACTTGGCGCATTACGCTGCCGCTGCCGGCGTCGGCGAGGCGAAGTCGCGCCGCACACGCGCTGCCGGGGCGCTTGCCGCCGGCTTGCGGCGCTGTGGCTGGTGACCGAGGGAATGCAGCTGTTGTCCTACCGACCGCCCAGGTGATCCAAGGGGGCTGCAAACTGCGTCTACTGAACGACCGTTCGGCGAACATTGCTGCGTGTGGGTCTCCGCACAGGCGCTTGATTCGTGGACTCATGCTGACTGCTTTTAATCGGCGAGGAAGGCTGGGATTGGCACGCCAGTACGTTAACTGTTTGTCCTCTGAATGGGGACAGTTTGCCTTTTCAGATGAATAGCGCTATATGTCCCATCAGACAGTTGAGGCATTACAATGAAATGAATACCCGTAGCATACAGGCGTTGATATAAGTCAACGGGGACAGCTGAAATTGTGTGCTCTGACCGGGACTCGAACCCGGGATCTCCTGCGTACATAGCAGACGCACTATCCATCTCAGCCACCGAGGACACAGAGGATAGTCCGACTGCAGGGATTTATCTCTGGCACGCCTCCTGTGAGACCCACATTCTCAGCTTATTGTCCCGCACTATATTCATAATGCCTCTGCCCATTATACTCATTACTCGCGGGTTTTTACCGATTCCCGTAATAGTTCGGGCACTGTTTGTGCATCCCCACAGAAGAAGATGGTCAAATGGCCGGTGAGCCTTAACTACACAGGGTGTTACAAAAAGGTACGGCCAAACTTTCACGAAACATTCCTCACACACAAAGAAAGAAAATATGTTATGTGGACATGTGTCCGGAAACGCTTACTTTCCATGTTAGAGCTCATTTTATTACTTCTCTTCAAATCACATTAATCATGGAATGGAAACACACAGCAACAGAACGTACCAGCGTGATTTCAAACACTTTGTTACAGGAAATGTTCAAAATCTCCTCCGTTAGCGAGATTACATGCATCCACCCTCCGTCGCATGGAATCCCTGATGCGCTGATGCAGCCCTGGAGAATGGCGTATTGTATCACAGCCGTCCACAATACGAGCACGAAGAGTCTCTACATTTGGTACCGGGGTTGCGTAGACAAGAGCTTTCAAATGCCCCCATAAATGAAAGTCAAGAGGGTTGAGGTCAGGAGAGCGTGGAGCCCATGGAATTGGTCCGCCTCTACCAACCCATCGGTCACCGAATCTGTTGTTGAGAAGCGTACGAACACTTCGACTGAAATGTGCAGGAGCTCCATCACGCATGAACCACATGTTGTGTCGTACTTGTAAAGGCACATGTTCTAGCAGCACAAATAGAGTATCCCGTATGAAATCATGATAACGTGCTCCATTGAGCGTAGGTGGAAGAAACTGAAATGAGCTCTAACATGGAAATTAAGCGTTTCCGGACACATGTGCACATAACATCTTTTCTTTATTTATGTGTGAGGAATATTTCCTGAAAGTTTGGCCGTACCTTTTCGTAACACCCTGTATATACATATGAAGATGGAGAGAAGATACCATCTTCATATGTATGTATAGTTGAGGCATTGTCGTAACCGGCGTGAAACGTCCGAAAGCAAAATCCACTCAACAATCGTCGGAAGCGTTGTAAAGTTTATGTCTTAATTGAGATGTGATGTTTATGTCTAACAAAGAACAGTTATATCAAGTGGTGTGCTGAGTGCGAACCTTATCACTTGTATCTGTTTATTTACTTGGCCCTGGTTTAAACAATCTGTCTACTGGCAAGGAAGCAATACAAGTAAACCAAAATCAATTAAAACCTGTGCGCGATAATGATAAATTAGAGATAAGTACATCCAGATCTAGTGGTACCTGTGCGAAAATCCATAAAGCGTGTGAAATAAATTTCTTACCTCGTATTGGTGTCGCCTTGGATAACGCGTTGTTCTGCTCTCAGCACTACTAAGCTAACCACAGTTGCAAAAGCCAAAATGCAAGATAATTGACTGAGACACATATAGAAGTTGTTTGAATAAAAACGACTTCGAACTGGGAGGAGGAACATGATTGAGGAGATTGACTGTAATATCTTACTTGAAATCTTACTACATTATGAAACTGACTTTCAGTCGTTCAGCTATATCATAAAACTTACGCAAACAAGTGATTTTTACAAAAAAAAAAGAGATAAGAACTTTGGGTTACATACAAATCTGGTATCATTCAAATTCGTTCTACAGCAAAAGCGCATAAATACATGAATATTGATTACCTTATTGTAGATCGGTTTGAAAATATGTAGAAAGATTCTTCATTATAATTGCATAATAATATTTGTAGCATTTCCTTAATTACTTACTTCAAATCTTATTTACTCTATAAATCATTAATACACAACATTGAAATTACTACACTGAATATTGAATACTAAGCGACTGCCCACTCCGGAGTATCGCAACAGACACCGCCAGCCTTTGGCGCTCTACCCCTGCTACTCCAGAGCAAGAGTTGCCTACTACTCCCCACCTAACATAAGCACTTAGTTACACCTACTCTGCCTCAGCGATATAGATGCCTCGCAGCGTTCTTTCGCACATACATCTTTGTAAGCGATATATCGCTTATGCTCTTGGATAATAAGTTAAAATTTACGATTTTCATTATACTTACCTATTTCACAGGGTTCAGGCCAGAGGGGGAGCCTTACAGTCTGGGGAATACTTTCGTGGCCTTCCTTAGGTGATCTCATCATTGTGGAAGGCACAGTGCATGAACACAAATGTGTATCGATCCTTGGGGACAATCTCCACCTCTACAGGCAGTCCTTTTTTTTCCTTCGGCACGATGGCGTGTACCAGCAGAACAGAGGGACAGCGGTTCAGAGAGCACCAAGGTGAGTTTACCGTACTCCTTTGGTCACGAAACTCCCTGGATTTATACTCAAACAAGAATCTGTGGGACGACCTCGATAGGTATTTCACACAATAGATTCCAAGGGAAAAACTTAGCTCAAGCTGTCCACGGCACTAGAGACGGTAAGGCCCCACATCCCAGTCGGTACCTTTCACAATTTCACTTACTCTCTTCCTGTACGTCTCGCAGCTGTCCGCGCTTTTGACAGGTGGTCACATTAATGTCACTACACAGTCTAATTTGCATTTGATAGTTAACAGGTAGGATTATTTCTTCCTGCAGTGTACCTGCGTTATTCGGTTCCTCACTGTTCTTACTTACGCTGCACAAAGCTTTATGACAACCATTCCCCAAGTAGTGGAAATGGAAACGAGCGTTTGGCGTCATTGGCCAGGAGGTCCCTTGCGGGACAGGTCCGGCAGCCTTGGTGCAAGTCTTACTACATTCGACGCCACATTGGGCGACCTGCGCGCTGGATGGGGATGAAATGATGATGAAGACAGCACAGCACCCAGTCCATGAGCGGAGAAAATCCCCGATCCAGCCGGGAATCGAACCCGAGCCCGTAGGACGGCAATCCGTCACGCTTACCACTCAGCTATCGTGGCGGACTCCCAACTAGTGAACTTCTCCGAATGCGAAAATTTTACTTCTTTCAAGGAAAACCTGACTTGGATTCTAATAAAATGTAAGAATATTTTTGACATCTTTACACAGGTTACGTGGCACAATTTAAGTCCTGGCCCGGTCGCCAGTTGTCGTCAAGGCTGTTGCTGTCTTCACTCCACGTTATAGTAGCCCTGTCAACGAAGACCAAAAAAAGGTAGAATAGGCGTAAAATTTGTGTCGTCGCCATTCTTTTTACAGTGATAGGAGGGAGAGCCATCAACAATGTACTAAAAGTCCTGACCGATGAGGTGTGAGAGTGTGGTTAAGTGAGGGCAGGGCGACTAAAGGTAATCTTTTTTAAAGTTTTTCTTTAGTACTCTAAAATAGCGGCTTCTAGCAACAATTTTTCCCGGTACAAAATTAAGCTACATTAAGTTTTCTACAAAAAATATCCTATTCATTTTTTTCTCCAGGACTAATGGCTTCTGCGTTTTAGGGGATACAAACACCGCATATTGTTGAAAGTAATCTTTAAATGGTATAAAATTAATGTTTCTACACACACAACTACTTGATTTCTGTGCTATTCACAATAAAGTGCCTGAAATAGGGTTCAATGAACCACCTTCAAGCTGTCTCTCTACCGTTCCACTCTCTAACGGTCGGCCGCTGTGGCCGAGCGCTTCCAAGCGCTTCAGTCCGGAACCGCGCTGCTGCTACGGTCGCAGGTTCGAACCCTGCCTCGGGCATGGGTGTGTGTGATGTCCTTAGGTTAGTTAGGTTTAAGTAATTCTAAGTCTAGGGGACTGATGACCTCAGATGTTAAGTCCCATAGTGCTTAGGGTCATTTGAACCATTTTGAACCACTCTCGAACGGCGCATGGGAAAACAAACACTTAAATTTCTCTGTGGCAGCCCTTATTTCTCTTATTTCATCGTGATGATCATTTCTCGCTATGTAGGTGGGTGCCAACAGAATTTTTTCGCAATCGGAGGAGAAAATGGTGATTGAAATTTCATGAGAAGATCCCATCGCAACGAAAAACGCCTTTGTTTTAATGATTGCCACTCCAATTCACGTATCATGTCTGTGGCACTATCTCCCCTGTTTCGCGATAGTGCAAAACGAGCCACCCTTCTTGAACTTTTTCGATGTCATACGTCACTCCCAGCTGATGCGGATCCCACACCGCACAGCAATACTCCAGAATAGGGCGGACAAGCGTGGTGTAAGCAGTCTCTTTAGTAGACCTGGTGCACTTCCTAAGTGTACTGCAATGAATCGCAGTCTTTGTTTTGCTCTACCCACAACATTATCTATGTGATCGTTCCAGTTTTGGTTAATTGTAACTGTAATCCTTAAGTATTTAGTTGAATTTACAGCCTTCAGGTTTGTGTGACTTATCGCGTAATCGAAATTTAGCGGATTTCTTTTAGTACTCATGTGAATAACTTCGCACTTTTCTTTATTCAGGTTCAATTAACAAAAAAAATGGTTCAAATGGCTCTGAGCTCTATGGGACTTAACTGCTGAGGTCACCAGTCCCCTAGAACTCAGAACTACTTAAACCTAACTAAACTAAGGACATCACACACATCCATGCCCGAGGCAGAATTCGAACCTGCGGCCGTAGCGGTCGCGCGGTTCCAGACTGACCAATTAACACTTTTCGTACCATACAGATATCTTATCTAAATCATTTTGCAATTTGTTTTGGTCATCTGATGACTTAACAAGACGGTAAAGGCAGCATAATTTGCAAACAATCTAAAAGGGCTACTCAGACTCCTATGTCGTTAATGTCGATCAGGAACAACAGAGGGCCTATAACACTTCCTCGGGAAACGCTGGATATTACTTCTGTTTTACTCGATGATTTCCCGTCTATTCCTACGAAATGTGATCTTCCTGACAGGAAATCACGAATCCATTCACACAACTGAGGCGATATTCCATAGCCACTCAGTAGGGTTAGAAGAAGCTTGTGAGGAACGGCGTTGAAAACCTTTTGGAAATCTAAAAATATGGAATCATTTTGATATCCCCTGTCGATAGGACTCATTACTTCATGAGTATAAGGAGCTAGTTGTGTTTCACAAGGACGATATTTTCTGAAACCGTGCTGACTATTTGTTGTGTGCGTACTGTAAGACCTTCGGTACACACACCATCAGATTATTTGACTTGTCGCTCTAACGAAGTAGGCGAGTGTCGGCAATATGTCTCGTGGTCTTATCGTGGCGTGTTCATCTTCTGCCGTTAGGTTAGACGATAGAAATGCCACTTGCACGCTTAGAGTAGGAGATTGACGGTGATCAACTTTAAACAGAACTTGATTAATTTTCATACACATTTATTAAAATAACAAAAATCATAAACCTTACTTAACTTGATTCTGGATGCTATTTACAATTGACAATCTGACGTTCCTTTGGTCATATTCTCACATATCTCTGATACTTGACAAAGTGCCTATTCATTTATCTTCATGGCTATGTACAGGAATATGATAATCATATTAGGCGCAGACTGAAACTTGACTGTAGACTGGTACAGACTAATGCAGACTGACAGATCGGAGGTCTTTACACTCGTTATAATACCTCGCGCGTTCAGGTATCACTGCGCGAGTGTGATGCGCGAGGAGAAAAGGTTCTACGTTAGCAGCAATCTCATTGGCTGCGTTACATATTAATACGCGGATCGGCGGAAGCAGAATTTGGTCCATCTCTTAGGCAGGGCCATCTCGTAGTGCGGAGACGGACGAGCGCTGCGCCTGCGCTGTTGTGCATAGCGGAGCGCGCTCTAGTGGGAAAGTTGTGTACGCGCTGACTAAGCGGAACTATGCACACAATACTATTATTGTTAAATTAAGTGGGATAAGGAGAAATATTAAATGTGTGTGCCATATGTACTTGCAACAGAGCCGTATAAAGGAGTTATTTAGGTCTGAAAACTGAAGAGCGACTAGGTGATAACCCACTCTCTCTAGCCCACTACGTTACAGGACGCAACTACAGCGTGTTTCGCAAAGTTATACCGAGCCTTCCACTGCGCGCCTCATTCATCAGTGGCACGCAGTGTGCAGACATTCCAGGGGGTGGGGAGGGGGGGGGGGAGGGCAAGGGGGGAGGTATTTGTTTTCCACAAAGTGCATTAACACTACGTAGAATGCAGATATGAATTACTAACAATACTAACGCTAGAAATGCAAATAGACAGATTCCACGTAAATCTCTGTACAGTTTTCTATATTGCGTGAGGATAAATTGATTCTTAGTTCAGTTGTAACGTTATTCCAAGAAAAGCAATTTCCCCCGCGATGGGCGCTGCTCGCTTTTGAGTTTATAGACGACTGTACCTCGCCGGCGTTTCCTGTACAGTTCTTTTACGTGAGCATACAATACAGTTTCATTTTGTTCGTGTTTATATAGAGACGTTACCTTCCGTTTATTATGTGAGTACTTATTTGCAGTTGCTATATGAGCTTTTATGTAAAATACGTCGTTCTAAGCATTGGCTGAGAAGTATTTAATATGTATCTGTGAGACTGTCTGTGGCCTACATAGTTTTGCTCCGTTGACTGGACCATAAGGCGCGCGGAGTGTCAAAGCAGCAGAACACAAAAGTCAATAGAGTTCATGAGCGCATGAACGCGACAGCAGTTGAAGGAGCTTTGCGTCGGGCAGCGGACGCATCAGAGCTTGAAGCCAGCGCCTAGGAAAACAGTGGGCGGCTGCTGGCCAATGACGCAAGGACAGCGGCTACGAATGCTCTGGGGGTTCGCAGGCTGGTGTTGGCTCCCGTGTGGTCTGTTCCTGTAGGCTTGGAACGGCGGGAGCTTGGAGCCAGCGTCGTGGGCGACTCCTGGTTGACAGCATACGGACAGCGGCGCCGAGCATGCAGGGACGAGCCGTGTGGTGGTGTGTGCTTCCGATAAGTCTGTCCTAGAGTCTGTTGGGGGAGCGACGACAGGGGCTAAAACGGATGCCTGCGGATTTGAGTGGCACTTGGCAGCTCAAAATGTTCAAATGTGTGTGAAATCTTATGGGACTTAACTGCTAAGCTCATCAGTCCCTAAGCTTACACACTATTTAACCTAAATTAACCTAAGGACAAACACACACACCCATGCCCGCGGGGGACTCGAACCTCCCCGGGACCAGCCGCACAGTCCATGACTGCAGCGCCTTAGACCGCGCGGCGCACTTGGCAGCTGTCGACACGCAGACAGCCTCGCCAAACACTTGAAGAGTGGCCGCACAGTGTTTTTCTGGTTCCGGAGGAGACTGTTCCTGGGATGCGCGGACGTGACTGTGACCAGTGCTTTGTGCCCAGTACACAGGATAGCTGTAGGAAACTTTCAAACATCGGAAGGAAGAATGGGAGGAAAATTAGGGTTTACCGTCCCGTCGACGTCGAGGTCATTAGAGGTGGAACACGAGCTCGGAAAGAGTCAAGGATGGGGAGCGTTATCGACCATGTCCTTTCAAAAGAACCATCCCGACATTTGCCTGGAGTAATTTATAGAAATCACGGAAAACCTAAATCAGAATTGTCAGACCTTCTAGTGTCTAGTACAGTCATCAGAAGATGAAAATCAATTGCAAACTGATTTAGACAATATATCTGTTTGGTGCGACAAGTGGCACTTTACACTAAATGATGAAAATTCAGAAGTCATCCACATGATTACCAAACAAAATCTATTGCATTTTGTCCACACTATGAACCACATATCTGATTCAACTAAATACGTGGGGAATACAATTGCGAACCACTTAAATTGAAATGATCACATATAAAATGTTGTGGAAGACGAACCATGGACTGGGTTTTATTGGCAGAACTGTTGGAAGACGAGCAGATCTATTACACAGACTGCTTACACTTGTCTGTCCTCTGCTAGAGTATTACTGTGCAGTGTGGGCTCCTTACCAGATGGGACTGACCGATGCCCCTATACGGATAACATTGTTTTCCAGAATACTGTAGAACATACACTAACTGACGGATTGACGGTTCTTTAACACCAGTTTATCCGGTTACAATTGTATTGTCTGAAGCAATATCAAATTCAAAATTACTAAATTACAGACTACAGCCCTTTTAAAGATATACGATTCAGTTACGAATTATGGTATTCTGTTTCAGATGGTGCAAATGGCTCTGAGCACTATGGGACTTAACATCTGTGGTCATCAGCCCTCTAGAACTTAGAACTACTTAAACCTAACTAACCTAAGGACATCACACACATCCATGCCCGAGGCAGGATTCGAACCTGCGACCGTAGCGGACGCGTGGTTCCAGACTGTAGCGCCTAGAACCACTCGGCCACTCCGGCCGGCTATTGATTGTGTATGATAGCATTGCCTAAGATGGCATAATGTAGTATTAAAATACATTATTAGACACATTGTCTACGACTCGATATTTGTGGCAGAGTCTAGTGCTTTGTTTTATTACTGAGTACACCATCTTTCGATTTCAGTCAAAATGATGTACTCAGTAACGAAACAAAGCAGTAGGCTCTGCCAGAAATACCGACTCTTAGACAATGTGTCTAATAGTGTGTTTTAATACGATAGTATGCCATCTTAGTCAATTTATAACACTTAAAACACTTGATAATGGCACTTTGAAGCTGAAGTCATTATTGTGTAAGTGCAATGTAACACTGTAAATAAACAACAGGTTAATGGCGATACTGACTTTAAAGAAATACACGGTTCAGACAATTTATGTGATAACCTCCTGTGTTCGACGTAAACAAACAGTAACCACTCGCAGATGGCAAATGGGAGCAATTGCAGTGGATGATATACGGACCTCCACAGCACACGCCTATATCTCGCTGTCCACAGGCGAAGAAGGCATGAATTTGTACACCAATACTGCAAGTGGACGTCCTCTGACTGGCGAAAGGGCTCTTTTACAGATGGATCACTTTTAATGTTCCGCCGGCGTGAAACATCTGAAATCAAGCACCTTGCAACAATCGTAGGAAGGGTGCAAGCCGAAGGACGGAGAGTTCTGGTTTGGGGAACGTTTTCCTGGCATTCTGTGGATTATCTCATCAATGTGGAATGCACAATATATTAAGTATGCGTCCAAGTCTACAATCAGCTTGATTTTCCTCGGCACGATGACATCTACCAGGAAGGCAACTCAACGTGTCACACAGCTCGCAGTGTACTTGCGTGATTTGGAGAGCACCGGGGCGAGTTCACCACACTCCCCTGGCCACCTAGCTCCTACGATTTCAGCTCGATCTAGAATCTGTAGGGCCACCTCGATCACTTGTTGGCTCCATGGATCCTCACCCTAGTAAGGTAGCGCAGCTGGCCACAGCACAGGAGGCAGCGCCGCTCCACAGCCCTGTCTACACCGGCCACAGCCTCACTGACACCCTTCCTACATATCTCGCAGTGATTTGCGCTGCAAAAGGAGTTTATTCAGTCTCTTGACAGCTGGTCACGTTAATGTAGCCGGACAGTTTAATTATGCCTTCACAAACCGCAGCTACTTCCATTCTACAGCCTGCATTCTGGTACCGAGCGCCGTGCGTTTAGAATCCGTGCCAGACAGCATGGACCTCGATTACCACGATAGGACCCTCCAGCTGTCGCGTCGTAAGCCGTGGCTGCGCGCACGCTCCTTGCTCGCGGATAATGTGAGGGCGCCACGGTGAAGCACGTGGTCCCAGCGGCCAATAGCAACGTATTTTATTAGGTATTTAACTGCATGCCTCTCGCTCAGCAGGCCCCCCGAGACCTTTTGTATTCCCCTCCTCTGCCTTACCCACTCCCTGGCACGTCTGCTAAGCACCCCTCACCCCTCTTATGGGTCCTCATCCTCCATTGGCTCATTCCCCCCCCCCCCCCCCCCTTCACTTTTCCTCTCCTTCCACCTCTTTTTTATTTTCCCTTCGTCTGTCCAGTTTCCCCCCACCTGCTCTCGGCTGTAGTATGTCATGTTTGTGCCAACTTTTTGGTGTAGTGTTTAAGTGAGTGTTCAGTGTTGTGCGTCTTTCCACAGTGTTGCGAACAGAAATCATGCTGTCGCTGGGTGTGCATTTTATATCTCTTACGAACAGAAACCAGATTGTCGCCGTGTTTTTTAATTGTCTATTATTTTTCTGCTTCCTGTGTATTTTATTAGCATCATCAACCCTGTGTTTTATGTTTTAAGTTCCAGAATGTTCTGCCATTTTACCTTTACGTCACCGATTTTATCGCCAACTGTTATTTTTTTATTATCTTCATCTTTTTAAAACAAATTCTGTAGGCCGAAGAGCGGCGTAATAAGCTGCTGCCAGCCCGCCCCCTTCAGGGGGAATCGAAACTCAACAAAGGAAAAAAAAAGCTCAGCAGGCAGTCTGATATTCGCGTTAGTCTATCGACGTCTCGCCTACAGACAGCGTGTTTACTTGTTTCCATATACGAGTGGACGTTGTGGATTCGTGAGGTTTCGCTTGTGACCCCGTTGCTATTTGCGTGTTGATATTCGTTAGGTCTTGCTCGGTCGTCCGTCGTTGTTCGTGTCCGACCTTCCCCGTTTGTTTTGTTTGTTCACGGGCCACTGCCGTTTGGTCCTGCCACGTTTTCGTTCTCGGCAACACCTCTACCGTTCCGGTCGGGGTTACAACATGCGTTGCCTGTAAGTACCATTTCTATGGCACCAAACCCTTAGAAGCAGTGTCGAGATCTAAACCAAATTTTAATTTAAGAATTTTTGTCGGAGATGGAGACTTTAAACTTAACAGATGTTGCGAGTTAATATGACCACTAAAAATACTAAATAAAGGCTTTGTGCGAAGCTTATACAGAGAAAATGCAACGCGATACGCAACTGTGACTAATTCTGTTGACGGACGAGTATTTTGGTAATCAACGAGAAAGAAAATATTTCACTCAGGCTAATAGTTTTTGACACGACACAGGTTTGGCCCTTTTCCGATCGCGAAAAATCACTCCATAAAAAATAATTACCAGCCTTAACTAGAATTAAGAACAAATTTTTGACTCGTTTGAAGATACTACAGAAATCTGTGCCACATGTGATTTAAGATTACTCACGTGATTTTTGTGGAAGACAGGGCCTTTTTTTTCTATCGCCTCTTAGAGGAGGGCGATGTGGTGAGTGACTGTAGACTGTGTTGTCCCCGGTGCGTTACAACTTTGCAGCTGAGACGTCGGGTGTAAACTAGTTTATATCAAACCGTAGTGACCTTGCAGATGCTATTTTGACGCTCTGACGATGAGCGGTCTGCTGATAGGATCTTCTGCTACCAGCAACTTAATTACTTAATATGTATGAGGTAGAAGTTGGTCAAAGCTCCGTCCGAACATTCCATGAAGGGCAAACGGTACCGACCAGCTGCCATGTCATCCTAAGCCCACAGGCGTCACTGGATGCGGATATGGAGGGTCATGGTGTCAGCACCAATTCAAATGGCTCTGAGCACTATGGGACTTAACTTCTATGGTCATCAGTCCCCTAGAACTTAGAACTACTTAAACCTAACTAATCTAAGGACATCACATACATCCATGCCCGAGGCAGGATTCGAACCTGCGCCCGTAGCGATCGCGTGGTTCCAAACTATAGCGCATAGAACCACTCGGCTACTCCGGCCGGCGTGTCAGCACACCGCTCTCCCAGCTGTATGTCAGTTTATGAGACCGGAGCCGCTACTTCTCAATAAAGTAGCACCTCAGTTTGCCTCACAAGGTCTCAGTGCACCCCACTTGCCAACAGCGCTCGGCAGACCGGATGGTCACCCATCCAAGTGCTAGCCCGGACCAACAGCTCTTAACTTCGGTGATCTGACGGGAACCGGTTTTGCCACTGTTGCAAGGCCATTGGTAGAAGTTGGTCAGATCAGGATCAGATACGAGCCGAAGGTTAACGTCTGTGGACTGCTACAGGTACACCAGCCGGCCTAAGTGTAGTTTTTATGCGGTTTCCCACTCTCGTTGAGACCTCAGACTGCGCTTTCCCAATAGTTGAAAACACACAGAACAAAGGGTATACGATTCACTGACAGAGGGAACTTACGATTTCCAGTCCTTAGGTTACCCTGACGACTGTGGAGTGCCACATAGTTAAAGCTACATCTATCTAAATTCATACTAATAACAAAACAGTAAAACAGTCGTGTCTGTCTGGTTGTCTGAACAGGCTAATCTCCAAAACTGCTAGATGAATTTTCATGGGGTTCTCACAGGTAACTTGAGCTTAGTTGGGGAAACATACAGGCTTTATTTCATCAAAATCGGATCACGGAAAAAAGACATCGCAATCCAAACCGAAATGTCTCCAATGTTAACATCACAGAAGCGGAAATTCTAGCGGGAGTTGGCGTCGGCGAGCGAGTTTTTCTACCCCGAATTCTACTTATTCCTAACAATCCCTCTTATTCCTAACCATTTACCATTTCATTTTAGATGTATACAATTTCCGATGAGCTTACGTTATGCAATCACCATAAGCAAAGTGCAAGGTTGGACGCTGCGTGCTGCGGGCGTGAACCTCGGTGTCAGTCGAGTTCCGCACGACCAGCTCTACATGGCTATTTCCCGTTTTACTGATGCAAACGAGCTCTTTGTTCACATACCCAATCATAAACGTTGCATGCAAAGAAGCTTTATAAGTAAAAAATAAATTCCACATGTACGAAGTCTCGGGCAATGCTATGTTTCCCAGCCACTTTTTCTTCTTCTTCTTTTCAGCGATCACAGGCCCCGTAGACCACGCGCTGCATCAACGGTCTGCTTCCATCTTCTTCTATCTCCCGCTGTCTCTATTCACCTTACGGGGATTCTTAATGCTGTGACTCCTTCTGTATGTCATCTTTCCACCGTGTGCGAGGTCAGCCCAATGGTGTTGTTGCTTGGACAATGCCCTAAAATGCCTTCTTAGGAATTCTGTTGGCTTACATTGTAGCCACATGCCCATCCGTTGCAGTGTCATACGGTAGTGGGTTGCTTCATTAACTGATAAATTTCAGTGTTCTTTCGATCTTTCTAGATGTCATTCTCCAACACAGATCCCCAATTTTTCTCTTCTTTTGAAATCATTCAGTTATTCTTTTTCTTTCTTGGTAAGTGTCCAGTTTCCCGAACCATACTGTGCTACTAGACAGGTGATGGAGTTATATATCTTCATATTTGTGGCGGCTAACAAAGATTTCCTTTTGTGTGGGCTGCTGAGGGCGTACAGACATTTTGTTTCTGAGGCCGTTCTCTCATTTATATTCAGTGTTATGATATTTTTACTGCTGAAGCGCGATGCAAGGAATTTAAACTGATGAACTTTTCTGAATCTAGAATGGTGATCAATTTCAAAGTGTAGATTTGGGTTTATGATTCGACATATTTCCATATTTTCTGATTTCTCTTGTTTTATCATAAGTCCCATTTTGTTGGCACTATGCCTGAGAGATCTGTACATGTCCTTCAGCTCTTCTTCTGTTTCATTGAGTAACACTACAACTTTTACGTATGCCAGGAGTTTTACTTTACCGTGCTCGAATCAGATACCATTTTACAGCTGTAAATTACTCTCTCTAACTATTTTCTCCAATGCAAGATATTTTCGAAAGATGGAAAGAATCTTATCCATAGTTGCAGCAACAACTGTGCCAATGTAAAATATGGAATAAAAACAGCCACCAGTTGGGGAATGTACTAGTCAAAAGCTCTTGACCTAGGTTTCAACCCAAATGATGTGCCGCCAGTAGGGTTAGTCATAATCAACATTGACAGTCGTGAAAACAGCCATCTGGCATTCTCATATATAAAATAATACACACATCAGACTTGGCGTGTGTGACCACTAATGGATAAACATGCAACTGCATGTTGCATGTTTATCCGTTTTATTCACAGACGCTTCATCCAATATGTGTATTATTTTGTGTATGACAAACCCAGACGACAATTCTTGCTGTTTTCAGTTTTAATGAGGTCTAAGCCTATTGGCGTCACATCATGATCAGCAAGTAAAACGTAGTAAGTCTTCTGAAGAAGGCCCATTTATTTGGGTTGAAACCTAGGTCAAGAGCTTTTGACTAGTACATTCCCCAACTGGTGGCTGTTTTTATTCCATATTTTACATTGGCACAGTTGTTGCTGCAGCTATGTATAAGATTCTTTCCATCTTGCGAGAATATCTTCCAGCTGTATTAGCATGTTTTGATTTTTACCTTTTGTGAATAGGTTTTCACTTTGATAACTTCTCTTAATGTTCTTTGCATACTTAAACAGCTTCTTTGAGTTTCTACTACCCTCCGGTTCTATAGATTCAGTTAGATATTTCTTTTCGTCTGTTCGTAGAACTTTTGCTCTCTCTCCTTTCACTGCGTTGAAGGTCTCTCTCCTGTCCTCACTCTCAATGTTATGCAGCCACAGCATCTTAGCTTCTTTTCCACTGCTCTCTGACACTTTTCGATGAACCATTTCCGTTTCTTCAGTTTCTCATTTCTGGCTCAATGTTTTCTCTGCTGCATCTGTTACTACTGTCTTTATTCTACTACTAAAACGAAATTTTTCCAATCCTGAAAGTTGACTCACTGAGGAACGCTATTAAAAACAAAGAGCTAGCAGTTGTTAGTTTATCACTTACCCACGTTGTACGAGGGTTATTCAGAAAGTAATGTCCAATCGGTCGCGAAATGGAAGCCACAGTGAAAATCCGATGAAGCTTTGCATAAATGTGTTGGACAGTGTCTCTAGTATGGCCATCGATCGCGTCACGTCAGTCTTTTCCGTTCTGAGCGCACAGTAAGCACGTAAAGAAGCCTGGAAAACGGTGTGTCCCGCCAAGTATGAGTCCCTGTGAGAGATTTTGCCTGATTTCATGCTGCCCACAGAACGTAACTGTCATGCATTTCCTTCTTCATGACAATCCTCGGCCGCACATTGCAGGGGCAATAAGGATGCTCCTGCAGCATTTTCGATGGGAAGTGTTTCGTCACCCACCATACAGCCCGGGCTTGGCTCCTTCAGAGTTCCTTCTCTGCTCACATGAACCGCTGGATGTGAAGAAAACGTTTTGGTACAGACGACAAGCTGCAGATCAGCGTAGAGAATTCGTAACAAGAACAGGCGGCTGTCTTCTATGACGAGGTTATGCTACTACAAATGGCTAAGACCGAGCGGCGAATGTGTGGAGAAGTAGTTGGAAGGTGTAGCCAAATGATGCAAACAAAAGATTTTTGATTTTCGCTGTGATTCCCATTTCATGACCGATCGGACCTTACTTTCCGAACAGCCCTCGTAAAATGTCCATCATCCCTTACAGCAACCAGTTAAAAGACTCAAGACTCTCATCATCAGAAAACACTGTCCTGGCCAGGAATCGTTCGCGTGGCCTCTGAACGCCCGACCAAATGCAGAAACCCACGGCACGCACCATTCGCCCCCTGCGTCATTGCTGCCTCCTCCGCCCAGATCAAGAGAGACGTCCACCGCCTAGCTGTTCTTGCTCCGGCCTTTCTTCGCCAGTGGATCGCTGTCTACTCCTCAAGTAGATGCCTGCAAGCGCCTCCTAGCTGGAGGGACAGCACAGCGAACGGTTTATTGTTTGAAATGCCGCTTGTGATAAAGAGCGTGGCGGCTACCGTCTTGCTTGTAACACTGTCATTGGCACGATGGCGTTTATGCTCTTGCAATGTTCTGCACGAAATAACCGCAGCTTTTTTTGTTAGTTGTTCAGTATTTTCGACGCTGAAGACTATAAAGGCATACAAGGAATGGCCAGTCATTTAACAGGGGTACGGATATAAAAAGCAAAAGGTTTGCAGCTACGAAAAAAGCAAAAACTAACATATTCTCAGACAAAGTACCTACTAAAGAAAAGGTGAAAATTTTATTGAAACGACAATATGGATTACTGAATTAAAGAAAACATTCGTATCTTCCAAAGGATCTGAAAATGACACACTGAAAAATTTTTAAGAGAAAACACTGGAAAAAGAATTTGAAGGAAACAAGAGAGTAACTCATAGTTCGTATTTCTTCAGTTAAGGTGACAGATCATGCAATAACTAACAACAGAGAAAAAATGTACAAGCATTCGAATGTTTTGTTTGAAGCCTAAGAGATGTATTTCGGGTGTGCTTGTGGTAGTTCCTCCACATAATCTTCGTAGGCATCTGACGTAGTTTTAATTCTCATTTCAGGAGATGTTTTCTGAAAGGATTTGGTTTGAAATTGAGTGGTCGCTTCCCAATTATTATTAGCATCCTCGCAGCGCAAACGTGTTTGCTTATAACTGCGGTAAAGATAATTGGAATAGGGGCACAATGCAGAGCTAAGTTTTATTTTTTGGTAATCGCTGAGGTAAATGAAAATAGCAAAATTTCAACTCTTTAGTTGTCAGTTTATGACACCGAACTCTTACTTGTTGCGAAAGTTGAGCTGTTTATTACTTTTACGGTAAATGCAGTTCCGCTGCAAAGCAACTTCTCCTGTACCCAGAAATGACCTCTCCGGCACTGAAACTAACGTGTTTTAGATTCGCAAATCTATGAAAAAACTTTTCGAAGATTTCAAAATTATATTTTTTGAATAACCAAAACCACCACGATGACCTGAAAAGCACATTATCGTGAAATCGACAGGAACATTCTCAGTCGTATCATTTAGCTGTCACGTGAACCTGATGAAATTAACTAACTCTGTATGTTGGGATTTGGTAACTGGAGTAATGAGGTTTATAGTTGTTGGAACTATGAAAATGATGTTCCGTGTTATACCTTAAAATTCCTATATCTGATATGTGCGATAACTTTTTAACCAACGTTGTTTCTCTTTCCTTTTTCAGGTAAGTCAGAAGATTCTCTAAGAACCTGCCAACTCCACCAGATGGTTGCGGTATGTCCATTATTTAATTATCTGCAGAGAAGCCTCAGTAGATCATGGCTGACTTAAGAACCGAAAACCTCCTTGCTCACGACCAAGATCTAAGATTTAAAAACAATAATAGGTTCACTTATAACTTGTACTGGACAGGTCGAAATAACTAAAATATCTAAATAATTTACATTCTGCTTTGTGCAGTTGTCTCGCGTTGTTTAATGACAAGAACAATGACAGTAAATTTGAATGACCTTTTTTCTGTTGAAGTATCGTTCCGTCTTTCACCCTATTTTTACGAGTCACTGGCAAGGGACGGAAATGACGAGTCTGGTAACATATGCTGTACCTGATACTATTCACGGTAGCGTAGAAAGCGTGGGAAAACTTAGCGATACATGTAGAAAACTATATAAGAGCGTAAGGAAAGGAACTAGCAGACTGGACAATAATTCAGGTGCGATTATAAACATGATTCTATCAGTTTCTTTGTTTCACCCTTGAGTCGGGTTTGTTACTCTACCTGCTGTACAGTCTTCCCGTGGTAACTAATGCCATTTTTGTAAAGCCTCCAGCTGAAGCGCCAGCTGGTCTTGGTTCTAGTAAATTATCAATCTTATTTATCCTACGTATGACTTTTCATTTAAAATTTGGTGTCAGTCATTGCGTGTCTTCGGACGGTCTTTCAAGTCACTATATGCCAGGAAAAAGTATTTTCCGATGTGCCAATTTAATACCAAAAAATCTGAAACACCCTTTTGTCTGTACCGTATTTTGGCCAAAAACAAAATAAATGATTCAATACTCTCCGGTAGTATAGGGTAATATATTGCATATAAATAGCAACAAATGCAGATCGACATCCATGAACGGTACTTCCTGAATGGTCGTGTTGAGCATGAACACACAGATTTGAAGAGATGCTCTCTGCATTTTCCATGGTTGCACAGTAATCGTTGCTTGATTGTCTCTCCTGATATCATGAATTAGGTGACTGGGCGGGGAAAGAAACACTACTCGAGGGATCCATGTACTGAAAGTGTGCGCCGAAAGGAAAAATATGAGTAGTTAAGGCAGGCAGTAGACCATGAAATGAAGCTACAGTACCGGATGAAGCACATCTTTTTCTTGTTGAAGTCGCGGACCGCAGAGCTCCTTCTCTCGTGTTGGCACAACGTTATATCTCTATTGGCTGCCTCCATTTTGTGTCTCGTTCGAACCCTTACGATGTACGTAGTACCTTGGGCGCATTATATCAACTTCCAGTCAGTTCTGATGACGTCCTTCCTAATGTTGCAATGTTTATGGACAACGGTGAAGTTTATATGTACATGAATATTGAAACAAGAACAATGTAAGCGACTAACGAAAGCCCTGATTATGTGATTGATTAATATTCACTTGACAGTAAAACTATAGAGTCGAGCAATAAAGGTCACACACGACTGTGTGAAAAACCAAAAGCTATTTAACACTGTAAATCTTCCCCACTCAACATATTAGAGAATATAGAATGTTTGTCTGACTGTTATAAGATAGGAGGTAGACATTCTGTATCATCTTCTTCACGCTTTTATTTATTCCACCATAGTGGTTTTTTTTAGCTTTACTATGTTTTCTGGTTTTCCCATTGTGTAGTACCAATCTCTTATGCCTACTTATCCCAGTCTTATCCCTGTTTCTCATTGTAAGTCATCAAAGAAGCAGAAAATGTGACATTCAAAGGTAAACTTTGATTTTGGTTTTCCTTTCTGGACATTTGCATTCTGTTAGTCCTTTTAGAAACTTTAGTTTTACTGCCGTTTTGTAACTATTCCTCATTTCGTTTTTCCAGTTTTGGAGAACAGCCATTAAATTAGCATTCGAAATCCTGATTATGAAATCCAATGACTATTCGACTCAGAAATTAATATTTGTCCTTAGATGCCTGTCCAGTCATGTGACTGGCAACCCATTTCGCACATACCGTCTCACTCATCCATTATGCTTCACTCGACACAGTAACAAAGCTGCTTCTGAAGTCGTTCTTTCGCTTCTAAAATATTGTTTTGAGAAGTTTCTTAAAATTGGCATACTGAATTAAGTGAAGTAACATTTTCCTCGCTGTTCTGCATTCAGCTTAATGTCAGACATAAGAAACGAGAGGGATGTAACAGTAGGTTATAAACGAATAAAATCAGTGATGGAGGGATATCAAAAGGAAAAAACTGAAAAGCGTGGAGTCATTAAAAGGGATATTAATATTTGTTCTCAAAACAGTAATAAGTGAAATAATGTAAAATAGGGAGAATAAACGTTATCAACTTTTAAAAAAGGGGTTGGTAATTTTAAAAGGAAATATGAAAATCCAAATTTCTTGGCATTATAGGTCTTTTGCCTAACCTTAAACTTATAATTAGGTTTGTGACCTAGGTCATGCTTTCATTGCATAAAAAATAAAAACTTAGTGTTTCTGTTTACCCTGCCGAGAGGGGTGGGAAGAAACAGCAGTGTTAATCTTAATGAATTTGCTATTTATGGGCCTTTGATTTGTATAGTAAGATGCAAAATGTTCTGTTCTGGATCTGGGAGACTAAGAAACAAAATTTATCTTGTTCGAAAAAAGTTTTATTCAATACAAAAACTAATACTATTACATGAATTGTAGTGTTTTATTGTGCTTTCCAAATACAGATTGTTATAAATCTAAATATTTTATCTTAACATTAAACTGGTGAACTGAGTTTGTTTATTAAAACATTAAATTACTGACATCATGTTTAAAAATGACGCCTTTGAATTTTAAAGTCGTACATGCAGAAGTAATGAAGAGATTTCTGACGTCGTGTCCTTGACTTATAAATAATACATCATCCGTGAAAACGAATCTGTTCAATCGGCCTTGTTTTTTTTAATCAATATATCATTTGCATTCTAAATGACTGGCTTTTTCCATATACTTTAATCACAGGAATACCTCGTGGTTTGAGAACAGTGTCAGATGGTTCTTTTCCGTCAAATTCTTGGTCTTGTTGTGAAGAAACATTGACGATCATTGTTTCTCTTTACCCCAAAACTTACGAAAACACGACCTTACATTTTCAATTTGCCGAAACAGATGTCAGATTAAACTGTACTTTGGAACTAAACTTTCGGTTAATGAAAGGAAACTGCAGATTTATTATACTTATAAAGCTTGAAGTAAGCAAATTCAGCACCACATCCGATATTTGTTGTAGAGTGAACGAAACGTGAACTAACAGCTATCGCCACACCCAAATCCATAATTTTCCTGTTTGGTTGGTTCACTGCCAATCTAGACAAAGTGATCTTTGAATTACTTTCTCATTTGCCTTTCAACACGATAGCATAGAACTTTTTCGGGATTTTCGTTTCTATTCATCCCGTTGTTTCTAGTCACTCCATTTTACGTTAGTTGACTGTACTTCATTTGCAACGAACAGGGAGAATCGGAACACCCATCTTCCAGATTGGGATTAGAGGCTCTTAACCAATACAGATGTAATAGAAGTTTTTAAGTACACATCAATTGGAAAAGTGCTTTAGTTGAGTCATAGTTTACTCTAAGGCACAGTCAGAGGAAAGACGTCCACTCGGAACTGGAGCAGTAGCTTGTTTGTTGAGAGAATGAGGAAAAAGCGGTGAACCAGGTGTTCTAAGTTCTACGATGTTTTATAAACCAATGCGAACATCTCCATTACGAAAGCCCTAGACAAGTACGACGTTGGTGAATTCACCTATTTACAGACGTGCGTCGTAGTTATGTATACTAGTGGCGTGGAATGTTAGTATTACAGCGTCGTCTGTTTTAGATATTAGCGTCACATATGCTTCAGATCTGTTTCGGTGAACTCTCCGGAACTGCAAGCACCCTCTTCATGCAGCAGTAATTTCTAACTGAAAAAATCGCTTTTGCCACTTAGGCTGTATTTATTTAGACCTTCGGACCGCAATTATTTTCGGCTTTTTAAGCCATTATCGAAGACGTAGCTGTTTGAAAAACGCGCTACGTTATCGGCACAAATCGGGAACGTAGTGGGGTGTGCACCTAACGTACGACAAAGACAGTTATCTAGAAAAAGGCGATACACTCGTGAAAAAGGCAGCATACTCGTATGATGCTCTTCTGTTGGTTTTCTGCATACATCCGTTCACTGTAGGCAGGAAAATGTAAGAAAAATATAACGCTGATCAAAGAACTGAGGACAGACTAACCGTTTCAGATAACTATGTACGTATATTTATGCATATGTATGAATAAAATGTGATAAGAATAATGAAAAAAAACATAAAATTATTAAAAAGATGCGATGTGGAAAAATGCGAAAATTCGAAAGTCTAAAATTTCACTTGATGTGTAAAGACATGACAGTTCTACTTCTCAGTGCATAAACTAGGAATGGAATAGCTACTTGTTGTTTCGATTAGCCTTAAGTAGACTGTGATCAACACTTTTGAGAAACCTGTTTTATAGATCAGTTTTCGCATTGATCAGTGTCTCCGGTTATCTTTTAAAATTGCTAAGAAAATTAGATGTGTTGTAGAATATTCATATTCTTCTTTTCTGTGTAGTGTTAAGGATTTGGAGCATATCTTTAAGTTTTCGTACTATTTTGGTTTCTTATGATATGCGGCGCGAAGGTACCTGCATTATTCTTTGTTATACCTACTTACGATTCCTTTTAAAGAAATGTAATGAGTTTTTAAAAATGCTGTATTTCATAAACAACAAGTATTCTGTTTGTACCATGACGTGCAACAACATATTTTATCAGTTATGCTAAACAATGGGCTGATATTCCGAAACCGAGCCCAAAATTAATAGTTAATGAAACAAGTACTCATAGTTAACTTATCGCTCTCGTGGTCACAATGACCTGGTTTAAGTAGATTCATGTTTATATACGAACGTTTCAGTTTGAAAAATTCGCTGTCCGAGACAACTGTCCAGTGATCCGGACGTGGTAGACAGTAACAAACACGTAAGGACTTTGCAGGACCACACAGGGCGCAGCTCGTGAACTGAGGCCACAGATCTGATTACGCTTAAGAGCGTTTTTTGTTTACTCGCTCGCTCACTTCCCCGCGGCTATCTGGATCTTTTCCCGCACGCTGAACCCTTCCGTCTCCGTTTCTCCGTCTCGATTCTCTTCCATCTCTTAAACACGCACACACACACACACACACACACACACACACACACACAGACACACATTCACCGATCCACGACTGGTTACTTACTTCCAACTAGTCACCACGGCCCGTTGCCGAAGTTTTAAACGTTGCCTGGTAGAAGTGAAGTCGGCCGTCTTTCCAACTCACTACCCCGCCTTCTTCGCGCAAAGTTCGCCTTTTCTTCCGCAGAGCTTCATTTCGTTTGCCGAGATGCCTGCTCTCATTGCTGGAAACAAACTGCCCTTCCTGGAAATTATTAACTTATCTAAAAAGTTTTTCCGTGTTTCGTTAAATAAACGGTGAGTTACGGCCGCAGTGTTGCGCACCACGCTAATTGCCTTGCGATGCATTCTAACGTGGTGGAAACCCTGAAAGACGACCGCTCCACTTCCTCTTAATAAATATTTGTGGAAAGCTTTACGTCGTTGGTGAACACCCTTTGTGGCAGTGAGCGCTTAATGAACAGAGGTGCGTCTTACTGCGAATATTTGATTGATTCCACTTCCGCTCTCAAAAATTTCTGTATTCTCTTCCTAGTCGTGGTATGTGTGACCAGATTCGACATTGTGGTAAGCTCCTCTCAAAACATATCTCGTCACCGCATACGAGCAACGGTATTCATCTGGACAATAATTGAAAATATTTAGTTTTGTAGTCGATTGTGTGGTCCGGGATGTAACTCCACAGGTTCAGTTTTGAATGTACATAGGTTACTTCGATTAAAACTCATAAGCTGAAAGAAACGTGGTTAACTTACTACTTGCTCATTTTGCAGATAACCAGAGAAACATCACACCACTGGAATCTTCATTTCCTTTCAGAAATATCATAGTTCGTAGTAACTGGAGGAAAGTCATCGAGTAACGTAGAAGTGGTATCTTCCGTTCCTCAATGAAACATTATAAACTTTCTGCTGTTCCTGATCTATTTAAACGATCTAGGAGACAATATGACCAGCCCTCTTTTTTGGTTTCCGGATGATACTGTCATTTACCGTCTCGTAAAGTCATCAGAAAACCAAACCCATCTGAAAAATAAGTTACGCGAGCTATCTGTGTGGTGTGAAAAGTGACAATTGACTCTAAATAATTAAAAGTGTAAGGTCTCCACTTGAGTACTGCAAGATATCTGCCCAATTTCGGTTACAAGACAAATCACAAAATCTTAATTTTTGGGATTAAAGCTACGAACAACTTATATTGCATAATCTCACAGGTAATGTTGTATGGAAAGTGAACCAAAGACTGCATTTTATTGGGAGAACACTTGCAAGATGCAACAGGTCTGCTAAAGAGACTACCTACCCTAGACTTGTCCATTATCTTCTGGAGTACTGATGCGCAGCATGGAATGGGGATCAGATAGGCTTGATGGAGGACATCGAAAAGGTTCAAAGAAGGGCAGCTGGTTTTGTATCGCGAAATAGGGGACAGAGGGTGACGGATACGGTACACGACTTGAGTTGACAATCATTGAAACAAAGGTAACTTCTATTGCGGGTAGATTTTTTGGTGTCATTTCTATCTCCATCTTTTTCGTCCTAATGCGGAAATATTTTTTTGGGCCCAACTACATAAGGAGAAATGATCACTGCAATAAAATAAGAGAAGCCACAGTTCGCTCAGACAGGTGTAAGTGTTCGTTTCTCTCGCGCGCTGTTCGAGATTGAAACATTTGAGAAATAAAGGGGGTGGCTCGATGAACCCTCAGCCAGGCACTTAACTGTGAGTTGCAGAGCAATAATGTAGTTTTAGATCACACTTCCTTCCAAACCAACATGGCTCTCATGTTGCCAACCGAAAATTCCTAGACAAATTATCGTAAGACGTCTGGTTCGGAAAGTTCTAAAGTACCACCTGCTCTCCTGTGTCAAGTGATTCTGCTTGAAAACATTCATAATTTCGTTATAATTTGTGAATAAAAGGCTGTTTTAAATGCCATTAACGCAGGCTGAACGCCAGACTCAAGCACAAAGAAATACATTGACATTTAAATTGATGTAGATGGCCAGAAGAGGACAATATATAATAATTGTTTTTCCTCCATAATTTAAACTGACAAATTGCTGATCTCATATTGGTCACATGCGTTTTGTGAGTGAAATCTGTTTCTAGCTTTACACTGTTTCTGTTATTGTTAGTGAATTAATTAATTCAGTATTACATCTACGTCTACACATCGCAAGCCACCATACCCCGTAGGTGAATGGTGCTTCTGGTCCCATTATCTCTCGGATTAAAGTCATTCATCTACCTTAGATCACAGAAGGCCGTTGATCATTCATCCTAAGCATGTGTTACTGTAACCTAAAGAAAAGGCGTGTGCACGCCGCATGTACTCTGCTTCCGTTTTGTACTACTCGCCTGACATATTGGTGGACGAAGGTGAGGGTGTGGGGGCGGAGGGGCGGCGTACAGGGGGATGCCTAGACATTCAACCTGGCTCCAAAGCAAAGGACCGCCATCGACGCTTTGTACGTGCAGCAAATAGTTTGCCCCGCGTCCGCTGATAGCTATTCACCCAAGAACCTGATCCCAGGTGTCGTAGGCTTTTCGACCGTGGGCTTTGGGACCCGTGACGTCAACGTGATGTTAACGGTTACAGATATTTTAGCCGTGTGTTGTCCTACTGTCAAAGCAAGCCGCAACAGTGGGGAGGCTCTGCCGACCGTTTCGAGTTAAGAACATCCGTTCACGTATTATGCAGGTTTAGGACTGGCTGAGCAATAGTATATAAGCATTTGTAAGTGGTTATTTTCATTTTTTTAATGTTACCTTTTTATATTTTGTTTTTACCCTTTTTCTTTCTACAACATTACTATTTAATGCATTTCAACTTGTCACTCAATTTTTTGAAGAAAGAAGACAGTCTAAACCTCTTAAATCCACCGAGTCGTTATATATTATTGTAATGTCTTTTGCTAATATCTAGGTATATTTATCTTTTTTTTGAATTGGTGGGCCAAAGAAAACTTCCTTTTTTTTCTTTTTTCAATTCCCAATGTTACATTTACTGCTTCCTCCTTTAGCTTGCTGACCAGACTCTCTACTTTCGGGTGTTTTTGATTCACTGAGGATTTTAGTTCCGTATGCCAATCTCCGACAGTATTTGTGGTCGTCTGATTGAAAATTTTCACGTTTTCATTGGTGTAGTAAGATTTTACATAGCTACATTGGTTGACCATATAGTTTGCGAATGTCATTATCTTTGTCCATTGGGCGTTTCCTTCATTACTACCAACAACTCTTCAACACTGTTTGGTAGTATACTTGTATATGCCACTGAAACGCAGGTGAGGCAAAGCAATCGGACTCCTTCTCTGTCCCGGTATTCCTCCGTTAATCCCAGTTCTTGCATATTCTTCCACAACCATACACAACCTGATCAAAAGTATCCGGGCACCTGGCTGAAAATGACTTAAAAGTTCGTGGGACCCCCCATTGGTAATACTGGAATTCAATATGGTGCTGGTCCACCCTTATTCTTGATGACAGCTTCCACTCCCACAAGAATGCTTTCAATCAGATGCTGGAAGGTGCCTTGGGGAAGGGCAGCCCATTCTTCACGGAGTGCTGCACTGAGGAGAGGTGAGGCCTGGCACGAAGTCGGCGTTCCAAAACACCCCAAAGGGGTTTTGTGGGATTCAGTTCAGGACTATGAGCCGGCCAGTCCATTACAGGGATGTTACTGTCTTGTAACTACTCCACCAATGCCCGTACATTATGAACAGGTGCTCGATCGTGTTGAAAGATACAGTCGCCATCCCCGAATTGCTCTTCAACGATGGGAAGCAAGAAGGTGCTTAAAACATCAAAGTAAGCCTGTGCTGAGATAGTGCCACGCAAGACAACAAGGGGTGCAAGCCCACTCCATGAAAAACACGACCACACCATAACACTACCACTTCCGAATTTTGTTGTTTGCACTACACACGCTGGCAGATGACGTTCACTGGGAATTCGCCACACCCACACCCTGCCTACGGATCACCACATTGTCTACCGTCATTCGTCACTCCAACACAACATTTTTCCATTGTTCACGCTCCCTACACCAAGCGATGCATCGTTTTTCACTTGCCGGCGTGAAGTGTAGCTTATGAGCAGCCCCTCGACTATGAAATCCAAGTTTCCTCGCCTCCCGCCTGTCATAGTACTTGCAGTGAATTGTGTCATTGTCTTGATAGATGTCTGCGTATTACACATCACGACCCTCTTCAACTATCGGCGGTCTCTGTCAGTCAACTACCGAGGTCGGCCTGTACGATTTTGTGCTGTACGTGTCCTTTCACATTTCCACTTCACTATCACATCGGACACAGTGGACCTAAGGATGTTTAGGAGTTCGGAAATCTCGCGTACGACCTGACCACACCCGAAGCCCGTGAGTTCTGCGCAGCGTCTTATTCTGCTCTCTCACGATGTCTAGTGACTACTGAGGTCGCTGACATGGAGTACCTGGCAGTAGGTGGCAGCACAATGCACCTAATATGAAAAACGTATGTTTTGGGGAGTGTCCGGATACTTTTGAACACATGTTAAAGTGAAAATTTCAACCGGAAAGGGATGTTTAAAGTAACACTATTTTCGTAGGTTTCATTGCAGCTATTTCAAAGTACAGCACTGTAGTTTTCGGCGACAACCGAAGCGTCTTATATTCAATCCAAAAAAGCCTTTTGTATACATTTTGACTTTTTTCTGACAGAAAAGTAAATAAAAACAGAAAAATCTTCGTCTCTTCTTAGTGCTTCCCATGTCAATGTGGGTTGTGTACAGTTGTTTGAATTGTTTCGAACAACTGTCGAAAATCTCGTCCGTAACATCAGTTGCATTTTCACACAGGATTTTGTCTGCTTCCTCACAACCGGCCACGAGGCTTATTCTGTCAGAAACAGACCCATCGTTAGTTTTCGAAAGCTGTTACCTTTGGCTAATTTTAAAATGTCTTTCCTCAGTTGAATCTCCGAACTCCTGCCAGATTTCTGGGTCATCCCAATAGCTTCCTTTCTTGCTTTGCACAATACAGTCTTGGAGATCTCATAATGGGGCATATTTGCGACAAAATCTAAGGCTTTACTTTTCAAATATTTCAATATTTCTTTTTAATTTGGAAAACAGGTACTATCTTCCCTTGGTGGACTCTTTTCCTGCGGTTATGCACTCGTTTCTTAATCTTCACATCCGCTTCGTCTGTTGCGCAGAAATGTTGCTGTTCTGCCATGACTCTGCCATTTGCAGTTTCTAAACGTCCTTGGCACTTACTCCATTCGGAATTCACGTTCAGCCAGTTCGTATACTCATCACATTTTCTGTGCACACGTGAGCGATGGCCATCCTTGAGAAGGCGCGTTTTAATTCTGAGAAACTACACGGACGACTAGCGGTCGGAAAACCTTCATAGCCAGAACCCAGACGGGGAGCATTATTCGTGATGACACGAACTTTGAACCAGTTGCAACCAGATCTTTCAGTAGCCACCGGCAGAGCCTCCTCCACATCGCTGACGAGATAAAAATGTAGTCTACTATTTGTACTCTGTTGCAAGTGCTGCTGTAGGTTGACACCCTGCCTCGTCTGTAATAGCACAGACACCATGACAATGCAACGCATAAATGTAGCAATAAAACATACACCTCGCACACATCAAATTAATGAATCGGTTCTCTACAAACCGCATTACGCCACTATGAGCTACATGTATTACAGTTCCGCAAAATCGGGGCCGTCGTGGTAGCCGCCTTGTCTCGGTTTGCGCGGCTCCCCCTTGTCGGAGGTTTGAGTGCTTCCTCGGGCATTAGTGTGTGTGTTGCCCTTAGCGTAAATTAGTGTATGTAAGCTTAGGGACCGATGACCTCAGCAGTTTGGTCCCACAGGATCTTACCACAAATTTCCAAATGGTACAAATGGCTCTGAGCACTATGGGACTTAACATCTGAGGTCATCGGTACCCTAGAACTTAGAACTACTTTAACCTAACTAACCTAAGGACATTACACACATCCATGCCCGAGGCAGGATTCGAACTTGCGACCGTAGCGGTCGTGAGGTTCCAGACTGAAGCGCCTAGAACCGCTCGGCCACTCCGGCCGGCACAAATTTCCAAAATTTCCACAAAATCTTAACATAATACGACGTTTAAACGAAAAAATGAACGTCTTGCGCAAATCGGACTCATTGGCAGATGTCCGCACGAGTAAATGCGTCTAATGTGTGAAACAGATGAGAATATTATAAAATATAGTAAGGTGGTGTGAAAATAGTATGATGTGTGCACTCGAAATCTGACTGACTCCTAACCGAAATTTACATTATATTTTAAGTAATTGCATCTGTAGGCATTTATCGACCTCGTACATGGCATTTATCTATTATGCATGGAAGTCTTCATATAATCGGTATTATATCAAAACGTTCAACAATTTCAAGTTTCAATTTGAAATACGGCACTGGTTACACATAATTCTTGTTTGACGAACAGGCGTTGTTTGCATGTTGGATCTTGTGTATCTTACATGATTTGGAAGTTCATTCTTCAAACGAGAGCAGTATTTGGTTACCCAGTTCGGGCATCGTATCTGAGAATAAGCGTGAAATTCGAAACCGCTAATACGTAAAGGGTTACTTATTTTTTTGACAGCTGAGGTTGAGACAACACTGCTGTGGCACCGCAGAATGTATAAAATTGCCACACAGTAGACTTTTACAGCTGCAGAGTATGTATAGAGAATATTTTGGCTCGTGACAAGAGAATACACACATGTGTATGTGTCTGTTTCCGCCGAAATTTCAGAAACGCTTACAGATTTCATTCTGGCCTGCTTCATCTCGTTTGAAAAATTTGACAGGATACCATTCTTTTTCTCAGAAGGTTTCTGTTGCTGTAGCTTCTAAACTCTATTCGGTAAAATGATAGCAATTACTGAATCAATTTTGTAACGCTGTTTCCCACTGCTGGCTATGTTCACTGCAATGCAGAACTATAAGCAAAACAAACGTCCGCAACAAACTGAACAATTATTGATGAAAACAAAAAACAAAAATCAGCTATATGAGTCATGTAAGTTTTCAAGCAGATATTGTAAAATATCTGACGCTCTTTGGCTTAGAACATTCAGCTAAAAGATTTTCTTTTTTTGAGAATTAGAATACTAGGTGGTAGAGTGCGCATGGAATCAAATGGAAACAAGGTACTCATAAGCATCTCGTGTTAGGAGTACTAGCACCATTGCAAAAATAAACATTGGAAACTCCGAAGTTCCAAGTATCGCAGCTTTTCTGAGGGAAGATGAATTATTACATCGCGTGAAGGTCAGCAGATGTTCTACAGTTGAACAGACTACCAAATTTGTGTGAAAACTTACGGGACTTAACTGCTAAGGTCATCAGCCCCTAAGCTTACACACTGCTTAACCTAAATTATCCTAAGGACAAATACACACACCCATGCCGGAGGGAGGACTCGAACCTCCACCGGGACCAACAGACCACCATTCAGTTACTTAGTTATGAGTACAGTAACACGCAATACGGCTCAGAAGCAGATTGGTGGTGTCTACACTTACGACGGTACATCAGAGAAATGAATTTGTTCGACAGTATCAGAACAACTGGTGACTCGTGACGAATGAGTTTTGCTTTATGCTTCGTGGATATTGTGGATGTCGTTGTGACGATCGAGAAATGTTGGAGATCAATCTTTCCGAAGTCAGTGATGAAACAGCAGAGGGAGATGGTAGAGGTGTTATAATGGAACATTTTGTCGAATTCTTTAGGACCACCAATCGAGGTCAAAAATTGGTAATAAATTAATCGTCAGGAATTAAATTTGCACGCACACCACAGTTGTCGTCTCTGGACACTGAGAGGTCTTTCATCACAGCAACACTCTTTGTTAAATAACCCCAAGTGCCATAAAATGACTAACAGAACGATATAAACATTAAAGAGTATGTTACTGTCTCAAAATTTTCCGCATACTAGCCAAATTAAAGGTATTTAGAACCACTCGCGTCGACAGTGTCTTACCTATTAGAACACAGTATGTCATTTTTAATTGAGAAGCTCCAGCAAATTATGTCGAAGTTCGGGAAGCTTTGCAGAGGATCGATCTTTGTTGCGGTTGAGCATCTGCGTATTAAACATACTGCAGATGAAGTCGCCGAAAGAGCCATTACTGTATGACTACATAATGCTAGAAGCAGTCACATCTATTGAATATCAGGAAGTATGCACAAAGGGCTATTTAAAGTGGAAAGGCAGCATGAAACTAAACGTAGGAAAGACAGATATCAGACATAGTTACCGGAAGAAATCTCATGAAGCGTAGTCTATCCACGGCTGAGACAGCTTACAAACTCTTTTTTCGACGAATAATTGAATACTGCTCGTATAATCTCTGTACTGTTTCCTGAGCATTGAGATAAAGTTACAGATCTTACGAACTGTCGTTGTTGACATGGACCATTCGTGGCTGCAATTCTCTGCCTTTCTTGTTGTAAAGGACTCTCCGCCATGCACCGCAAGATGATTTGCCGACTATAGATGTAGACTTAGACATGACTTTTCTGATAGGCAGCGTGAAATAGCAGTGGCAAGCACAGAAGACCATCAACCCTCCTGAAACGGTTTCGTCCCGTCTAGTCGCTGTCATTGCAGCAATACGCTGTTGACACAGTAACTGGGCAGTGTAAAGATATGAAGTTCATTTTTTATTGTTCGAAAACATATCAGGTAGAGCTTGAATAACCCTCACACAATAAGAATTATATTCATGAAAAAAAAGGCTCTCTAGTACCACTAAACTAAATTCAAATCACTTTTCGCTGACATTGAAATACCAAACAGATTGGTCAGTGAAGCAAGTTTGATAATTGTGGGCTAATCTGTTGGTCAAAAGAACAAAGATTCATTTTAAAAAATTTATGAGATTTCCACGAATTCTAAGTTTCCGACAGTGTCACCCGTATTTTCCAAACATTTTTGGTAAGATCTGACATGAGTTTCTGAGCGCTCTGCATCATACATTGTCGGCTGGCAAAACTCTCATACGAAATTCTGAGTCGTCAAGGCATCGAGTGGACGTGCTCTGGCGTGATCAAAACCCCGCATGTCAGGTTTCCATGTTTTCGGATCTGAATAGAATGTTACCGGCACCACAAACCTGTCGCAATAGTATTCCACAGTGCATGAAAGAGCATTGTTCTGAGGACAGATAGGTGAGACTAAATATGTCCCATCAGAATGACCGACAATGCAGATGGACGATTTCACACACTGGAGCTTACTGTTCATCAACTTCAGCCATGCGACTTCCCAGTTTCGCATGATACTATGACAGCGCAGCACGCACAGTTAGTTGAATCATGGCGATTCGGATCAAGTTGTGTTTTCTACCGAACTCTTTGGATGCATTACCCACTTGTTTATTCTGCTGGACGCTTACGTTTCTAGTAGACAACAGAAATATACTTGAGCTATCGCTGCAGAAAGAAAAGCGAGTTCCATAGAACAGGATTCTTTTGTACCACTTACCTGGCTCTAATGGAAGTGTGTAATACAAGTAATTTTAAGCCTGTGGAGCATATGTCCACTACACTGGACTGCTGTTAATACCGCTTCTTTGGCCCAGTGGATACTTCCTAAGGATGCCGTGCTCGGCGTGAATTGACTGCCTCGGGACTTCCTAAAAACGCCAAAGAAGCGACATTAACAACTGTCCACTGCAGTGGACAACTGTGCCTCAGTGTAAATAAAATCTTCTGTTAATACCGCTTCTTTGGCCCAGTGGATACTTCCTAAGGATGCCGTGCTCGGCGTGAATTTACAGCCTCGGGACTTCCTAAAAACGCCAAAGAAGCGACATTAACAATTGTCCACTGCAGTGGACAACTGTGCCAGAGTGTAAATAAAATCTTCTCAAACTTCCTTTCGCGAAATGAAATTGAAAAAAGGTTCAAATGGCTCTAAGCACTACGGAACTCAACATCTGAGGTCATCGGTCCCCTAGACTTAGAAATGCTTAAACCTAACTAACCTAAGGACATCACACACATCCATGCCCGAGGCAGAATTCGAACCTGCGACCATAGTAGCAGCGCGGTTCCGGACTGAAGCACCTAGAACTGCTCGGCCACAGCGGCCGGCAATGACATTGAACTTCAACGATCTTTGGTCAGCGTACTCCATGGCAGTTGTCAAGCAGTAAGGGACTGCTGTATTGCGATTAATTTCACCCTCGAAAAACATCCTTAGAGTAAGAAACTTCCTGGCACATTAAAACTGTGTGCCGGACCGAGACTCTAACTCGGGACCTTTACTGGCGGAAGTAAAGCTATGAGGACGGGCCATAAGTCGTGCTTGGGTAGCTCAGATGGTAGAGCACTTGCCCGCGAAAGGCAAACCTAGAGAGGTTCTCTTCCACTAATTTGTATCTAACTCGGGCATGGCTGTGTGTGATGTTCTTAGGTTAGTTAGGTTTAAGTAGTTCTAAGTTCCAGGGGACTGATGAGCGAAGAAGTTAAGTCCCGTAGTGCTCAGAGCCATTTGAACCATTTTTGTGTCTAACTTCAATAGTTTTTTCGCAGTATTCTTCTGAAACACTGGAGGTACTTACCAATAATCCTGTATGTCAGGCCGGCCGGAGTGGCCGAGCGGTTCTAGGCGCTGCTGTTTGGAACCCCGCGACCGCTACGGTCGCAGGTTCGAATCCTGCCTCGGGCATGGATATATGTGATGTCCTTAGGTTAGTTAGGTGTAAGTAGTTCTAAGTTCTAGGGGACTGATGACCTCAGAAGTTAAGTTCCATAGTGCTCAGAGCCATTTGAACCTGTATGTCAGACCCCTGTCCCAGCCCCTTGGAAAACCAAACGGCGGAAAATGTTTCTTTAATATAGTTATTTCTGACTAATAACTTGTTTAAGACAACCATGCATTATTGTTCTTGAAATAAAGTGAGTAATCAAAGGTAAAGAAATCTGCGAGCCACATACATATGTGGAAACCTATTCCGTATGTTCTTACCTTCGTTAACAGTATACAGTTGGGTTCAATGTCAAATGTGTTACGGAAATTTAGAAAAATGGAATCTGCCTGTTGTCCTTTATAGAAAGGAGCCTGCCACTCAGAATAATAATTGATATTTGTCTCTCATTTTACCTCCACTACAGGGGTGACATGGGCCAGCGCAGTAGACGGCGTCGTGTATATTGTATTACTTAGCGATCGACACAGCGCCAGTGACGTCACGGCTGGTACAACAGCTACAGAAGAACGACATTATCGACAGAACGGCAGTTCTCTACGCTACACAGAGGACTGGTCAGTGACAGACAGCAAGCATCTCTGACTGTAAACAGACGACACGACAGTCTTTGGATAGAGTACACTTGCCGATGCCTCCCATCCATAACTGATCGCATTAATCGAAGTGGCCTAACTTTGAACGGAGACGAAAGCAATTCTCAACCGTCAGAAGAAGCTTGAACCCGCTCACGTTCATAATAACGTAGTGCAGCGGTAAAGAGCTTAGCGTTAGCTTAATGCCGCAGTTGACTATCGGGTGATGTGGTGGCAGAAGCTACAGGAACTCAGGGGGGAAAGGCGTTGGATAGTCTTTCCTTACCCGCTGCTGAACCATATTTCAGAGTTAACAGAACATCTCAGCAGTATCATGTACAGCAGTGTCTCCTCAACGACAATTAAGCGAAGTTTGCTGCGTATGTGGCTTAGCAGCAGTTGCCTGGTTCATGCACCCATGACGACTGCTGTTCATCGCCGACGAATGCTGCAATTTTCACGCCGATACCGCTCATTGACGTGCACTGAATGAGTACAGGTGATCTTTTCAGATGAATCAAGTTTTATGCTCCTCAGACAGATAACCGTTGGCGTGTACGGATTGGAACGTCTGAAAGGAAATACCCTGAATAGTCGTCGGATGGCTACAGATCGGAAGAGGGAGCGTTATGGTCTGAGAATGTGTTCGTGGCACTCCCTCAGTGGTCTCGTCATTATCGAAAGCGCAGTGGATCGACGCAAGCATGCATCTGTCCTTGGGGAGATGGACTTTGTTTTTCCTCGACACGATGGCATCTACCAACAGGACAATGCAATTTGTCACACAGCTTGCAGCGGACGTGCGTGGTTCGAAAAGCACCACGATGGGACTATTTGCGCCATGGATCCTCGTCCGAGAAACCTAGCGCGTATGACCACGCACTGGAGTCTACAAGGATCCACATCCCTGTCAGTACCTTCCAGAACTTCAGTAACTCTCTTCCTGCACTTGGCACTTAGTCCCATTAAAGTGACTGGACAGCGTGGAAGCGTGTACTGCAACTACACTACTGGACATTAAAATTGCTGCACCACGAAGAAGACGTGCTACAGACGCGAAATTAAACCGACAGAAAAGAAGAAGATGCTGTGATATGCAAATGATTAGCTTTTCAGAGCATTCACACGAGGTTGGCGCCGGTGGCGACACCTACAACGTGCTGACATGAGGAAGACTTCCAACCGATTTCTCATACACAAACAGCAGGTGACAGGCGTTGCCTGGTGGAACGTTGTTGTGATGCCTCGTGTAAGGAGGAGAAATGCGTACCATCACGTTTTCGACTTTGGTAAAGGTCGGATTGTAGCCTATCGCGATTGCGGTTTATCGTATCGCGACATTGCTGCTCGCGTTGGTCGAGATCCAATGACTGTTAGCAGAATATGGACTCGGTGGGTTCACGAGGGTAATACGGAACGCCATGCTGGATTCCAACGGCCTCATATCACTAGCAGTCGAGATGACAGGCATCTTATCCGCATGGCTGTAACGGATCGTGCAGCCACTTCTCTATCCCTGAGTCAACAGATGGGAACGTTTGCAAGACAACAACCATCTGCACGAACAGTTCGATGTCGTTTGCAGCAGCATGGACTATCAGCTCGGAGACCATGGCTGCGGTTACCCTTGACGCTGTATCACAGACAGAAGCGCCTGCGATGGTGTACTCAACGACGAACCTGGGTGCACGAATAGCAAAACGTCATTTTTTTCGGATGAATCTAGGTTCTGTTTACAGCATCATGATGATGGCATCCGTGTTTGGCGACATTGCGGAGAACGCACATTGGAAGCGTGTATTCTTCATCGCCATACTGGCGTATCACCCGGCGTGATGGTATGGGGTGCCATTGGTTACACGTCTCGGTCACCTCTTGTTCGCATTGACGGCACTTTGAACAGTGGACGTTACATTTCGGGTGTGTTACAACCCGTGGCTCTACCCTTCATTCGATCCCTGCGAAACCCTACATTTCAGCAGGATAATGCACGACCGCATGTCGCAAGTCCTGTGCGGGCCTTTCTGGATACATAAAATGTTCGACTGCTGCCCTGGTCAGCACATTCTCCAGATCTCTCACCAATTGAAAACGTCTGGTCAATGGTGGCCGAGCAACTGGCTCGTCACAATACGCCACTCACTACTCTTGATGAACTGTGGTATCGTGTTGAAGGTGCATGGACAGCTGTACCTGTACACGCCATCCAAGCTCTGTTTGACCCAATACCCCGGCGTATCAAGGCCATTATTACGGCCAGAGGTGGTTGTTCTGGGTACTGATTTCTCAGGATATATGCACCCAAATTGCGTGAAAATGTAATCACATGTCAGTTCTAGTATAATATATTTGTCCAATGAATACCCGTTTATCATCTGCATTTTTTCTTGGTGCAGCAATTTTAATGATCAGTAGTGTAGCACACAGTCTGCCAAGTGATTTCCCCGTGGCATAGCAGCGGCAAGTGATAGGTGTTCCGGAACACGGTACGGATCACTTACGATAGAGTGGCATATCCGGGTAGTTGCACACAATATGATACGTCATTCATTTATAATTTGACAATGGCAGCAGAGTGTTAAAGTTAATCACTTGACGTGGCTGGAGGTTCGGGAAGATTGTTTTAGTTCATATCGCCTCAAGATCATGTACACATACTTACACAATATGATACGTCATTCATTTATAATTTGACAATGGCAGCAGGGTGTGAAATTTAACCACTTGACGTGGCTGGAGGTTCGGGAAGATTGTTTTAGTTCATATCGCCTCAAGATCATGTACACACATATATATATTTTTATTCTTCGATAACGCGGTATCTTTTCTAGCGTCATTAGGATCCTACCTATATGAGCCAAAACACTATGACTGCTACCCAACGCGATGTCTTTC
Organism: Schistocerca piceifrons; assembly: GCF_021461385.2. Classification (NCBI taxonomy): domain Eukaryota; kingdom Metazoa; phylum Arthropoda; class Insecta; order Orthoptera; family Acrididae; genus Schistocerca; species Schistocerca piceifrons. The sequence continues at coordinate 263,449,678 of NC_060144.1, read as the reverse complement.
CTTTTTAATATATTGTCTTTCGAGACGTGCCCATACAGCCATCTCAGCAGTGAAAAGTCAATTATGACGCTACGAACGTGAAAACAACACAACACCCAGTCCAGTTTCTAACAGACAGGGAGCAGTATGTCCTCCTGAACGGGGCAACTTCAACAGAAACAAGAGTAACTTCAGGTGTGCCCGCGGGCAGCGTAATAGGTCCTCTGATTTTTACGATTTACATAAACGAACTGGTTGATGGTATTGACAGCGGCCTTAGGCTGTTTGCCGATGATGCTGTGGTCTACAGGAAAGTAGTATCACACGAAAGATGTAAACAAATCAATGAGGATTTGCAGAAAATAAATGCGTGGTGTAATGATTGGCAGTTATCTCTCAATATTAGTAAGTGTAATCTATTGCATATAACAAGGCGAAAATTCCCATTAATGTATGAGTACAAAATAAATGACCAGTCTTTGGAAGCGGTAACATGAGTCAAGCATCTGGGTGTGACTATTAGAAATGATCCCAAATGGAATGATCAGATTACGCAAGTAACGGGTAAGGCGAACTCTAGATTGCGGTTTTTTGGTAGAATCGTGAAGCGATGCAGTCCTTCAACAAAGGAAATAGCTTACAATACATTTGTTCGTCCAGTCTTAGAGTACTGTTCGTCTGAATGGGACCCTTGCCAGTTGGGTCTGATTCAAGAGATTGAGAAGATCCAAAGAAGAGCGGCAAGATTCGTGACTGGTACATTTAGCCATCGCGAGAGCGTTACAAATCTCATAGAAAGTTTGAAGTGGGACACACTTGCAGATAGACGACGCCCTAAACAGAAGGGGCTGCTCTCTAAATTCCGGAATCCAATCTTTACCGAGGATGTAGAGCATATATTGTTACCACCAACTTTCAAATCGCGTAATGATCATCATTCGAAGATAAGGGAAATAAGAGCTCGTACTGAGGCATTCAGACAGTCTTTTTTCCCTCGCGCGATCCGCGAGTGGAACAGAGGCGGGGGGTGGGGGGGGGGGATATGACTTTGGCACGAATTGTGCCCTCCGCCACACACCGCTTGGCGGCTAGCGGAGTATATATGTAGACGTAGAACACCACGATATTGAATGTCGCTGGGTGGTGATGCGGGCACGTGAAGGAAGAGAGTCGAATGGGCAACCGTTCTAGCTACAATAAGGGCAGCAAATGAGGAAATTCACTAACACAGGCGATTTCGGTATTAGATAGATTAGTGTGATCTGGCGTCTAGGAACAAGTATCTCGGATACGGCGAAACTGGTTGCCTGTTCGTGTACTACTATCGCGAACATCTGCGGAAAGTGGTTGAATGTTGGTGAAAGCAAGAGTGGGAAATAAGGTGTTGGACAGTTAGTGGTGTCAGTTTACTTGCAATCGTCAATCTATACCGTCAAAATCGTGAAGAGTGCCTGAGTTTAGGTGCGTGCTACTGCGCAAACACAAGTTCTTGTTCGCTGCAGTCAGTCGTATTTGGTACCCAAACAGCTGAGAGCAGACGTTGCTGTGATCGGAGCTCGAGATCTCCCTGCTGCCAAGCACACAGCCGTTGGTGTCTGCCCCGCAGGTGTGCAGCAGCTGCACGTGCAGAGCGTGTTCGAGACGAACAGAGTACGCCTCAACGTGTGCGCGAACACGCGCGGTGGCCCGGCCAGCAGACACGGGAACAATTACAGCGGGCTTGGCGGCTTGCTCGGCGTCGATCGGCAGTCTTCGCGTGGCGTCGGCGAGCGCGTGGGGCCCGGCGCGGCAGATCGATTGGCGGTCCATGCTGCGCCGGCAGTGCCGCGACGCTCCACGCCGGATATTGTTCCTCGTGCAGCTACGGCAGCCAGCCGTCAGCCGCTCGCCGATTGTTCGCGGGGCCAAGCCGCGTGCGCTGCGAACCGGGCCGCGTGCTAATTAACCGCTCCTCTGATGTACCAGCCAGGGGCGCACCTGCGCTTGCCAAGCTGCAGAGGCACACTGAACCACAGTGTTTGGCGTAACCCCCTCCACCTCCTTCCTACCCAAACAATCGCTCTCACGTTGCGACCTTGCAACCTTGAAAGAAAGTCCAGACAACATTCACTTCACCTCTGAGTACATTGTCATGTTGTTGTTGTTGTTGTGGTCTTCAGTGCTGAGACTGGTTTGATGCAGCTCTCCATGCTACTCTATCCTGTGTTAGCTTCTTCATCTCCCAGTACCTACTGCAACCTACATCCTTCTGAATCTGCTTAATGTATTCATCTTTTGGTCTCCCTATACGATTTTTACCCTCCACGCTGCCCCCCAATGCTAAATTTGTGATCCCTTGGTGCCTCAGAACATGCCATACCAACCGGTCCCTTCTTCTTGTCAAGTTGTGCCACAAAATCCTCTTCTCCCCTATTCTATTCAATACCTCCTCATTAGTTACGTGATCTACCCATCTAATCTTCAGCATTCTTCGGTAGCGCCACATTTCGAAAACTTCTATTCTCTTCCTGTCCAAACTATTTATCGTCCATGTTTCACTTCCATACATGGCTACACTCCATACAAATACTTTCAGAAACGACTTCCTGACACTTAAATCTATACTCGATGTTAACAAATTCCTCTTCTTCAGAAACGCTTTCCTTGCCATTGCCAGTCTACATTTTATATCCTCTCTACTTCGACCGTCATCAGTTATTTTGCTCCCCAAATAGCAAAACTAATTTACCACTTTAAGCGTCTCTTTTCCTAATCTAATTCCCTCAGCATCACCCGACTTAATTCGACTGCATTCCATGATCCTCGTTTTGCTTTTGTTGATATTCATCTTATATCCTCGTTTCAAGACACTGTCCATTCCGTTCAACTGCTCTCCCAAGTCCTTTGCTGTCTCTGACAGAATTACAATGTCATCGGCGACCCTCAACGTTTTTATTTCTTCTCCATGGATTTTAATAACTACTACGAACTTTTGTTTCCTTTACTGCTTGCTCAATATGCAGACTGAATAACATCGGGGAGAGACTACAACCATGTCTCACTCCCTTCCCAACCACTGCTTCTCTTTCATGTCCCTCGACTCTTATAACTGCCATCTGGTTTTTGTACAAATTGTAAAAAGCCTTTCGCTCCCTGTATTTTACCCCTGCCACCTTTAGAATTTGAAAGAGAGTATTCCAGTTGTCATACACACATGATAAGATACGAGCTCATGATCCGTCTTCGGAAACACAAAATTGCTCCGACGAGTTGAATCATTCCTTTCGTCCGTCGTCGGAGCTTCCGCCACGTGGCGCGAAATCGTACTACAGTAGTGGAAATCAGTATAAAGGCGGGGTTGCTAAGGCAGTAATAGCACGGATACTGGAATACACGGTCGGGATCACGAGGTTTATCTGCTGTAGCAAGCCGCGCCGCTGACGTCAGATTAAACCCATCCAGCGCTCAGTTGCTCGCAACTGCCTTAACGTATTTTGTTTCAATATCGTTTACCAGAAAAACCAAGGTTGCTAACAGCAGTATCAATTTTTATTAGCGACTGTCGTGTATGTTCAGAGTTACGCCGTAATTTTTAGCGTGTTGAGGGATTTTTTTTTTTAGATTACATTTTTTAAGTGAAAAATAATAGTTTGCTGCGTGATGGCCAATTATACTAACCACAGCAGACAGCTAAATAAGTTAGGAATTGATGTTCATATATTTCTCAATAACAATGAGACGAAACGAAAATGAATAAATGCTTGTAAGCGTGTAAATTTGCTTTGAGTTGAAAATCCTTACGTCTGCTCAGTACATTTCACTGATTCGGATTATGAAAGGGATTTGAGAAGTGAACTGTTGAATATTGGTTATAAACGTAAGACGAAGACTGACGCTGTTCCAAGTCTAAATCCACCATCCTCTGGTGCTAATTTAGGGCGTAATAATGAGCCTAATAATGTCCGAAATATTTGCGCACAAAAACGAAGGTATTGTAAACAAGTGGAAGATGTTTTGCGCATAAATATATTACCAACTAATGGAGAAATTACTACTAGACGAATATCAACTGTGGAAACAAACACTGTTGTAAATGTGACAATGCATGCTTACACCAACAATTAGAAATGATGGAAACAGAAATAAAAGCCCTTAAAAATGTGTGTGGAATCTTATGGGACTTAACTGCTAAGGTCATCAGTCACTAAGCTTACACACTACTTAACCTAAATTATCCTAAGGACAAACACACACACCCATGCCCGAGGGAGGACTCGAACCTTAGCCGGGACCAGCCACACAGTCCATGACTGCAGCGCCTTAGACAAAAGCCCTTAGCAGAACAATATAGATTTACAGGATCGCCTTGTTTGATGTAGGGCTGTGTTACATGAAATTAAAACATGTTGAAAAAGTGATTCAGGGCTCTTTCTCTGTTACGAACATGTGGTTGTGAGAGGACGGCGTTCTAACTGGTCGTTTGAAGATATTGCAAAGGCAGCGACTTCAGATTTTCTATATTATTAAGTGATATCTTTTGTCAGAGACATATTGAAAAGTTCTCTTCCTAGTGAAGTCACTACTAAAAAGAAAATTTAGGCAGTTTAGTGTTCCACCAGGTTTTATTGATTTAAACCTTAGTGTTTTTAAAACTCGAAGATATTACCAAAATTTCAAAAAGACGTTGTTCAGAGGCTTTAAACTAACATTTTAACCGACCATAGGAAAAGAATAGTCTAAATGATATAAAGCTTAATAATAATAACCATAACAATAATGAACTAAAACCTTGAAAATGTCGATTAAATTCTTACCTGTGTATTAGTTAGATACTAGTGCGCCGTGTGCCTATAAGCTCCAAAGCAGTGCGTCGTGGCGGAGGGTTCACAGTGACGTCACAATGCACAGCCTACCTGCACGTGATCCCTACCGTGTATTCTAGTATCTGTGCACAATGTATGTAGTATATTGTATCGAATCTATTTTGAAAGCAGTAGATACATATAAGACATAAACAACCATGACAGAATAACATTGTTTCTTTCATAACATGAGTAACAAAATAAGGACTTTGCGTTTCCTGGTTGGAAATTGGTGTAAAGGCACTCACTGTCCTGTTGTGATATTGCATTGTAAGTACTTTGTCCAATCTCCCTTCTTCCTAATTACCTCGAAAATTGCCTTCGGCATTGCTTTTATGGGGTTTGTAGTTACAGCACTGAAATTGTCCATTCCTCTCTTATCGCACTTTTTAGCTCATGTACGGCCTTAAACTGCCTTCCATTGTGATAAAGACGCCTTACAAGTATTCTCCAGCGGTTTTCGACGGTGTTCGTATCTGGGCTACATGCAAGTCAGGGCAAGACACTGATTTCTTTAACTTAAAATCACTCTTGATTTTAGCAGAAACGTGCCCAGACGGATTCTCTTGTTTAAACCTTGGACTTTCGTTCCCAGGATCCTCATACATTCTAATCAGTTCTGCTTCCAACATCTCTGTATACGTATTAGAGTTCATTATAGTGTCCAACCAAGCAGTGCGTGATTTACATGATTTACCTGTAGTGGAGAAGGCTACCCAAATTGTAACACTTTCACCAGCAAAATTTGTTACTTGCTCCTCTTTTCTCAGATGATGCCAATAATACTGAAATCCATCTGACCCACTAAATTGATTCATCATGAAAGATCACTTTATTCGGTTCTGACGACCATGACATATGTTTTTCAGCAAACTCCAGTGCAGCCTATTTGTGTTTGGGTGTTGGAGCAGGTTTCTCCAATCGTTTCTTGAATGCGAGGTATTTGTTATTTGACAAACTATATCCTACACATCTGACAGGCCGGCTGCTGTGGCCGAGTGGTTCTAGGCGCTTCAGTCCAGAATTGCCTCGTTCATAGATGTGTGTGATGTCCGTAGGTTTGTTAGGTTTAAGTAGTTCTAAGTCTAGGGGACTGATGACCTCAGATATTAAGTCCCATAGTACTTAGAGCCATTTGAACCATTTTGAACATCTGACAGTTACTAATAACTCTAAATCACCAACAAGTTGAGAAGAATAATGGTTTGTGGTCCTTTCTTTGCGCAGGAGGGACCTTTTCAATGCCTCAAGTAATTTTCTACTGAGCTCAAATTTTCCGTTCTGTCCATATCGTGCGCCCAGTCTATCTGTACTTGAGCGGTTCACCTTCTTGGCTGTTTGACGATCAGCGTATTCTACTTCCTTGTACGCACCAGTTTTTTGCGTTTTGATCTCATGATAACTGTTTTCCGCGACGCATCGTGGTTTATGTACACAACACGCACTGTCCTTAATGGTGTCTGTTTCGTATCTGCAGTAAAGGTACAATCCCAACACTAACACCACACAGAGCCGACTGCCTTTATACTGAGTTTCACCCTTTAGCACCTGAATCTTCGGAGTCTTGTTTTATACTGTACTTATACATCAAACGCGATACCATTTGTTTTTCGTGATACTGGATCTCATACTGCTACATAAACGCTGTGCACAACCATTCCAACCGACAATCTCAATTTTCCTAACAAAAGTTTATCTCTTTATACTGATTTCAACTACTGCAGCAGCTGTGTTCACAGTCCAACACTAGAGTGTGCCCGAGAAGTCTGATAAGTCCATAGCCATCTCCGGGATAACACCAATTTTTTTTCTCTCTTTATTGCATTTGATCTGAAAATTTTGGCCACATAACAACGAATCAGTGCTGTAAGTTGGAGGCTCCACGGACTGCTCTTTGCTGAGGTTCAAGAACAGTTCCGTCAGAGTTACCGTACAGAAGCCCCAACGTGAGCAACCATTAGAGGTCAGGTCAACAAGTTCCAGCGAATTGGGAATGTTTTTGACGAAAAGCGTTTGTACAGCCGTCGACGTCTCAGGGAACTGTGGAGACTATACGACTATACGACATGCTATCGAGCAGAGTCAGATAGTGTAGACGCGTAGTCTCAGTCGAAAAAACGGCATCCCAAAGACCACTGTCTGGCGAACCTTGCATTTCGCACTGAATTCAAAGTCTTGTCACCCGTCAACCATAACAACAGCAGCGTATGGGACGATGAGCAATCACACTTCGCCGTGGAATTCCAACGTAACACTCAAAGGGTAAATCTGTGGCTAGGTCTCACCCAAAAGCTCTTCTACGATCCATGTTTTTTTCGGGAGGCAACAATCAAATCAACATCTCACCTGGACAAGCATGAGCAATTCCTGCAGCCTTCGTTTGCCGCAATAGTCGGGATTCCGTGGTATTTTCACAGGACAGCACCCCACCGCCCTTTGCACCCATTGCACCTAATTATACAAGTTTCCAGGACGGTAGATTGGTCGAGGGTCACCACAGTTCTCGGATCGTCTGATCTAGTGCCCCTGGTCTTCTTTGGACGGGGTCACATCAAGAGTCAGTCGACGATCAGCGGTTTGCAGCTCCTGAGTAAACGCATTTCGGCCAGCGACGTGTACAATTATCACATCAGTGTTGCAGAGAGCGTTGAGGTGTAAGGAGGAGAGATGGCAACTCTACTTTGGTATGGAGGCCAGTCATGTCGAAAACCAGTAATTTCATTGAATTACGGCGTCTTCTTCCATGTTATATTCATATTCTTCCATACTGTAAACGTTACATTTGAATTAAAGTGCTTCTTCCCAAAAATGGTTAGTGACTTTTCGGGCAGCCTATATTTGCAATGTGCGGAGCGCGTGACAAATCATGCTCCGTCTTGCTGCACAGATTTACTCGGAAGCGTTTATTGGCGGGCACGGATCATTTCTCTTCATTGCCACACTCATTAAGTCAGACTGTACAAGCATCGTCAGCCTTGCTCTGACCAGCGGGACAGCGTTAAACTTCTCACTACTCCAGAACTTCTCAATACTCCAGTGTCAACAATTAAAAGCTCTATAGCAATGAAACTACTCCCTGAAAGATTCCGAAATCCGACCAGTGGATTGAAGCATGTGCAATATGAACACCGCTAACAGTTCAGACAAATCCCCTAACAGAATCCCAGTAACTTCCGTCAAAAATCTCCACAACAACGAAACGGGAATACAGATTATAGACAATAGCGAAATGCAGTATGAGCGCGATAATTCGGCACTCGTCGATCCAGCACCCGACAGTCCGGCACGCATCAAAAATGTTATATTTTTAGTTCGTCGGGTTGGCGGTACATGGATCGTGGGATCATTCAAAATTTCAAGTGCTCGGTACAGAGAAATGTTTGTGCAAAAGCTGCTAAGATCACATTGCAGCGCCTAAAAGTTCTGAAGCAATTTTGACATTAAGAACACTAATTTCATGGTTGCAGTTGTTGGAAATGTGTGAAAAATAAAACATTGCATAGGGCCTGGAGAGAACTGTGGCCTAAACTTGACGAAGAAGCCGAGATGGAAAGCGATGTCATTGATGATGAATCGACATCCTGAACGCTCTGAAATTGTACGAGTGGTAAAGTCTGCATCCACTAGTGAACAGAGTGCATTTTCAGCCGAAGAAATTGACGAATGGATCGAAATTGTCAGAAATTTAGCTGTAGAAGAACAGCTGATGGATGATGTGAAATGTTTTCAACCAATAGGAGGCGCCAGAAACCAAAATGGCGAAGAAGAAACGCCTATATATAGGAGCTCAATTTAAGAGACAAGACAAATGTTTCAGCTAAGCCTCGACGTATTTAACGCAGCAACGTCGGATATCTGTGCTTTCCCTAAGGACAGCTATTCCTGTTAAACTACACCATATTCTTGGAAAATTTTTTTCAGTAATTAGCTGATATCTGCAAATCAGTCATGCTTATTTTATTTCGTAATTGGTGTGAAAAAAATTATTTGCAGATATAGAAATTTTCTAAAACTTTGAGCTTGAAACTGATTTAACAGACCAGTACAGAAATAGACTTTTGATTCAATATTGTTTTTACAGGGAATTAACAAATACTTTGAATATTTTTGCACTGTAATCTCTCCTATTGTGTTTAATAAACATCAGTTACTTGTTTTCGTATGTTGGAACTATAGGATTTCCTTACATACATTTTTCTAAAACTGCGTTCTTAAAAATGATCTTGATAATCCGACATATTTCATAATCCTGCATTGACAGATCCCCGAGCATGCCGGATTATCAAGGTCCTACTGCAGTCACACAAAAACATCAAACTCAAACTTTCATGGAAACAATTACAATTTACTAGCATCAGTTAAACTTCGCCATGTCTGTCAATTAAATACTACCATACAGCAAGCTACCTGGCTCCCAGGTCTATAAGCTAAGCATGTGCACATTTGCCAATCGGTAACGAGCCTAGAAAATCAGGAATGACTCAATCAGGAATCCACGATCGCGCATGGGAATGCACTTTCCTACTCTCTCCATTTTCTCTCTAGTTTTGGCAGTATGATTCCGTTTGCTAACAGTCGCCCGAAGCTCTAAGAGAGAATTTGTATAGATTTTATTGTTTTCGCCTATCTGAATACCGTTCCTGATACTGACGTAGTGCGGGCTGCATAAAAAAAAATTGGTGGGGCAGATGAATCACCGCGTATACGAGAAATGATGACTTTGGTTGCAAGTGCAAGGGATACTCAACGTGAAGAAGTTCACGTAGTAAATCTTATAAAACATTTTTTTACGACCAGTGCCCTCTTTGCTTGTGCTAGTCTGCTTCCTATGTTCTCCATTCTTCGTGCGTCATGTGTGATTTTGCTTCCGAGGTAAAAGAATCCCTTCACTTCGTCTGTTTTATGCTCCCCTATTTTGTCAAGTTTATCGTTAATTTCATTTCTGCTACTCCTCATTACTTCGTCTCTCTTCAATTTACTCTGTCAGTAGTGTGTGCTAATTTGACTGTTCATTCCATTCAGCAGACCCTGAAATTCCTCCCCATTCCACAAGGGATCTTCGTGTCATTAGCGGATCTTATTCACTGACACTCTTTCACCCTCGGTTTAATCCCACACCTGAATCTTTTTCATATTTCAGTCATCAATTCTTTGATGTATAAATTGAAACACTACATTTCTTTCTTACATTTTTTCTAATCGCAGCGCTTCCTTTTCAGTCTTCCACTCTTATTTTTCCTTATTGGTTCTCGTATATATTGTTTATGATCCGTCTTTCCCTATAGGATACTCTTATTTACGTGACAAATTCGGACGTCTTGCACCTGAAACATCCCCTCAGAAAAATTAATGAATTACTGTGCTGATAAACCTCTTACATTATTTGATTTTCAAACAGCTGAGCAAAACTGAACGTACTCAGACATTTCTCTCTTTACTTATTCTGATCAACACTAACCTGACACAATATTTTTAGCGCAACGCAATCTGACTTTCAATAATACCTACAAAATCATGGCCCTGACTAAGAATAACCTATACCTTTCATGAATCATTTACCTCACAAAAATCTTCGTTAGTCGAACTACTGCAATACAGCGAGCGCCAATACTGCCAGCTAAATAAAAGATTCTAAGTACTGAAGGCACTAACTACTGATAGGCATACTTATCAAATGAAAGATTTTTATAGAGAACAAACAATGTATTTATGTATTTACCTTAACAGTATTCAAAAGTCATTATATATATATATATATATATATATATATATATATGTATCAGTTCATGACATCCAGTCTTACAAATTTACTGTCTCTGATGGACACACGTCCAGATCGTCCGCTCTCAAAACTCTGCCATCTCACTCCCCACATCCACCACTGCTGGCGGCTCACCTCCAACTGTGCAACGCTACGCGCTGTTAACAGCCAACTGCCCAACACTACAATAGCAAACAACAATGCAAACCAGCCACAGACTGCACACAGCACAGCCAGTGATTTTCATACAGAGCGCTACGTGGCGTTACGAATAAAAAAACCTATACAGCCTACTTACAACTGTTACACACCGGAAAGCAGATGCAATACCCTCAAGGACTGTGTTCAGTGGCACCAGGGTACAGCTCCTGAGTACTGTCACGCTCATCGGTGGTCAGATGACTCTCTGCAGGACTGTCTGCGCAGTCTCTGTTTTGACTCTGCAGACAGTAACAGTGCAGAGTTTAGATGTGAACAGTGTCTGCAACATTCATTCTATGCTACAGCCATGCTCCACAGACGAGCACGAAATCCTGTTGAGCAGCTTCACCCATTTGAATTGTGGAGCATGTGGGCCTGCTGGAAGCTGGATGGACGCATCAACGTTTTGCTGTGTATGTACGGCACAATGTAAAGATAGTGTATCGGTGCCTGCAACAGCGGTCTTTGGAACATTCCCGCAATTTCAAAGAGGTTCTGGACATCTGCTTGGTAGAGACGCAAGTTAAAATCCACCCACTGTGCAAACCGCGGTGGGTGACCAAACACAACATTAGGTGGCTTGCGGTGTATGATACAGATCCAGGCATGAAATCCGAGCACGTGTTGGACTTGATCTGTCAAAACGTACCAATGGGAAACGTCTTTTTGCAGCAGGAGTAAGATCACGTGTGCCTCTGGCCAGTCCATCAGTGACACCTCGACAGCGCCAAGAACGACTGCTCTAGTGTCGAGAAACGGTCGACTAGAGGATGCTGTAGCGCTCTGTTCTCTTCGGTGATGAGAGTAGGTTTTGTCTGCATGGTACCGACAGGTGTGCACGTGTACATGCGCCCGCGAACACAGGTCCCATCCCAGGCTTCGAGGTGTTGGGAATGTCACATTCGGTGTTTCTCTAGGATAAAGTAAGTGCCTGCTGCACTGCACAATGCTTATGCCGTTTCTTCAGCACTGAGGTGATGTGATTTTTTCAGCAGAACAATGCACCTCCATGGCCGACAGCTGCGACGCTTCGTGCTCTTCATGGTTTACAACAACAGGCCTGGACAGTAAGATCACCAGGCCTCTTGCTAATTTAACGCGTATGGGACATGATGAAGCGGGAACTTACTCGTCTTCTAGGACCGATGCCGAATTGCAAAACGAAAGGCGTGCATGCGAGGATATACGTCTGAGTTGCCGGCGGGAGGGGGTACCATGTGTATTGATGCGACTGTCTGGACGCAGTTTACTGTGTTTCAGATGGTTCAAATGGCTCTAAGCAGTATGGAACTTAACATCTGAGGTCATCAGTCCCCTAGACGTAGAACCAATTAAAACTGACTAACCTAAGAACATCACACACATCCATGGCCGAGGCAGGATTCGAACCTGCGACCATAGCAGCAGTTTGGTTCCGGAATGAAGCGCCTAGAACCGCTCGGTCACAGCGGCCGGCTACTGTGTTTAATTTGGTCTGAATTTGTTATGATATACTCCTACAATGATGAAGTAGGTGTCAACTCAGTTTTCAGTAATATTACCTTGTCCTTGGAGGTGTTGCATATTTTTTTCAGTAGTGTAAATATGTGTTATTTTAGACAAATTAAAATGGAATATCTTGTCTCCGACGCTGTTTCACGTAGCAGATCTTTCCATTCGCCAGTGATTTGTACTCTGAAAGCCACTGCGCTGTGTATAGCACTCGTATTACATAATTACACTGCAGGTAAGTGGCTTCAGCAGTACGTGTGTGAATCCGTACCGGAACTTTCTCTCGAGAAAAACTGCCACTTTAGCATCCCCTGTGTAACGACGTCATCAGAGAGTCTGTAGAAGCTGTGTTGAACAACAGCACGGTATCGTTACAGCAAAATCTCTTACACAGGCGTTTCGTGTAACTTGAAGCAACAGTAGTGCCAGTTCAAAAATGTTCAAATGTGTGTGAAATCTTATGGGTCTTAACTGTTAAGGTCATCAGTCTCTAAGCTTACACACTACTTAACCTAAATTATCCTAAGGACAAACACACACACACCCATTCCCGAGGGAGAACTCGAACCTCCGCCGGGATCAGCCGCACAGTCCAGGACTGCAGCGCCTGAGACCGCTCGGCTAATCCCGCGCGGCCACCCCAGTTACCGGCACTGGTTTTCTGTTTGACGGTAAAAGCTTTAGAAATTTCTTTTCTTCGTCTCAGATAATTAGATAGCAATGCCGTTACCAGGTGGTTCAAATTGTTCTGAGTACTATGGTACTTAACACCTGAGGTCATCAGTCCCCTAGAACTTAGAACTACTGAAACTTAACCAACCTAAGGACATCACACACAACCATGCCTGAGCCAAAATTCGAACCTGCTACCGTAGCGGTCGTGCGGTTCCGGACTGAAGCGCCTAGAACCGCTCGGCCACAGCGGCTGGCCGTTACCAGAATTGGAATGTTATCCATAACAGCAGAAAACAGCAAGCGAATGGTGTCTAGTATGGCACCTCAATTCTCAACCAAAGCCTAGGCTGTGCACTTTGTAACTCCCAGAGCTAGCGGAAGAAATGAAGATTTCGGTTTAACGACCTGATGTCATTACAGACGGAGCACAGGCTGTATTACTGCAAGGACCGGGAATGAAACGGGCCCTGCTCTTTCGAAGGAACGTCTCGGGACGTGCATGAAGCGATTTAGGGAAATCAGGGAACACCGAAATCTAGAAGGTCGCACGCGCATTTGAACAGTCGTCGTCCCAGCTAAAAGTCCAATGTGCTAACCACTGCGCCGCCTCATTTGGCTTCAGATTTAGCCTTAAAAACTTACATGTGGGGCGTACTGTCGCCAAGTGGAAGTAAAATTCGCTATCGTTCTAAGATGATGTTGGCATTCATAGTCCACTTCTGGTAAATGTTCTGTTTCTAAAGCCTTGTCATTTCTCAGACCAGCAAAATGTCGATACCCCAATAAAAATCCCACTTCGTGCTTGCGATGTGAAAAGTCTGTAATTTTTAGGAGTCTTCCTGTGTCCATTTAAATCAACCCTATGCTTCATCTATATTCCACTTTATTTATAGCAGTCACTATATAAAAAGTTAACGTTTCATAAAGTGGACACTGAAAACCGAGAATGAAATTTATGATGAAATATGACCCTACTGCAGCTATAAAGAGTTTAATATTTCGTCCTGTAACAGGAGCAGTGCCTGTGCAAGTATGCTCCTCCTTATATATCATCTGTTCATATATATTTAACAGTGTAGAAGTAACATTTCATTCAAGTCAGAGCAATGTATTTGAGAGCCCCCTCCCCTTTTTCCCCTCTTTACCGTCTGTTATTCTTCTGTCCTCAGGGTTTCGGTGAGCGGATGAATGATACAATTACAGTGCGGTTGACATATGTAGTAAAACATAAAATTTATTTGTCTTGATCGCAAGTTTAGGAACGATGAACTGTTTTGATTGCTCAGACGATTATCTCCAGATCGAAAACAAACAGAAAAAAAGTTTGTATCTGCTTGCAATAAGTATTGTACAGAAGATAAATAAGTTTTATATTGGAAATTTGAGGTCACTCACTCTACATACTTGAGCATATCAAGTCTTGTTAAATATGGTTTAGTGAATGTTTGCAAAATTTAATTTTAAGGAAAGGAAAACAGTAGAACATATAGAAAATAAAAGAAGAACGTAATAAAAAGTTTATAGATAGGATCACGGGTGCAATCTCTATACACAGCGGTCTCTTTGCTACTTAGATATGGCAATGATAAATGTAGAATAGTTGCCATACCTAGGAAGTAATGGGACCGCTGTGAATACAAATTGCACGCTATATCGTAGTTATCGATATTTACCAGTCTATCGGATCGACAGTATCGACATATTACCTCGATCTATTCTGCTTTCATAATTATATTTTATGTACACTTTTACCGGATATTGGACATAAGTAATCACTGTTTTTCATTCATCCTATCAAACTGTGTTTTCTTGAGTCTAAAGACCGCAACTCTCCATGCTAGTCTATGCTGTGGCAGTCTTCATCTCCGCATACCTACTGTAATCTACATCCGCTTGTTGAACCTGCTTCCTGTATTGATGCCTTGATCTTCTTAAAATTATAATATTACAATTCTCTACCTTAACAAAGTAATTAATGGCTGCCGCATCAGGATCTGTGTTATAAACGTATTCCTTGTTGTAGCCATGTTCTGCCAACTTTTTTCTCTTTGATGTCTGCGTTAAGTGTAATAATCAACTCTACAAAATTCTTTAATTAAAAATGAATGAAAATATTAACAAGTTGTCTTAATTTCCTGGTGCAATTTCTGTCTAAGCCAACTTACATAGACCTCTCGCAGAACAAATTTCAGTAATTAGTTTCCTGCTTCGAATCTAACAGTTTTGTTCCATACTGACGGAAATAAAATGGAACACCAAGAAGGAGTTGTACGACATATTTGAAAGTTGCTGCGCGTGTTTCTACATTTGCAAGATTATGTCTATTCCTATTTCGCACCAGTCGCATAAGATTGGTGCTCGTAGCGCCATTAGGAGGTTGAAAATCAGGTCTGCTTTAAATATACGCTGTTACGGTTTTGAACGTTAGTTATCTTTGAGACTGGACGTGGTGAGTTCACATTACGCAAGAATGTCTTTAAGGGGACAAAGTCGCCATACTAGCACCTCACTGGGTTTGAACGAGATCGTGTAATAGGTTTACGAGAAGCTGGATGTTCCTTCTGTGATACTGCGGAAAGATTTGGTAGGAATGTATCCACTATAAATGGTTGCTGGCAGCGGTGGTCACGACAATGCATGCTTGCAATATGAATGAGCTCCAGACGGTCACGTGGTACTATCGAGAGGGATGACCATCGTGCTCGACGTACGGCTCTGCGGAATGGTATTGCATATGCAGCAGCAATTTGAGCAGGAGTTGGCACTACAGTGACACAACGAACTATCACAAATCAGTTACTTCAAGGACAGCTAAGAGCCAGGCTCCCCGCACCTTTGAATTCCACTGGTCCCAGACCGCCGTCATTTGTGACTCCAGTGGTGTCAAGCAAGAGCTCATTGGAGGGCAGGGTTGAACTTTGTTTTGTTTTCTGATGAAAGCTGGTTCTGCCTCGGTGCCGGTGATAGCCGTGTGTTGATTAGGAGCAGGACTGTTGAGGGCCTGTAACAAACCTGTCTGCGTACTAGGTGCTAGACACATTGGACCTTCACTAGAAGTGATGGTCTGGGATGGTATTTTGTATGACAGCAGGAGAACACTCTTATCACACAAACTCTGACTGCATAATTATTCGTCAGTCTGGAGATTCGACAAGTTGTGCTGCAGTTCATGATCACCATTCCAGGGGGTGTTTTCCAAAAGCATAACGCTCGACCACATACCGCTGTTGCAATCCAACATGTAATCAACATGTAATGCAGTGTGTCGACACGTTATCGTGGCCTGCTCGATCATTAGATTTGATTCCAGTCGACCACATGTGGGACATCATCGGAGAACTACTCCAGCTACATCTACAACCAGCATTAACTGTCCCTGTATTGACCAAGTTCAACAGGCATGCAACTTCATCCCACAAACTGACATCAGGCATCTGTGCAACACAATACACGCACGTTTGCATGCTTGTATTCACCATTGTGACGGTTACGCCGGTTATTAATATATCAACATTTCACATTTGTACTGGCTTACCTCGCATTTAGATTAACCTGTGATCTGGCAGTATTAATCACTTAACTATTTGGCGCCGCGTGGGATTAGCCGAGCGGTCTGAGGCGCTGCAGTCACGGACTGCGCGGCTGGTTCCGGCGAAGGTCGAGTCCACCCTCGGGAATGGGTGTGTGTGTTTGTCCTTAGGATAATTTAGGTTAAGTAGTGTGTAAGCTTAGGGAGTGATGACCTTATCAGTTATGTCCCATAACATTTCACACACACACACACACACACGCACACACACACAATTATTTGGCTATACAAATGTACTCCCGAAATTTCATTGTTCTACATTAATTATTTTTTGGTGATATTTCTACCGTCGGCGTATTGAAGGTTCTAATCTTTGCATGCAAATTTTTGCATTGAAGAATGTCGGTAACTTTCATCATTTTTTTATCAGGGGCATCGATATCACCCAGATGATTTATCGGGAAGCCGATACATCGATACTGCAGATATTCTTGCAATTTTTATCCCTGACAACTTGACTTACGCATGTACGCCAGCAGCAACAATTTGGGTGAAAAATACGAATCTTGAATTTTAGAAGGAGTGCAGTAGATGTACTTCAAGGCTTTTTCGAGACTGCATCCTCATGCGACACGGCGTGCAGTAGATTTTTAAAACTGAAAACTCTGCTGACCTCGGCAGGATATTAACCCTTGAACTTACTTATACGAAGTCACTATGTAACAAACCATCCACCGTTGCCAACCGAATTAATATAATTTGTAATTAGTCTTACAACAACTGACGACTATTTATAAGAACTGAGTAGATTTTCAAACGTAAACTGAACAAAAGTTACGACTCAGAGACGAGAAACATTACTTTTAATATCAGAAGTGCGACTGATATTCACAGGCTCTTGTTTATGATTGACTGGAAAAATGGATACGGGGTTGAGTAGGACAACAGTTAGCAGCCGTTCACATAGGCGCAATGTTATTGCTTGTTCCCTATGGTGATCAGTAGCAAAACTGTCAAGAACATAAACGGATAGAAAACCAGTTTATTGAAAGCTTTCGGTTATACACTCAATATCTGGCTGGCGCTTCTTCTCTCCCCAAAAATAAAGGCAGCTAAGGCGGTTTCCTATTTCGCCTATCCGAAAGAGCCCACTTAGTTTCATTTCCATTGAGTATCGTATAGCAGCAGAAATTTAGTTTCAGTTCCAGTGTATACTGACATTTTTTTTTCAATCCTTGTCCTCTCTAATCAACAGTTTACCAAGACGGGAAATGCTGTCTGCAAGTCTTTACATTTTTCGTCTTCGTCTTGGATCTTACTGTGAACATTTCCATGAATCGATTCTTTATTTGCTTATTTCTGTGAAAGAGTTGACATTTTAATATGTAGTCTTTTCTCGGCCTCTAAGTCGATACCATGTTGTAGATTATTAACGTTCATTTCGTACTATTTGGTTTTTCATAATATCGTTAACTTGACTCTGGGTTCTTGGTGAAAGATAGTTATATAGAAAAAAACATACTTTTGCCACATGTACCACTAAGCGGTCACGTGGCAAATCAATGTTTTTTTCATGTTCTGTTTGGTTCACACTTTTGTTGTCTAATATAAGTATCGTGCTTGTTCTAATAGTTAGAGTTGATCAGTAATCCGCAGCTCAAGCAAATGACTTAGCTGAGTACCGTAATCGGATTAAAAAGTTACCTTATTTCTACTTTCAGAGGATTGTTGAACTTGATTCTGATGATTGATCCTGTCAGTGCAGAATCGATCTATTACATTCTGTCGCTGATATAATCTCTGACCTCAGTGAGATTGAAACTTACATAGTTCTTCAAATCTTAAAACAAGTACAATTTTAACACTTCCACCGTCTTCCACCCTTGCGTTCCTCTCGTCCAAGAACATGCCACCAAATGGTAGGTCTACACAACTGCCATAAAAATATAAATGCGACTACGTATTTGAAGCATTGATATCTTCCATTTAACAAATGCCCTAGGCAACTAACACATTTTACGATACAGATCTTCAGCAAAAACTGATAGGGATTACAGACTTTGAAGGAAGTCTCATCGTTAAGTGGTATGTGATGCACCCCGAAAATGCAACTCACTTGTACTAGTACTCCATATATTGTACAGATCTATTTGTCACTACAGTTTAAACAGGATACTGTAAGTATTGCCTGAACATTCAAACCAAAGGCTGTATTCACACAAATTTCTGGCCTTAATTATTTCATGAATATGTATATTTTAATCAGTGATTGTTCGTTCACTGTGATTTTATTTTGCATGTACTGATTTGAAAAGAACACAGAATGCGCTTTAATTTATTTTTTCGCTTGTTTAGCACAGCAGTTCATATTTACAATTTTTAATTTAATTAAATAATGCGTAATTTTTCTTTGCCATACTGATTTACTTATGAATTAACTTCACCAAACATTTGTTCATTGCAATGTACAACAGTTTACCAAGTTTGTAAATGTTATAATTAAGTGAATGAGTATAGACCTACAGCCAGATTATTTAACAAATATGTAAGTTTGAGAGGCACCCACATGCCTTGCTCATACTGTGGCATCAAGCAGTCAGGCCTGCAAGATGAGTGGTTTGCCAAGCGAGTGGATTCATTCTTACTTATCGAGTAACATGAACTCTAGTACTCACACTTAAGTTACAAGTTATCCTCCTATATGATTAATACGCAACGGAAACACGCATCTGACTATCAGTAATTTACAGAACTCTGACTGTACACTACGCACTGGCAATACCACATTTTCTTTTTGTCTTTTATTTAACGGCTTTTGGCAACACGTGGCCACCGCACTGAATATGAATGGCGCACACATTATAAATTCGGGACATTATGACAACACGCAATTCGAAGGAAAAGTCCAACAATCTTTTTCTTTTCACTATCTTATTTATTCCGGTAAATTCTCTAACCTAAACACACAAATTCTACAACCTACAACAATAACACATGAGAAATTCCGCCCAGTGGGCATGGCTTTACAATGGTGAATCTCTATATTATGGTCTCGTAATTATTTTTAACGCTACAGTGCACTTTCTGGATAGGATGGTGGATCTTTTATTATACCTCACACTTCGACTCTCACAATCATCATCACTAAACTTTCCTCCAGACCGAGCGGTACCGAAGGAACAAGCATAACCCTCTAATCTTTTGAAACTACCTCGCTACTCTCCCATGCGAACCACACATACCCAAATTACATGACATACACCACACTACAACATAATATACTACACAGAGAATAGTCACAACATTATCACTTTCAGCTGTCTCACTTCAATTAATATTTTCCCAGTTTCACACGACACTGCCCCACTTCATAATTCCACTTTCCTACTATGAACTCTGGAGATATATGCACGTCTTCCTGTGCAATGCAAGCCAAGTGGCGTTGCTGGATAGACGGCCGACTCACCTTGCTTCTCTCTCAGAGTTTGAATCTAGCGTCACACGGAATCATATCACGCAAAGTAATATTAAGAACGTATTCATCAGACACGCGAGTCCTCAACTGATACCATGGACGAGTACTTCTCTTTATCCTTTGTCTCATACACAGTTTGAGACTGACACAGTACTCACCACGTGGAAGTACTCGTCGCTAATTTCAAGTCCTGCACACGCCGTTTCTTAAATATTTCAACTTATGGTACACACGCTATTTCTTAAATATTTCAACTTATTGTACACACGCTAGTAATTCAGCTTAACTTAAGCACACGGAAGTATTTCAACTTATTGCTACACGTGGTTTCATTGTGACCGTTGGTCACTTCCGAAGATTACTACAATCCCATTAATATTACCTGCCTGACATTTAATTCTCCCCACAAAAGTTCCTGAAATAGAGAAATTAATATTTCAAACTACTCTTAAATATTCCACATGCATACCATGTCTCCACTCTTTCGTCATTACGAAGCACAACTAAAACAGGTCTTAACAGCACAAGATCCAGTGGCAGAGTGCTGAAACATGGCCGTTCTCTAGGTCCACTCACACCTCTGTCGAAGTGGGGGAGCAACTTGCTACCGTATTGGTCAGCCACATTTCAGGTGCTCAAAGCTCAGGTAAATTTCATCTCTTTGGTCCCACCAAAGGTGACCAAAGGATCGTCTCAAAGATGATGATATATTCACATTCACTATCTGCAGTTAGCAGACGACCACACATTCATTCATTTCACAGATCTCACCAAACTGGGTGTAGGGATTTACTTTGTGGGAGTGCACATGTGATCAATTAAATAAATAAATTGTCATTCTTTCCCACACTGGTATCCGGCTTCGCTGTATTAATTGAAATTGAGTTATTTTACAAAAAAAAATGTGTTGTTCTGACAAAAATAATGAAGTATGTTGTACCTATTTTCAATGTCGGGCGGTACTGTACCCTTTCAAGTTCATTTAAGTTAAATTCAAAAGTCCATATGTTGATTAGCCTGTGCATACGCTTACGTCAGCTGATCACGAAACGGTAATGCTGTCTGTCTCTAGAAAGACAAGAGAAAGTTGTTGTCTGCTAAGTCGCGTTGTGGATTGGTAGTTATCTTACGTTGGCAATACTGTAACTCACTTGAGAAACACCTTCACTGTCGGTTGTCAAATCCGAACGTAAATAACTCGTCCCTGAAGTGCCGAGGATAAGTAAATAAATATATATTTTATATTCACCACCCATAGACGCAGTGAAGAGATGCAAATAAATCGAAGTATGGCAGATTTATTAACAGTGAAGATGAAACTTCCTGGCAGATTAAAACTGTGTGCCCGACCGAGACTCGAACTCGGGACCTTTGCCTTTCGCGGGCAAGTGCTCTACCAACGGAGCTACCGAAGCACGACTCACGCCCGGTACTCACAGCTTTACTTCTGCCAGTACCTCGTCTCCTACCTTCCAAACTTTACAGAAGCTCTCCTGCGAACCTAATAAACAAACGTATACTAATTAATCATACTGCATAGTACGTCCCACGACATGAACGTGCTGTTTTCTCAAAGTATGTACCATATTAGCAACTGAAATAAGTTTTATTCTACCAGTTAAGAACCTTTGGCCTGTAAACATCTGTATGTGAACTTGCGAAAGACGCTGTAGTGTTCATTCGTGGACAGTGTGTGCAAGACTGGGGTATATTCAGCAAAAATGCAATTAAAGACATCACAGAGATTATTAAACACACTGAAATATATAAATCTTTTTGGACAGGAACGAATTTCAGTATGTGACTTCACTGGTACGCCAAGGAAGTAGATCTCACTATATTCCAAGTGCATCTGTGATTAAAAATTGCTGTACACGTAACTGTAAAGCACCTGATGATGGCAGCATGATACCAAAACACAGCGTGGCAGTGAGTATTGGCAAGTAAAAGTGACTGAAAACGAAAATAGTTATTTTATGAATATTGTTATACACTCGCAAATTCCAAAAAATTGAGTACAACATCATTCTTCAAACCAGATATTCCTCACCCCACAGTGTTCTTGGTGCAGTCTCCTTAAATATCTCTTCCCCAGAATTCGCTATATCAGTAAACATCTTTTATGTACATTTATAAATTCTTTTTATATCTGCCACTATCATTATACTTATTATTGTTATCATCATCATTATTATTATCACTATTAGTGGAAGAAGCAATACTGGAAGTTCTGCCACTATTAACTGTATTAGTTCATAGTCAGTATTATCACTATAGACACCCAAATCAATTTAATACAATTTGTCATAAGAAACCATCATGACAAAACAAAATAAAAAACTAAACAAAGCAAATTACATTACCAAAAGCGCATACAGTAAAAAAGCCTATCCATAGATGCAAAATTAAAACTTAATAAAAGAGTTACACAAAAAGAAGTAACATATGAAGCTGAAATCATCTTAAAAATAACTAATACAACAGAAATTAACAAAATGCTAGAGATAGAAAGCATAATAATTAGGAAATGCATGAATAAACCAAATCAGCTAGATATGTTTTGCAGAGTAGTTTCAAATTAAATAGTATACAAGAAAACAGAACCAGTAATAAGCAGAATAAAGAAGAAACGTATCTCATTCTTTGGACATTTGACGAGAACACCAGAAAACAAGGTACAGCAGATGACTAAGAAACAAAACATAGGAAACCATAATTGTGCAAGACACTCAAAGCAAACTGTAAACGAAGATCAATAAAAAGTTTACGGGAAGAGTAGCCCCTGAGGAAGAAAGGAAGAAAATATCTGGAAGACAGAAGAGCAAAACACCCTTGTTTAACAATAAATTATAATACTCCTTGTATAACCACTTTCCTATTGAATGGTCTGATTGAATTATTATTCAACTGAATTGTATTATCAAAAAACAACTGGTCTGTACCTTCGTATGACTGATTAGAATAATCTAACGAGGGTTACAAAGTAATGAATAAATATAAAATCGTTATTTCTTAGGTAACTATCACGTACGTGTGAAACTATAGTCCTATGCAAGAAAGCACCTGATGGCCCTAATCAGATCATGATAAATAAATAAATACAACGTAATATATAAATATAAGTAAGTAAGATAGTGGAACATTCCTACCTCCCATCTGCAGAGCTACATGTAATTGATCTGTGAAAATTTACTTGTATTTGTATTCGCACGCTCTTGCACGCCCACGCACCCCTTCCCCAACACCCCCACCCCCAAAAAAACTCTCACTGAAAAAGCATACAAAACACACACACACACACACAGCGAGAGAGAGAGAGAGAGAGAGAGAGAGAGAGAGAGAGAGAGAACGGCGTGGTTACGGTACCAAGACTGATTACACCCCGATATAGCCGGTTATTTTTTAATTGTCGGCGGCAAATGGGTTTTTTATTGATTCCCCTCTGGCGCGAAGCCCAAATTGCGCGTGAGATCGGAAATTTCCCGCACCAGTCCTCCGGCGGCCGTGATCCCCGGGTCGCCCTGGAACTCGGGATAGGGCGGGCAGATCCTCATCGGCTGATAAACAGCGGAGGTGAAAGAACGCCCACGGGGAAAGAGAGAGATAAGGAGGCCGAGGTGAGACTCCGGGCCGTAACTCAGGGGCCCATTGTCGGCGGCGGCGGGCGATCGCCGGCGCGCCATTGTTGCTGGCTGAGACAAAGGCGTGGGTGGAACTTGGCACCCGCCGCGCGCCGCCGCCGCCGCCTCCCACGTCGGCCTCTGTCCGCTCGTTAGCGGCCGGGGGTCGCGCCGCTCCAGACCGCTGTGCCGGGCCGCGCCAGACGTATGGCTGTGGCCGCATTGTGCCGTCGCGCGTAAATCACGCGACACCGATAACTGCTGATAGGAGGTCGCCTGCGCTCCGTATTCCGACGGACTGCGGCTCGCACTGTCCGGACCTCTGTTCCCTAGTACCGGCAGTTCCGCGGGGAAGACGACGTGGCCGAGCAGCCAACGATGTGCTCCTGGGATATTGCGTCCTTATAGGATGTTGTTCCCCGCCCCCCCTTCCCCGCTCCCCTCCTCCCCCCCCCCCCCCCACACGCACACAAATTGTTGATAGTGTAGCCGGTAGTGGCAGATATTGAAGAACCGGTACCTCGATTTGCAATGTACACTACTGGCCATCAAAACTGCTGCACCACGAAGAAGACGTGCTACAGACGCGAAATTTAACTGACAGGAAGAAGATGCTGTGATATGCAAATGATTAGCTTTTCAGAGCATTCACACGAGGTTGGCGCCGGTGGCGATACCTACAACGTGCTGACATGAGGAAGACTTCCAACCGATTTCTCATACACAAGCAGCAGGTGACAGGCGTTGCCTGGTGGAACGTTGTTGTGATGCCTCGTGTAAGGAGGAGAAATGCGTAACTCCACGTTTCCGACTTTGATAAAGGTCGGATTGTAGCCTATCGCGATTGCGGTCTATCGTATCACGACATTGCTGCTCGCGTTGGTCGAGATCGAAATAAGTGTCCAAGGAACAGAAAAGCAACTGGAATCACTCAATAGAGGAAAGTCCACTGGACCTGACGGGATACCAATTCGATTCTACACAGAGTACGCGAAAGAACTTGCCCCCCTTCTAACAGCCGTGTACCGCAAGTCTCTAGAGGAACGGAGGATTCCAAATGATTGGAGAAGAGCACAGATAGTCCCAGTCTTCAAGAAGGGTCGTCGAGCAGATGTGCAAAACTATAGACCTATATCTCTGACGTCGATCTGTTGTAGAATTTTAGAACATGTTTTTTGCTCGCGTATCATGTCGTTTTTGGAAACCCAGAATCTACTATGTAGGAATCAACATGGATTCCGGAAACAGCGATCGTGTGAGACCCAACTCGCTTTATTTGTTCATGAGACCCAGAAAATATTAAATACAGGCTCCCAGGTAGATGCTATTTTTCTTGACTTCCGGAAGGCGTTCGATACAGTTCCGCACTGTCGCCTGATAAACAAAGTAAGAGCCTACGGAATATCAGATCAGCTGTGTGGCTGGATTGAAGGGTTTTTAGCAAACAGAACACAGCAAGTTGTTATCAATGGAGAGACGTCTACAGACGTTAAAGTAACCTCTGGCGTGCCACAGGGGAGTGTTATGGGACCATTGCTTTTCACAATATATATAAATGACCTAGTAGATAGTGTCGGAAGTTCCATGCGGCTTTTCGCGGATGATGCTGTAGTATACAGAGAAGTTGCAGCATTAGAAAATTGTAGCGAAATGCAGGAAGATCTGCAGCGGATAGGCACTAGGGGCAGGGAGTGGCAACTGACCCTTAACATAGACAAATGTAATGTATTGCGAATACATAGTAAGAAGGATCCTTTATTGTATGATCATATGATAGCGGAACAAACACTGGTAGCAGTTACTTCTGTAAAATATCTGGGAGTGTGCGTGCGGAACGATTTGAAGTGGAATGATCATATAAAATTAATTGTTGGTAAGGCGGGTACCAGGTTGAGATTCATTGGGAGAGTGCTTAGAAAATGTAGTCCATCAACAAAGGAGGTGGCTTACAGAACGCTCGTTCGGCCTATGCTTGAGTATTGCTCATCAGTGTGGGATCCGTACCAGGTCGGTCTGACGGAGGAGATAGAGAAGATCCAAAGAAGAGCGGCGCGTTTCGTCACAGGGTTATTTGGTAACCGTGATAGTGTTACGGAGATGTTTAGCAAACTCAAGTGGCAGACTCTGCAAGAGAGGCGCTCTGCATCGCGGTGTAGCTTGCTCGCCAGGTTTCGAGAGGGTGCGTTTCGGGATGAGGTATCGAATATATTGCTTTACCCTACTTATACCTCCCGAGGAGATCACGAATGTAAAATTAGAGAGATTAGAGCGCGCACGGAGGCTTTCAGACAGTCGTTCTTCCCGCGAACCATACGCGACTGGAACAGGAAAGGGAGGTAATGACAGTGGCACGTAAAGTGCCCTCCGCCACACACCGTTGGGTGGCTTGCGGAGTATAAATGTAGATGTAGATGTACATGTAGATCCAATGACTGCTAGCGGAATATGGAATCGGTGGGTTCACGAGGGTAATACGGAACGCCATGCTGGATTCCAACGGCCTCGTATCACTAGCAGTCGAGATGACAGCCATCTTATCCGCATGGCTGTAACGGATCGTGCAGCCACTTCTCTATCCCTGAGTCAACAGATGGGAACGTTTGCAAGACAACAACCATCTGCGCGAACAGTTCGACGACGTTTGCAGCAGCATGGAATATCAGCTCGGAGACCATGGCTGCGGTTACCCTTGACGCTGCATCACAGACAGGAGCGCCTGCGATGGTGTACTCAACGACGAACCTGGGTGCACGAATGCAAAACGTCATTTTTTCGGATGAATCCTGGTTCTGTTTACAGCATCATGATGGTCGCATCCGTGTTTGGCGACATCGCGGTGAACGCACATTGGAAGCGTGTATTCGTCATCGCCATACTGGCGTATCACACTGCGTAAAGGTATGGGGTGCCGTTGGTTACACGTCTCGGTCACCTCTTGTTCGTATTGACGGCACTTTGAACAGTGGACGTTACATTTCAGATGTGTTACGACACGTGAAGTCATGTATCATGAGATAAAAGAAATTATTCAGATAGTGAAGGGAGACGAAAGTTTAATAGTCATGGGTGACTGGAATTAGATAGTAGGAAAAGGAAGAGAAGGAAACGTAGTAGGTGAATATGGACTGGGGGTAAGAAATGGAAGAGGAAGCCGCCTAGTAGAATTTTGCACAGGTCATAACTTAATCATAGCTAACAATTGGTTCAAGAATCACAAAAGAAGGTGTATACATGGAAGGAACCTGCAGACTGACAGGTTTCAGATAGATTATATAATGGTAAGACAGAGATTTAGGAACCTGGTTTTAAATTGTAAGACATTTCCAGGGGCAGATGTGGACTCTCACCACAATCTGTTGGTTATGAACTTTAGATTAGAACTGAAGAATCGGCAAAAAGGTGGCAATTTAAGGAGATGGGACCTGGATAAACTGACTAAACCAGACGTAGTACAGAGTTTCAGGCAGAGCGTTAGGGAACAATTGACAAAAATGGGGAAAGCGTGGAGGGTAAAAATCGTAGAGGGAGACCAAGAGATGAATACACTAAGCAGGTTCAGAAGGATGTAGGCTGCAGTACGTACTGGGAGATGAAGCAGTTTCCACAGGATAGAGTAGCATGGAGAGCTGCATCAAACCCGTCTCAGGACTGAAGACCACAACACCAATGCACAACCGCATATTGCAGGTTCTATACGGGCCTTTCTGGATACAGAAAATGTTCGACTGCTGCCCTGGCTAGTACATTCTCCAGATGTCTCACCAATTGAAAACGTCTGGTCAATGGTGGCCGAGCAACTGGCTCGTCACAATACGCCAGTCACTACTCTTGATGAACTGTGGTATCGTGTTGAAGCTGCATGGGCAGCTGTACCTGTACACGCCATCCAAGCTCTGTTTGACTCAATGCCCAGGCGTATCAAGACCGTTATTACGGCCAGAGTTGGTTGTTCTGGGTACTGATATCTCAGGATCTATGCACCCAAATTGCGTGAGAATGTTATCACATGTCAGTTCTAGTATAATATACCTGTTTATCATCTGCATTTCTTCTTGGTGTAGAAATTTTAATGGTCAGTAGTGTAGGTTTAGTTTACTTGGAGACACCGCAGTGCGAAACTACACGTGTCGATCGCATAAATGTGACCATCGCCTGCGCTCGACGTGAAAGAGCAATAACCACTCACAGATGGCAGGAAGCAGCACTAGTAGTGGAGCGTATGTAAATATCGTTGTCGTAAGACGAAAATGGAGCGATTTATCTAATATCTAAAAGGACATGATCATTGACTTCCGATGCAAGAATAGAAGCATTTGCAAAATAGCTACTTTGGTAAACTGTTTGTGTGCGCCATGCTTAAAGTACACTGTGCATGGCAAAATGGCGATATCGAAAATTGGAGCTGAGGCAGCTGTAGTGCACCAAGTGCCATAGATGACAGGGGCGACCTGTTGGTGCGGAGACTTGTAAGAGCGAATAGACGTGTAACTGTGGAGCAGATGACCGCCCTGATAAACCAAGGGGTTACGTCAACGGCCGTTGTGCAAAAGTGGGTCTTCGCAGCAGGCGCCTGGTTCATGGAGCAATGCTGATTGTTGTTCATCGGCGACCAAGGCTGCAATATGCACATCAATACGGCAAAGGTTGCTCCTTCAGCTGAATCCCGTTTCGTGCTCCATCGGATAGACGGTCACTGCCGAGTACGGCCCTGCAACAATCGTCGGAAGGATCAAGGTCGGAGGATGGTAATTACGTTCTGGTGAAAGTTTTCGAAGCATTCCCTGGGTGATCTGGACATTCCGGAAGGGACAATGGATCAACACAGGTATGCATCCATCCTTGGAGACCTGTGCACAGCTACATACAGTTTATTTTTTCCACCGCACAATGGAATCTACCAGCATAACAATGCAACTTGTCACTCAGCACGCAGTGTATGTGCGTCGTTCGAAGAGCACCATGATGAGTTTAGTATCCTCCCCTTGCCAAAAAAATCCCTGGATTTAAATCCATTCGAAAACTCGTGCACCCATCTCAATCGGGCTGTTCGCACCATGGATCTCAACCGAGAAACCTAGCGCAGCTGGCCATAGCCCTGGAATCGGCATGGTTGCACCTCCCTGTACGTTCCTTCATGCACGTCCGTGCTGCAAAAGGTGGTTAATCAGGATTTTGACAGGTTGCCACAGCAATGTAGCTGGACAGCGTACAAGGTACGTAAGTTCCTACTGCGTTTTGGGAATTGACTGTGCGGAAGTTACAAGACACGCGGAAAAGTATCAGATATCAGAGGAGAGAGCATCTCTCCATGTTTCGACTTGTAGTACGCTCGCGGCAGTGGTTGCAGAGCGTGCAACTGGAGAACATGCAGACAAATCATCTGCTCCGTATTATTGGATCAGATTAGTTCAGGGCTCCGGATAGTCAACCCAATGAACAGATTTGCCAAGCAGGTAGCTGTCGTTGCGCCTTCCTAAACAGAAGGAGCAATCCGTTTTCTTCTTCCTTGCCTTACTCCGTGTCTCCACCGGGTCGGAGTGTTATACCAGATTTGTCAGTTTTAGTGGTAATGGACGTCCGTATGCCCACCTGACGCCACCACTTCCCTCTGGAACGTGTTTGTGTACACCAGTTGTATATGTCTAGTGTTACCTTTAAAAGTGAAAACGTTTTCCAGATATTTGCGTAGCACGTAACTGAGGCGAAAAGTGGCCGTTAGCCTGGGATTTACGTAGTCGAATGTGGGTAACCACCTGAAAACCAAGCACAGGCTGGCTAGCACTAATATATCCGATGCCATCGCGTCTCCCCGTCTCACGTAAACGGGCGTTGTATCGCGCTCGGCTATCCGGGCGGGTCTGGGCAGCAGCAATGACATCAATAAATTTCAAGTAAGTGCTCTTCCAAGCGTGTTGGCGTTTGCCACCCGCGTCACAAATGGTGTCCTTACTGAGCACCTTCTGTGAGTTAAAAATCTGGGTGACCTTACCCATTGATAATTGTTTAGTAGTTTTGATGACGCTATCTTCTGTAACACGTGAGGTATTTGTGAATAATCATGTAAGTTTCGAAACTGTGCCGGCAGCCACAGTACCTGCGTGCTAAGCAGGGGCGAATGTTGTTGGTTAATCTTTTCAGTTTTGGGACCTTCAAACTTTTACTACGCGAAACTGCCAGTTACGTGCGTTTTTATGTTTAAGCGGCGTTTCAGTGAATACTACATGAAATGGGAGAATGACAAAATTATTGGCTTACGGGCAGTTACGTTATGCATAGGTGCTTGCGAGACGTTAAAAATAATCATTACAGGAATAAAATACGCCACAGTACCGCAGATGAGATAGTTCTTCATTATATGAACATCGAAGAATTGATGATTTGAGTGATTTTAGGCAAAATACTTTCTAGAAGAAATGATGAAATCGGTAAAGATCCTACCTGCAATTATGAAGTACTGCAGATGTTCTGGCATCAATAGGAAGCCATCCTGAAGATACCGTCGAAATAGCCAGCTTCCATAAAAGCACAGCTAGACAATTACGGAAGTTATCCAAATGATACCATGTGGAGTTAATGGTGTCCATAAACAGTACCACCTTCTTTCGATTTAATACCATATTACGCTAGCATATAACATGGGTAATTCAGTACCATAACATGGTTTCAACTTAAAAACTGCAAACATATCAGAATCCACCGTTGCGCACATAATAACAAAAATTGGCACTATACCGTCAAAAACATGAAGACAGTTGTTATACGACAGAACAAACATTAATCACTAAACATGTTTCGTCGTGATAGCTAACTATTCAGCAGTTGTAGCACACATTCAAAGAATACCACGTGACTCAAATAAGGTAATAAAAAACATGAAGACAGTTGTTATACGACAGAACAAACATTAATCACTAAACATGTTTCGTCGTGATAGCTAACTATTCAGCAGTTGTAGCACACATTCAAAGAATACCACGTGACTCAAATAAGGTAATAAAAAATGAAAATTATGCGTAACTGCAAAAGAATGGAATATCGGGTAACTGGAGCGTCGGGATTTGCCTGAGGGTGACACGGTTTTCGGAGGATGCTGTTGTCTATGGGGAAGTTGCTATTTGTATGTAACGAAAAGGTTCGGTGTCTGGAAGGCAGAGAAAAGAAACTTCCCAAATTGGTGCCATCACAAATATTCAGAAGAAACTGTCCAATTTCGGTATTTGAAACATTATGCGGATACTGCAAAGATGAATGAGAATCTCCACTTTCCAAAATAATGGTAATGTGATACGCTGTTTCAGTTCCGACGATGACCTTTCTTGCATTCAGTGTCTTAATTCCTTCCCGTTTCTTGAACTCTATTAAAAAATACGTGAATTGTTCTGACGTCATTCTTAGATTGATGTAATGTCTTCTGGAATCTTCCACAATAGTTTCTTTCAACAAAGTCGCTGAATACCGGAAATGATAACTTCTCTTTATCCATTCACAACTCCAAAACTGTTGTTTATTCTCCTTTGTACTAATTTCGAGAAGACTAGCACACTGCACCATTGCGAATTTAACTGCCTAGTTTACATTTCTGATTGAAAAATAGTGCTCCAGCACTCAGAAAATTTCGAAATTGAAGTGTTCACCGATGTCGGCACGTAAACGGTCATTTTCAAAAACTGGCTTTGAATCGTTGGTATCAAGAAACTAGTCTCCGTTTAAACCAGGCTTAAATTCAAATGTGCGCACGTCTTCACCATATTTTTATTGCTTTGTACGCCTGTCTCCAGGTTGGGAAGCAGTTCTTGCGTTAAGGCTTCAGCTGATGGAATGGGTAGCGTTTCGTGATACGGTCTTTTCACAAAGAAAGCAATGTTGCTTACTTGAAACTGGCGTAAGAGAATTGAGGGTTTGCTTTTGAAGGTGATTGACAGATGCCTCCAACTGTGCCAGTGATCTATCCTTTGCAAGCAGGGCCATATTTACGACCTGTAGGGTGTTTCGCAATTCATACCACAGGACGTGGGATAGCGTTCTCGCTTCCCACGCCCGGGTTCCCGGGTTCGATTCCCGGCGGGGTCAGGGATTTTCTCTGCCTCGTGATGACTGGGTGTTGTGTGCTGTCCTTAGGTTAGTTAGGTTTAAGTAGTTCTAAGTTCTAGGGGACTGATGACCATA
Source organism: Schistocerca piceifrons (assembly GCF_021461385.2). Classification (NCBI taxonomy): domain Eukaryota; kingdom Metazoa; phylum Arthropoda; class Insecta; order Orthoptera; family Acrididae; genus Schistocerca; species Schistocerca piceifrons. The sequence goes on along the minus strand of NC_060144.1, from coordinate 263,417,940 downwards.
GATGTTAAGTCCCATAGTGCTGAGAGCCATTTGAACCATACCACGGGCTTTTGAATCGTGTAAAGGATATTTAAATTTTGTTAAAGAACCCATTTACGAAAACGTGTTCTTTGAATGTAAAGTAAGTTTGACGATAGGGCCACTGTTAGATCTTTCGCTTCACGGCACGCACAGAGCAGAGACAATAAACCGTTACCTGTGTGCTCTACAGGAGCTGCCCCATGTCGCGCTCGCGCTGTTCGTTGCACAAGCTGTATCTGCGAAGCATGCTTTCGTACACACGGTCCACAAACCTTGGTCTGTGGCCGTCGAGCACCACAGCTAACCCTCCTACACTGGTGTCCAAAATTAAAGCCACAAACGGAAATTTAGCAAGGTTGCGTTTATTTTACCACAAAACAGTGTAATCAGGTGTTAGTAAAATAGTAACAATAAACAGAATATAGAACGTAAACAATAGCAACTCGCATAACGGGTTTCTTCATTTCTTCCAACTAATCGGATTTGCACACACACATTCTGACAACTGGTTTAATTGCTCAGTATGGGATGTGACAACCTCTGGCAGGAATACAGGCATGACAACGACGGGGAATGCTTTGAATGAGGTCAGCAATCTCAAGTTGAGGCAATAAAGCCCGTTTCTCTTGCAGAGCTGGTCGCAAGTCTTGGAGAGTGGTTGGTGGAAGCTAATGTGATGCAACCCGTCTCCCCGTGCATCCCAGACAAGCTCATGGGATTGAAATCGACAGAGTGAGCTGCCAATATCTTCCGTTTCCAAGAGAACATCAACCACCCGTGCTCTGTGAGGTCGAGCATTGTCGTCCATCAGTACGAAGTCTGAGCCCACAGCATCCCGCAACAACCTCGCAACCGATGTCCCAGGATCTCGTCATGATACCTGACAGTGGTTAAACCTTGCCGGTTTACCCGTACGACTTTGCGAAGAGCTGTTCGTGTGGTTAACATAATCCCTTCCCACACCATTAGGGATCCTCATCGATATCGGTCCCTTTCCACAGTTTTTGCGTCCCGAAATCGAGTTCCACGTTCCCTCCACATGCGAATCAGTCGAGAATCAATCTCCAGATCAAATAGGGACTCATGTGTGACAAGAACATTAGCCCACTGTCCAGGAACTCTGGGATGATAATGGCATTGAAACAGAGGATGACACGCGTAAAGCTGAAATACTAAACACCTTTTTCCAAAGCTGTTTCACAGAGGAAGACCGCACTGCAGTTCCTTCTCTAAATCCTCGCACGAACTAAAAGATGGCTGACATCGAAATAAGTGTCCAAGGAATAGAAAAGCAACTGGAATCACTCAATAGAGGAAAGCCCACTGGACCTGACTGGATACCAGTTCGATTCTACACAGAGTACGCGAAAGAACTCGCCCCCCTTCTAACAGCCGTGTAATGCAAGTCTCTAGGGGAACGGAAGATTCCAAATGATTGGAAAAGAGCATAGGTAGTTCCAGTTTTCAAGAAGGGTCGTCGAGCAGATGCGCAAAACTATAGGCCTATATCTCTGCCATCGATCTGTTGTAGAATTTTAGAACATGTTTGTTGCTCGCGTATCATGTCATTTCTGGAAACCCAGAATCTACTCCGTAGGAATCAACGCGGATTCCGGAAACAGCGATCGTGTGAGACCCAACTCGCTTTATTTGTTCATGAGACCCAGAAAATATTAGATACAGGCTCCCAGGTAGATGTCATTTTCCTTGACTTCCGGAAGGTGTTCGATACAGTTCCGCACTGTCGTCTGATAAACAAAGTAAGAGCCTACGGAATATAAGACCAGCTGTGTGGCTGGATTGAATAGTTCTTAGCAAACAGAACACAGCATGTTGTTCTCAATGGAGAGGTGTCTACAGACGTCAAAGTAACCTCTGGCGTGCCACAGGGGAGTGTGATGTGACCATTGCTTTTCACAATATACATAAATGACCTAGTAGATAGTGTCGGAAGTTCCATGCAGCTTTTCGTGGATAATGCTGTAGTATACAGAGAAGTTGCAGCATTAGAAAATTGTAGCGAAATGCAGGAAGATCTGTAGCGGATAGGCACTAGGTGCAGGGAGTGGCAACTGACCCTGAACATAGACAAATGTAATGTATTGCGAATACATAGAAAGAAGGATCCTTTATTTTACGATTATATGATAGCGGAACAAACACTGGTAGCAGTTACTTCTGTAAAATATCTGGGAGTATGCGAACGGAACGATTTGAAGTGGAATGATCACATAAAGTTAATTGTTGGGAAGGTGGGTGCCAGGTCGAGATTCATTGTGAGAGTCCTAAGAAAATATAGTCCATCATCAAAGGAGGTGGCGTACAAAACACTCGTTCGACCTATACTTGAGTACTGCTCATCAGTGTGGGATCCGTACCAGGTCGGGTTGACAGAGGAGATAGAGAAGATCCAAAGAAGAGCGGCGCGTTTCGTCACAGAGTTATTTGGTAAGCGTGATAGCGTTACGGAGATGTTTAGCAAACTCAAGTGGCAGACTCTGCAAGAGAGGCGTTCTGCATCGCGGTGTAAGTTGATGTCCAGGTTTCGAGAGGCGTTTGTGGATGAGGTATCGAATATATTGCTTCCCCCTACTTATACCTCCCGAGGAGATCACGAGTGTAAAATGAGAGATATTCGAGCGCGCACGGAGGCTTTCCGGCAGTCGTCCTTCTCGCGAACTATACGCGACTGGAACAGGAAAGGGAGGTAATGACAGTGGCACGTAAAGTGCCCTCCGCCACACACCGTTGGGTGGCTTGCTGAGTATATATGTAGATGTAGATGTAGACCGTCCAGGTGGCATGCTGACGACACCACTCTAGACGTTCCCATCGGTGAAGAGGCGTCAGAGGCATACAAACAGCAGTTCTCCGACAGTACAGGCCACCCTGCCGAAGCCTTCTGCATACCATTTGCATAGATACAACACGTCCAGTGGATGCTTCGGGGTCAGATACCAACTGCCGTGCAGTACTAGGCGCTACCGTCATGCCCTTAGAGCCAAGTAACTGTCGCGTGTTTCTGATGTCACAAATGGCCGGCCCTGTCCTGGTCTTGGGGATACAGTTTCGCCCCCTATAAACTGTCCTGCTCCCATTCTTCCTGTGGCTGTACAACGCAGAGAGTCTGGTAGGTGTCTTGTCTGTGCCATATTGCACCGTCTGTGAATGTACACAGCGACTGTCGATGTAGGACTATCCGTCAAGCCCTACACCGTTTTATAGGTGCCTTACGTCATCTTTGTCGTGGTTGTCCGTTGACCGGAATGCCATCTTCCCTGGAGAGCACGATCGTACGGACATCTGTTGACAGTTTGCACAGTCATATCGTGAATCACCCACAGGACGGGGAAATAACGGTTTGTTGCTTTAATTTTGGGCACAAATATACTGTCTATACACACACTAGCAAAATTATTGGCTTGCTGTAGTGCTCATTCTAGCCGCAAGGTCAACAAATTGAGCGAAATGAGTAAGAGACGGATTGCGCTTCCTACTTTTAAAGTATTAAATTCAACTAAAAACAGGAAAGAAATACAAACAGGTCGATTTTCAACACTAAATTTATTTGAAATTGCTCCAAGCGTTTCTGAGCTACGCTGCTATGTCACCCCTTTTCACTTCCGCCTCTACCCCGACCTCTATGGAGGAAACTTTCGCGAGCACGTGCACAGCAAATCAGTAAAGTTTCATCACAGTCGGGTAAATGGTACAGGAATACATAGAAGACGAACAAGCAAACAACTAATTACTTACGTATATTAGATTTATGTTACCAGAATTTGTTTATTTGTCTTTCGTTTTTTCCGCTAAAATTCTCATGGCGATATGACTTCAAAGAATCTGTAAGCAGTACTCAGACGCAATGGATATTAAGACGTGTTGTGCGTTACCCGAAATATCTTGTTAAAGAAAAATTTTAACGGAAAATGGTTATACCCAGCCAGCTACAAGAGCTCAAAAATTTCCATATGCTGACAAAAATAAATAAATAAAAGAGCTACGCATCGTGGTCGGGATGAAGAGAAGTATTTGGAAAAACTGCCAAAATTCCATTAATAATTTCTTCAAATGTCTTCTAGATTTGGCGAACAATGCGTTTGATCGTGCGCTATTGGCAATTTGACACGAGAGAGTGCGTGGTTGGAATGGTGGGTATTGACTTCATTTGCGATATCCACAGTGAAATTCGGCCGAATAAGCTCATACTGAATTATTAGGTATACAACTTATACGATTATAAGAGACCTCGATATCAAAACAAAGACATTTTTAGAGTTTGAAAGCTTAGCGGTGCGGCCCACTTTGCGGTGTTGGGCCCTCGGAAGCAGCGTAAATAACCTTCACATAAACGTCTTCTAGTTATTCCTGAAATTCCCTTGATTGTTCCAGCATTGCAGCTTCCCCATAGACAACAGCATCCTCCGCAAACCGTCTCACCCTCAGACAGCTTCGTGCGCTCCAGTTACGTGATATTCCATTCTTTTGCAGTTACGCATAATTTACCTTATTTGACTCACGTGGTACTGTTTGAATGTGTGCTACAACTGCTGAATAGTTAGCTGTTGCGACGAAACATCTATAGTGATTAATGTTTGTTCTGTCGTATAACAACTGTCTTAATGTTTCTGACGTTTAATGCCAATTTTTGCTATTATATGCGCAACGGTGGATCGTGGTATGTTGGCAGTTACTAAGTTAAAACCATGTTGTATGGTACTGCATTGCCCATGTTATATGCTAGTGTAATATGGTATTAAATCTTAGGAAGGTGGTAGTGTTTATGGACTAAAATGCATTTCATGAAATTGATACAGAAGAATTATTGCTACTTAGTTTGTTGTTGGAACTTCAACAATTACAGATTGGAAGAATTATCTATGGCAGTAGTTTGTAAGTCCTGACACAATTTGGTCACTGAATAAAGAAACTGCTAAAAATGTCAACTGTAGGAATTCGTTGAAGCTCTGCAAATATTCCAGGATACTTAGATATAGGTGTTTATGACAGAAACTGCAGGCTGCAAAACTACGACGCTGGCTATGGAATTAATTCTGACGACAAAATTATCTACAATAGTGATGACCGATTAGCCGACGAAATCGACGCTCAAGCTGAAGGCATTTTGACACATATAGAGGCGACAATGTAGCTATACAAAAAACTGATTTATTTTGAACAGTAGGCGGAATTAACTTCGGTTGAACTAATGACAGTAAATGCCTACCTGATAGCTCTGCACGATATTAACATGCAAAATTAATTCAAAATAAATTCACTGATCACTTCAGTGTACAAACTCCCTCATTTTTCCTGACAATATCTGCCAAGAATTCTTGTGAAAATAATGTTTAACTTATTTGTTTATGTGAATATAAACATAACGTGTATGTTTATGGTATTTAACCATTCTAGTTCTAATTTTTTTCTGAATTTCTGAATTATCCCGATTTGTGACAATCCGGATGACCGACAGTCCTTCGAATAATCGAAGTTCACCGTACATCTATATACACGCTGGGCTCATACATTTTTATATTACGAGGAACAACACTTCCACCGTCTTATGGGCATTGAAATAAATGAATGGTGAAGGATGAAAACTTGTGCCGGACGGGGACTCGAACCAAGATACCTACATCGGCCATCCGGACGCGCTTTACGGCCGACACAAGCTCTCAATCTGTCACACGTCAGTAGCACCCCGTTCCGTTAGCGCCACTGCTCGTAACATTCGTCAAGTTCCGCAGGAGTTCGGAGATATGTTGCATACGCACTGAAGACACCTAGAGCCGTCCTCTTTCATATACAAACTGAAATGTAGTGTCTGTTCTGTCAGACATGGCCACGGGTCTGACAGACAAAGAATTTGGGTCGGCCCAGAAGTGTTTCCAGATGGCTGAGGCATTTAAGACCACCATTCTAGAGAAGTAGAGCATCTGGGTTCGAGTCCCGGTTCGGCACAAGTTTCCAGCCTTCACCATTCGTTTATTTCAATGCCCACAAGGTGGCTGGAGCCATGCTTTTAGCAGTATTGTATCTTTATGGCCTCTGTCCTACCAGTGGTGTCTCTTCTGTCGGATATAAGCGACAGATCATACACCACTTTTCAAAGTAATATGTTTTCGTCTGGGACGTATTGGCTCGGAACAAATTTAAAATAGTTCCCAAACCGCCCCCCCCCCCCTCCCAAGCTTCTGACCGAGCTTTTCGCAAGGATTGCCTTGATTGTAAGGAACATGCCAGACCTGAAAAGAAGGCGACGTCCTCACGGACTGTGTTCAGTACCATGGACGAAAAAGAAGTGCATGCTGAGGGGTGTAATAGTAGTGTTTTATTTTACACGGTCATTAGCGATCAGATGGAGTTCAGGAGGCCTCTTTATGCTCCCTTTGTTTTGACTCTGCAGGTAGTGACCGAGCTGAGTATAGAGGTGAATAGTATTCGCAACATTCGTTCGAGGCTACAATCACACTGCGCCGTTGAGTACGTACTCCTGTTGAACAACTGCAGACATTTTGAATGGGTTGGCACAGTGGGCCTGCGGGAGGCTGGATCCATATATCGACGGATTGCTGCACATGTTGGACACAGTGTATGGGTGGTGTGTCGGTGATGTCGGCAGTAGTGTGTGGAACATTTCCGCGCCGTAGACCAGCTTCTAGACATCTGCTTATTACAGATGCACGTCATAATCAACGCCTTGTGTGAGCAGCTGTAGCTGAGTGAACGTCACCCATGGTAGAAATATGGGCTCGTATTGCATCTGCTGTGTCGCCAACAACCGTTGTGAACAATTTTCTTGCAGCGACACTACCTTCAAGTGTCCCTTTGTCCAGGCAACCACAGACTTCATGGCACCACCAAACACGGCTACTCTGGTGTCGTGAAAGTGTTGACTGGAGAGTGAAATTGCTTCCTATTGTCTTCATTGATGAAGTGTAGACTTGGTAATACGCCTATTCCGGAGATCATTTGCCCATGTCAAACAGGTCCCAACGAAGCCTTTCACGGAGCGGCAGGGGGGGGAGAGCATCAGTTATCAGCTACAACTCACGGTCACATCTGGTGTTTCTGAAGGGTAAAGCAAACAGCGTCCATCGTTTTGAAAGGTTGATATCCCCGTGGTGCTGCCTTTCTTCGACAGGAAGGTGAAGTGCTCTTTCAGCAGGACAATGCACGTCCACTTTCGGTGCTGTGACAAAACGTGCTCTTCGTGGTGAACGACAACAATATGCTCGGCAGCTTCTACTCCAATCGAACGCTTGTGGGACACGGAAAAGCGGGAACTCCAGAGCCTGCCAGAACCCTTGCTGAACTGCAACAAAAGGTGGAAGACACACAGAACATCTCCCTTAGGTGCCATTCGTCATCTTTATTACACTATGAATGCGACAGTACACGCCTGGTTTATTGCCAGATGTTTAATTCACTGTGTACGGATGCGACTGTTCGGGCACCCCTTACTGTGACATGCGTCTTTCATTTGTTCTGAATTGGATATCATATACTCCTACAGTGATAAATTACCAGTCACATTACTTCTGAGTGAAAGTACTTCGCCTTTGAGGGATTTGCATTTTTTTCCGGCCTAATATTCGCAACTGGGGCGTCCTCTTCGGCACTACCAATTCCCCTCTACAACAGATCGCCATTCGAACAGTCCGCTATACATTTAATGATGGAGAACGAAAAATATCTATAATAAAATCTGTATTTACTGAATAAGCATCACAGTTCTACTAAGTGGACATTGGACGACTGTTGCTATCGACTTTCACTCGATTCGGTTTTGTGATCTAACTTGGTGAGCTTTAATTTTTTTTTTATTGACGAATTATGTTTTGGGTATCCTCCAAATCAAAATTGCAAAGAATATATTTCGTACACTTTTACTGGAACATGTAAGGTGAAGGAGAAACAAGAAGTGGAGAATGTTCCAGGAGTCTGTTTACTATGGGATCCATGCAGAAGCCTGCGTTTGTGGCTGAATTTGATACAGCCGTTAAGAGACTTGGTAGCTATTGTTAACAGGAATTGGCCAGACGTTTCCTAAACACTCTTAAGACATTGTCCTGACTTGGAGCGCCAAAGCCTACCCATTTACGACCTGCAGTGACTCAGTTTGCATCGGACTTCACGGTAGTCATTTTCGTCCTCCTTTCTCTCCATCTCTTTCTCCGTCTGCAGCAAAGTTCTCCGCGGAACACAATTACAAGGCGAAAATTTTAACCTACTTCGCTGCGGCTCCTCAGCTTTCGGCCGTTTCCACTAATTTCCAGTTCGTTTCCCCCGCTCGCCCTCTTTTGTAAAACCTTCGGTGCGCCCTGCACCGTTAAAATGAAGTTGTTTTCAAAACTTGTTACTCCTGGCTGTTCGCTGTGGGGCAGATACAAAAGTTGGAGCGGCAATTTCGAGGTCTCACCCCCATCCGCGTTCGACCCAGCTCTTCCATTTCATCCGCACGCTGTTTTATCGACATTAATTTAAGCCATTACGCAGCCTGATAACCGCTTCAAAAGAGCGCCCCTTTTTCCACTTAAATTTCTGCTTTGCTACGGCTTTGCTCCGCTAATGAAATGTGAACGTAATGCGATACTTGTGTGACTCGTAGGGGTTTCTCTACTGAATTCAGTATCGTCTGCTTCTAAGCTGGTTGTAATACCTTCCTACTCGACATCGGTTATTTTCTGGGACACAAGAACCATTTATTGCAGTCGTTCGCTATGATATAAATGAGGATGGGTGACGTTTTCATTCAATAGCCTCGAGAAAATTATGCTGTATCAGAGGTTCATCTAAAGTGCTGTCATAGAAGACCAGTTTCTTTGGTCACAATCATTAACAAATACGCTGCATGTACGTAAACTTATATCCCTCTCCGAACATAATTTTATTTGCATCAGTGGATGGACGCAGAGCTGGAATCTAAGTCAAATAGAGAGCCGGTGAGAATAGGGAGGGTGGGGGAAAGGGGTAAGGAGGGCCCTACTGATATTAATTTTGTTTATTGCTGTTTAACCCATTTGCCGCAGTGGATACACCGGTTCCCGTGAGATCACCGAAGTTAAGCGCTGTCGGGCGTGGTCACCACTGGGATGGGTGACCATCCAGGCTGCCATGCGCTTTTCCCATTTTTCGGGGTGCACTCAGACTCGTGATGCCAATTGAGGAGCTACTCGACCGAATAGTAGCGGCTTCGGTCAAGAATACCATCATAACGACCGGGAGAGCTGTGTGATGACCACACGCCCCTCCTATCTGCATCTTCCCTGAGGATGTCACGGCGGTCGGATGGTCCCGATGGACCACTTGCGGCCTGTAGACGGAGTGGTTTATTGTCTGAAGGACTTCCAGATGGCTCTGACTCTATCTTGCATGTTGGTACAGGTCTCATAGCATTTGAATGCCTGCGTTGACCTCTTAAATTAACTATGGATTCCCCTTTTTGGTTGCCTTCTGTGGTATTTATTTCCGGAGGTGTTTCCATTATGCATACTGTTACTTCGTAGTATGACTGGGATAATGACATCTGTATACAAGGCAAGAGCAATCTAGAGGAAACCTAACCCAAATACTATAATACAACAATCAAACCCGAATGTCTGTACGCAAATGAATACCTTCGAATTAAAGTAAAGGTTGGACAGAGAGAAGCTCACAAGACTGACTGCCTCACAGTGCTGGGCCAGTAGAATCCTGATTAAGTTTAACAAACTTTATTTACAAAAACCCAGAAGGCAACTTTACACAAGGCATAAATATCAGAATTTTGTGGAAGGTTTTACCAAAATGACAGAGCTCTGACAATATAGACCTTACAACACATAGACAGCTGTCTGAATCAGTTCAGAATCTAAAACAAGTGTCAACTGCCCAACACACATGAAATTTCAAGCAGCTACTAGAATGCGTGAACAAGATTATCATAACAACCTGGGGCCCATTAAAAGAGCTGTACCTTCTTAGCGGGTCACATAAAATTTTGAAATGAATGAATTTTTGAATAATCCGCCACATTAAATTTTAAAGCAGACTGTAAACAGTTAATGCTGGAATGACTCTTTAAATAACTGCCCACACAAAATTTTAAAAACAGGCAAAAATAGCAAATGATGAAATTAGACCTTTAAAATAAACAATGGCAACTAAAAAAAAAAAAGCTGAGATACAGTTTATGGTGGAACTGTTTACACCCCCCACCCCCCCCCCCACCCCCCCCGCAAAAAAAATTATTTATACCAACAAACATCAAATAGGGATATTATTCCCAACAGTTTTGTCCTGTTACGCAGCCTTTAATCAGAACATATTAATCAATCAGTGACAAAGTACGAGGCCGCCAATCCTCGCCTGGAAGAATATACAAACAACTACAACGGCGCGAGAATGAACTGTCACACACGTCAACACATACAGAAACCTTACAAAGCAGTAGAAGAAAGAATTAACACTTATACATCGTGACACGAAGACAGAAATGAGCCTAACTCAACTTAGCAAAAGCAGATAAACGAAAGACAGTTCAGAAAGACGCCTCAGTAGAAGTTATAAAATTGTTCCGCGCTGTTAAAAGCATATTAAAATAGTGTTTCCGCTCTCAAATACACATTGTATGAGACAGACAGGAAAGGTTATCGTCCTTCTGGTAAGAAATTTTGGCTTATCCAAAAGTTATATAAAATACTTTTGTCATGTGTCCATAACTGAAAAATTTTTGCTGGCGACAATGACTTTCAATCCTCCAAGCTAAAATAGTTGCAAGAGCCGATGGAATACCACAACGACCTGTAAGATGGAAGCCCGTCGCCAGGCTCACAGTATCAGTAACAGTTTTGTTTGATAGTAACAAATGGTTAGTCACAAGTATACGAGATGTTTTATTTAATCGTATGGTGATTTTCTCTTCTTGATTACATTCACACATTGGTGAGCTGATCCAGCCCTATTTGTATCTGAAGTAGCTAGAACAACCATGTCCAGTCCTTAATCTGATGAGGCGGCACCAGAGGTTCCTCGGTAGGTCAAAACCTTTTGGCTTCTTTGTGGGATCAAGGTGATGGGCTCTGTTCCCAATGTTTTTGTTGACCTTTCATGCTTCCAGGTTTCATTTAGATCAAAACCATCGGCGATGAGTTGTCCTGCAGTAACACTTGATGGTCTTCTTGATCGCAATCGTTGGTGTGGCGGGTGACAGAATTCCTGGTGCAGTGGTAGAGAGGGTGGTAAATGGATTTTCTTGGCCTCCCTCAGTAGAACTTGTTTCCGCCTTAAGTGAGGTGGAGGAATGTCACTCAATACAGGTAACCAGTGGCATGGGGTTGATTTGATGGAACTAGTAATGCAGCGCATTGTGTTATTCAGTTTTGTGTCTACCCTCTTCACATGTACACTTTCCAACCAGACAGGTGATCATACAGTTGTACTTATGTGCTAAAAAAAACAGAGGAATGTAATTATATTTTAGTCTGTTTGCAGGTACATATACAGTCAGGTCACATTAATGTAACCACCTCCTATGTTCGACGTCAACGTGCAATAACCACTCACTCACAGTCGCATCAATGAACAACAAACAACACTGGAAACGTTCGGTCTACGGTCCGTCGGTGTACAAGTCACGTTTGCTGCCGAAGGTGTGGCGTAGAGGCAGGCACCGGCGCCTATAACTTCGACGCTCTGTTGCGTCGTTGGAGGACGTGTCTGGACACGAATTCTTATCCTCAATACGTTCCTCAACACACCGCCTACAACCCCTCCAAGTTTTTCGCAGCATTTCTGGAACACCCTGTGTTTCAGGAACGTGCTCGTTTGGTATCCACGCCCTGAAAGGACGCAACAGAGACGAAAACTTTGCGCGGAATCCATGTTACTCTACTCAGTATGATAACAGCCTGAAACTACTAGACACTAGAACCAGCGAAATATTTAAAATTAAACAGGCAACTTGTATGCCGCATTGTCCTTAGATCGCACAGACTCAGTACGTTAATTAACTACCCTGCTACCAACAACAGTTACGGAGAAGTATTTACAGCTTTAGAGTACAGAATAGAATTCCGTGCTTCATTTTAATCGTCAGTGTTTCAAATTTTTGCAGTCTGAATACTTGGCCACCTAACGTAACAAACTTACGTATTCCCCTTCTCCCTTCTCTTATCAGACGGGGCTCCACTGCAAAGACCCGGCACGGAACAAAGGGGAGAGACGGAATAAAAATGAACCTTATTAATTCAAGGGAAGCTCTTCGAGTATCGGAAATTTTTACGTTGTTAAGGGGTTGTCTGTGAGTACGTGTCTTCCTGAAACTCTTTCTGTCTTTCATTAGTTTTTGGAGGGTGTTTCTTCCCACTCTCCATCCTTCTGGTCTGGGACTAGTGGAAGGGGTGAATGAGAGGATGTTTACAAGCCCGTAGCAATTATTTGAACTCACCATTCATATTTCTTTGTGAAATTTCGCATGAACCTCTGGAGTCAGTGTGAAGCAAAAACGCCGTTGACAATAGTTCATCCCCCTTCCAACTGCAACGGCTTTAAATTCTGCATCGTAGGATTATAGGTACTGCTTTAAGGGGAGACAGATTGGAAACATAATTACTGTTTCACTTTCCACCTGAAATATTAATTGCTCAGCTTTACAGACTCTCGCAGGTGTTGTTGCAGTGCAACAACTGATTTGACGGCGCTTTGATGCTAATCTACCCTCTGCAAGCCTCATCATATCCAAATAACTACTACTACAATCCACATCCGTTTGAACCTTCTTACTATATACGTCTCTTGGTCTCCCCCCCTCCCTTCATCACTTCCACCCAATGTTAAATCGATGATTCCTTGATTATCAGAATGTGCCCAGTCAAAAGATCTCTTCTTGTTGTCAAGTTATGCTACAAATTTCTTTACTCCCTAATTCTGTTCAATACCTTCCCGTTAGTCACACGATTACCCATCAAATCTGCAACATTCTACTGTCGCACGAAGTTTCAGAAGCGTCTGTTTTTTTCTTGTCTTAACTGTTCATAGCCCACGTTTCACGTCCGCAGAAGGCTCACATATGTTGCTAATACTTCAACACAAGTTTGTCACTTTCAGAAACGTTTTTACGCCTATTACCAGTCTGCATTTTAAATCCTGTCTACTTCGGCCAAGATCATTTATTTTACTGCCCAAATAGAAAAATTCATCTCTCCCTTTTTGTGTCTCATTTCCTATCTAATTCCCCTGCATCGCGTGATTTCATTCGACTACATTCCATTATCCTTGCTTTGCTTTTCTTTATGTCCATCTTCTGTCATTCTTTCAAGACACTGTCCATTCCTTTCAGCTGCAAGTTCTTTACTGTCATCGACAACCTGAAAGTTTTTATTTCTTCTTCCCGAACTTTGATTACTTCTCCATATTTTCTTCGACTTCTTGCTTGCTCACTATACAAACAGGTGGTAAGCTGTGGTATCTTACCAGTCTACCTAATTTTCCACGTCCTTCTATAGAATCAAATCTCAAACGTTTCGGTCCTTTTTCAGTTTACTCACTGTCTATGATTTACTTACATTTAATGATGTGCTTTTCAGAAATTTCTTCCCCAAATTAAGGCGTAATTTGACTTCATTGTTTAGCTCTGTAAGTGTCCCACAGCTCAGCCGACCCATGTTGTGACTGGTGGTTTTGACCCACGGCGTCATCTATCAGCTCACGTATGTTGTATGTGATCATCACTGCCATCCACGACAACTGTGAGGAATGGCGTGGTCACAGTCGACTGAGGCACTTCCTACACAATCTTTTTTCCACAACGTCTAAATCGGGATACTCACAGTCTGACTGAACGGATGCGGAAGCGGTACGTAGTTGCTAAATGCGATGGCCACGAAAGCATCTCCATGACAAAGTGGGCGAGCTTCTTCGAGTTAACGCTGGCGTGAAGTGCAGCCTGTCAATAAATCTTACATTTGACCCGATTAAGTAGCGTCTCAGCAAAAAATAATTATCTAAATAAAAATACTTTTTAGTATAACACGCTTTTAAAACGGACCAAAAATATAGAATAATTTCTTTTAGCCCCATACGTATCCCTAACTCCATACAGACAGTCCTAAAAATTTGTACTTGCCAATATTTTATAGCTACGACAATAATTGCAATATTTAAAACGAAAAATGTGCGGCGCAGGCAATTAATAATAGTTAGTGGTGTAGATGACAACTGTAGTTGAGAAAAATCGTTTGCAAGTCATTTAAACTGTTAGCGACTTGGGTGAACTACTCATGCAACAGTTGTCTGCTTCATACGCTCCACGTTTTTCATTTCAAACATGGCAAACATTGTCATAGCTATTAAAAATTCGCCAAGCATAAATTTTCAGGCTACCTGTAAGCGGTTAGGAATGTATATATGGGGCTAGGATAATTATTTTACACATTTCAGTCCGTTTTAAAAAGGTGTTATATTAAAAATATTTTTAATTTAAATAATTATTTTCTGCTTATTAGTCGTGTGCGTGCGTGTGTGTGTGTGTGTGTGTGTGTGTGTGTGTGTGTGTGTGTGTGTCTGCGTGTGAAACTTTTTAATAGATTTCAAACATATTGATGAAACTACGAGAGAGACATGTGGAGGCTTACCCGCAAAACTCCATTGTCATCCAGTTCTGGGCTAGGTTGAAAGTTTAATGTCTCTAGTTCATTGGGAAGCAGTTTAAAATTAACTTCAATATTTGTACCGAATACACAAACAGACAAGAAAGTGAGCTTATAAAGAGTTTCAGTACCGAAAAAAAAAAATCAATTGGCCAGGTGCGTGCAGAGGGTTCCTAACAAATTTCATTATGTATATAGACAGTTCATCCATTTCGGGTACCTAGGATCTCGAAGATTCCTGCGTGTTATCGGCAGATAGAGAGTTTTCTGATTTTTCCCTTTACTTGGTACTGTGGAACCTTTCTTCTTGCCAAATTTCATGATTCTACGTTAACCTACAGGTTTTTATGAGTGAGTTTGGGAGTACCAAAACATCTTTTGATTGTATTGACTGAGAGCCTTCGATTTTTATACTGCCGAGGGACCGAGGACTTTAATACATGTATTGTATTGATCTGGGGATCTAGAAACGACGGAGAGGCTTCGACCCCGCCGTAGCTCACAGTGGTAGACAACCCCAGAACAGGCTACAGTAGTCCTCTCACACCACCACCGCCCCACACCGAATCCTGGGTTATTGTGCGGTTCGGCCCCCAGAGGATCCCCTCCTCCCCCCTCCCCCCCCCTCCCCCCTCCCCCCTCCCCCCTCCCCCCTCCCCCCTCCTCCACACCACGGAACGTCTTAGGAAACGGACAGACAGTAAGTCTGATAACAAATAACAAAAATTTTTTGGTGTGTTGTAATTACAAATACGCAGTTTTCGGATTTTTTTTCCTTTACCTGTATAGTGAAACCTTGCTTCTTTCTAAATTTCATGAGTGTAAACCCACGGGAAGTACCCCACAGCTATTCGTCAGTGAGTTTGCTAGTACCAAAATATGTGACATAAATGGCCTTACCTCTTAACAGCACTGACTTAGAAACAAACGTTTATTATGGCACCAAAGTACCTTGGATCTTAGTATGTGACATAAATATCAACTTGATACACCCACCTGTTCCGCAGAAAAATGTTTTACAGTCAGACAGGCAAACACACAAATGGTTCAAATGGCTCTGAGCACTATGGAACTCAACTGCTGTGGTCATCAGTCCCCTAGAACTTAGAACTACTTAAACCTAACTAAACTAAGGACATCACACACATCCATGCCCGAGGCAGGATTCGAACCTGCGACCGTAGCAGTCGCACGGTATCCGGACTGCGCGCCTAGAACCGCGAGACCACCGCGGCCGGCGCAAACACACAGACAGACGTACAACAAAGTGCTCCTACAAAGGTTTTTACCAAT
Organism: Schistocerca piceifrons; assembly: GCF_021461385.2. Lineage (NCBI taxonomy): Eukaryota > Metazoa > Arthropoda > Insecta > Orthoptera > Acrididae > Schistocerca > Schistocerca piceifrons. Next base: position 263,401,993 of record NC_060144.1, on the reverse strand, counting down.
TTAGTACGGAACCATGTACATTGTTTTACATTGCCTGAGCAATCCTCAAGCTCTAACGCAGAATTTGCATTCGTTATCACGTGAGATCATCAGCACTATTAGTTTGTTAGCTGACGATGCTGTTATGTACTCTAAAGCATTGTCATTGGACGACTGTGTGGAAGTGGAGAAAGAGTTGTAAACATTTCTACTTGTTGTAATGAATGGCAGCTCTCATTAAAATATAAATACATCAACGTAGTACCTATAAAAAGAAAGTAATCTGACAGCATCAGATTGCAAATGAGTGGTGAAAGCGTGGAACAGTTCACATCGTCTAAATATTTAGAATTAATAAAAAGAAGCGGTATACAACAGGAATAAAACGTTAAATAATAGTAGGAATACGTATGGACGCCTCAGATTTGCGAGAAAGGTTCTGGGACTGTACTGCGTTCCTGTAAAGGAAATCACATAAAAACGATAGTCTGACTAGTTATACACTACGTTATCAAAAGTATCAGGAGACCTGTTATACGATATTAATACGGGGTATGTCCATCGTTCGCCTTTATGATGGCTTGAGCTCCGATGAGGGCACTTTCAGTGAAGGGTCTGCGTGTCTATGGAGGGAATGGCAGCCGAAGCCAGAATAGATCGTAATGTTGGACGCTGGGGTCTGTGGGGGAATCAACGTTCTAACTCATCCCAGACGCGCTCCACTCGTTTCAGATCGGGAATCCGAGTAGGCCAGCGTTGCATTTATTAACAAGAAGGCATGACAGCAGCAGACACTTTCGAATTCAGAGACGTCCTGTTAGAAGCGTAACAAGTACGCACGGCCGATTCGGACATTCAAGGCAATCTTAGCAAAGAATTAGACATTGTTTTCGTGAAGCTGTTGCATGAATCTGAACAACTAGGATGACTGCATGATGTGTTGTCGCCATCGGTCATCTCGGTTATAGAGGCACGTAAACAATCATTTCTCAGTCGCTCTGCACGCCGTTCGAATTTGACGGATGATCGCTGGTGTCCGTACCTCACAGTGACTTATGGAATATACAGACGGATCCCGAAAAATGTAAACGCTCTCTGACGGTTAATATCTTTGCAAGAAAGTTACATATCGTTGGAATTTTTGCGCTGTAGCGTAGAACACTGTGTTTCTTTTTCTCTCTCTTTGTTTCCAACTGTAAATCGCCACAACAGCGTGTGCTCGGCTCCTGGAAATCCTCATGTTCACATTAACGGGTGTTAGTGTGTGGTGTGGTCTGTCATCACGTGGTTTGATTGACCCATTGTTTGAAGGTACCGTAACTGGTGTGGTGTATCTTCGTAAGCTACAGACATCGTTTTTACCTCCCATCCGAGAGGCGTATAGAAATGAAAGATTTTACCCAAAACGAGATGGCGCTGTGCCTCAGTACCACAGTGACGGCGGAGCCTAGCTGGCTGAAAGTTTACCTGGACGACGGATGGGTCGAACAGGAGAAGTTGAGTACCCGCCACGGTCTCCAGACCTTACACCTCTTCACTTTCAGCTATGGGGGACCATTAAAAATGAAGTTTATCAACAGAAGCTAGCTACACGGAACGAGCTACAAGAAGCCATCGAGTCGTCTTGTGTGGCCACCACCCCGGCAACGCTGACAGCCGTAATTCTGTCAACAGTTCAACAGCATCGACATTGTTTCGCTGGTAATGGGGGTCACTTTATACACATGACATAGCCTTACCCTCGAGCAAGAATTGTAGCGCTATATTATTTTGTTCCATTAATATTGACTATCAGAGAGTGTCCACATTTTTCTGAACCGCTCTGTATACATAGAAGGAGGTAGGAATTTATAATACGGGCTAGAAAGCTGTAACCAGAGTGCAATAATCGACGGCATGACGATTTTGATGCTGCCTATTTGGTGACAAGGGCAAGTATCGTTATTGGTGAAAGAAAACTTTCTCATATCAGTAGTGATAGTAGTAGTGGTAGTACTAGTAGTAATGGTAGTGATAGTGGTACCTCACGACTCTTCAGTTACATAGGGGTTACGAAATTCTCGATACTTTTCGGCTGATTTTAAGGAACAGTTCCGGAACAAGTTGCAGCTAATATAAGTGTTACAAATGCAGGGTTTCTATGTTAAAATTGTATCCAGCTGCAAAGTTTTCGGTGAATTAGGTTCAACTAGGAGAAACTATTTAACGGTCGTACATATATTCAGAAGTGTTGGTGTATAAATTTTGAATTTTTCTCGTAATGGGTGTGATTTGCAGACTGAGGAAATTTTATGTAAATCTATTAGAAAAAGTAATGTAATGTAATATTATCTTCTAGTGTTCCAACTATGTCTAGACTTTTAGCAACGATGCACTAGCTTCGAGTGGACAACGATGACTGTACATACCGCTCAGTGCCTTGTTAATACAGCCATTCCAGTATTCATCTCAAACTATTTACAAAAGCCGTGGAAAACAAGAATATGAACTGCAGTACGGGGATTTTTGCCTCACTCCTCCGGAAAACGAGTTCGTTATCTCAGCTGTATGTCACTTCACGCAGGAACTTCCTTTGAAGTGATCATGCTATGGTCTGTAATAAAATTACTTGCCACCGTTTGTATGTAATGAACACAATTTTCTCAAGATAACTGGAGCTGTGTATATCAAAATGTTGCAACTCACAGGAAGTTTGCATATCAGCATAGTTAGCTGTAAAAGGTAAACCTTCTCGCAAGAATTTTGGAAAAAAATAACGCTTTAATTTTGCGCAATCTGACGTTTTGTCACCAAGCCACGGCGACTACATGTGGTTTTAATTTTAAAACAATGCTTTTTATATGTCAACTGTGATTCTGTAAACCAAGAGAATGACAAAGAAACTGCCATCTGCAAATATTCACAAATTATTTTTTTGTTTACTATGTACTACGTGTTTTAAGTTATACACTCTCATCTTCAAAAAGTCTTGGTTTTGCGGTATGTGGGTTAGTATCGAGCTGATTTATAGTATTGTGTTTTTCGTTGGTAGAACCATACAGACACCCTAAAGCCTCAACTGAGAGATCCATCCTAAAAACACCTTTCATTCTCAAATGTAAACCATCTTTCACTAATTTTATAAATAAAGAGCGGAATTCTTGCTCCCTGTGAGCCACCTTGCACCCGCTATAACAGAAAAAAGTGTTCGGCGATTTCGAATTAAACCTTTGTTAGAGTGAAATCAGGGACACTGTAATGTCTCCGCAGTTCGCTTCCGCTGTGGTTTGACTATCAAAAAAGAACGTGGACGGTCCGTAACGGACTCCTAATATATCCATACCTATGAAGTTCTGCAGTTCAAACAGCGATCCTCAAAATTAAACTCAATTTGTGTCATACCTCGAACGCAAAATCATTGCTTTTTGTCCTCCATTGAAACTAGTGTAAATGGAATACCTGTCCTGCTGTGTTACTGTTGCTTTTCCCCCGACTGCACAGTGAATCAGAGTACTCTGCCACCGACACAGTGCGCCGTCTCGTGGCTTAGCTTTATTTCTAGCTGCCGAATTGTACTCCACGTTTGCAGTTTTCTCTCTTTCGAGACTTATGAAAGCGTCACTGTATCGTTTGTCGGCTCTAAAGTGTTACAGAGGTGTTGAACAAACTCATTACACAATACACAGGCTACACAAGAAGCATTGTGCAGCACGGAGAGATTTAAGGTTGACTTTCCAAGGAAATACGCTCCGTGAAGGGTAGGACAATGTATTACGTCCTCCCACATACGCCTCACGAAGTACCCGCAACGACAATATCGGAGGAATTATAGTTAGTACATAGGTCTACTGGCAGTCATCATTCCCGATTCTTCGCGACTGGAGCAGGGGAAGCGGGAATACAGAGTGCTGCCTGAAGTTCCCTCCACCACAGACCGTAAGGTGACTTCTGGAGTTGTTGTTATGGTGGTCTTCGGTCCGAAGACTGGTTTTAAACAGCTGTCCACGCTACTCTGTCCTGTGCGAGCCTTTTCATCTTCGAATAACTACTACAACCTACATCTTTCTTAATCTGCTTACTGTATTCATCTCTTAGTCTCCCTCTATGATTTTTATCCCCCACACTTTCCTCAAGTACTAAATTGGTGATCGCTTGATATCTCAGAATGTGTCCTATCAACCGATCGCTTCTTCTGGTCAAATGGTGGCCCAAATTCCTTGCCTCTCCATTTCTATTCAGTACATCCTCGTTAGTTACGTGATCGAACCATCTGATCTTCAGCATTCTTCTGTAGCACCACACTTCGAAAGCTTCTATTCTCTTTTCATCTAAACTGTTAACCGTCCATGTTTCACTTTCATACATGGTTACACTTCAGACAAATACCTTTAGAAAAGACATCCTAACACTTAAAATCTACATCCCCTATTAATAAACTTCTCTTCTTCAGAAAAGCTTTTCTCGCTATTGCCAGTCTACATTTTATGACCTCTATACTTCGGCCATCGTCATAGTGTAGGTATTATCAACGTATGACCAACAGGCCCCTAGAACGCTGTCTTGACTGGCAAACGGTGGTCACACTGATCATTTGTATCACAAATTCTTTGAGTTACTTGGCTTTTTACTTCATGTCCGTTCACAAATATACTGTCTGATAAGAAGTATCCAGACACAAAACTGAACTTTAATATAGGCTCCGTCCATCTTTCGCCTTTACGACAAATTAAACTGCGCTGGAGCATCTTTCAATAAGGTGACTGGATGTCTGTGGAGGACTCAGAGCCCATTGTTCCTCAAAAACCGAAACAAGATAAGGTAGCGAAATTATATGCTGGAGTCTAGAGCGAGGTCGACGTTCTAACTCATCCCAAAGGCACCCCTTTGAATTCAGGTCAGAATTATGGACACGTAAGCCCGTTTCGGGAATGTTAATGTCCACAAATCATTAGCTATCAGTTGCTGCTACATGACAGGGTGCATTTTCATGCTGATACAAACAGTCCTAGTCTCCAAACTGTTCCTCTACTGTACGCAGTTAACAGTGCTATAAATGTGTTATTGACCTTCCCCATTTAACATGTTCTTAAACACAATAAAGAGACTACGCCTTAACCACGAGAAACTCTCTCAACCATAACTGCATCTTCTCCGCACTACACATAACGGCAGGTAAAGTTCTGCAGGCATTCGCCTAACCGAAATCCTTACACTGCATTGTCACAGCGTACAGCGTTATCACTCAAAATCACTTTTTTCCAGTTACCCATTGTCCTGTGCCTACGCTCTTTACTTCATTCAAGAGGCATTTAGCACTAAATACACAAATGTATAGTTTATGAAGAGCTGCTCCATTATTTTACGCCATTCTTTTTAACTCCCTATCTGGACTGCTGGCAGCACTCTGGAACTCACGACTTCCTCTGATTTCATGCAATTTTTTACAACCACCCTCTGCTGTGCTAGACGGTCCCTGTCCGTCAATACACGATGTCTGGCTGATCTTGTTTTAGCTGTAGTTGTTCCTTCGCTTTTTTGCTTCTCAGGCACATCAACAATAGTAAATTTGGGCAGCTATAGAACGGTTGAAATGTCCCTGATGTGTTTCTTAGTCAGGTGACATCCAATCATTAGTCCACGTTCTAAGTCAACGAGCTCTCCTAAACGCCCTGTTCAGTTGTTACTGTTACTTTACTGACAAATAATACTCACCATATCCTTCACTTGACAACAATCATATACAACCGTTCGCTCGGCGAAAGATCCGTACCGAAAGACTGGAAGGTTGCAGAGGTCACGCCAATATTCAAAAAAGGAAGTAGGAGTAATCCACTAAATTACAGGCCCATATCGTTAACGTCGATATGCAGCAGCGAACATTATGAATTACCTCGAAGGAAACGGTCTATTGACAAACACTCAACATGGGTTTAGAAAAACATCGTTCCTGTGAAACACAACTAGCTCTTTATTCACATGAACTGTTGAGTGCTATTGACAAGGTATTTCAGATCGATTCCGTATTCCTGGATTTGGGGAAGGCTTTTGACACTGTGCCACACAAGCGGCTCGTAATGGAATTGCGTGCTTATGGAATATCGTCACAGGTATGTGACTCGATTTGCGATTTCCTTTCAGAGAGGTCACAGTTCGTAATAACTGACGGAAAGTCATCGATAAAACAGAAGTGATTTCTGGCATTCCTCAAGGTAGTGTTATAGGCCCTTTGCTGTTCCTTATCTATATAAACGATTTGGGAGACAATCTGAGCAACCGTCTTCGGTTATTTGCAGAAGACGCTGTCGTTTATCGACTAATAAAGTCATCAGAATATCAAAACAAACTGCAAAACGATTCAGAAAATATATTTGAATGGTGCTAAAAGTGGCAGTTGACCTTAAAGAACGAAAAGTGTGAGGTCATCCACATAAGTGCTAAAAAGAGCTCGTTAAACTTTGGTTACACGATAAATCACTCTAATCTAAAAGCCGTAAATTCAACTAAATACCTAGGTATTACAATTACGAACAACCTAAATTTGAAGGAACACATGGAAAATGTTGTGGGGAAGGCTAACCAAAGACTGCGTTTTATTGGCAAGACACTTAGAAAATGTAACAGATCTACTAAGGAGTCTGCCTGCACTACGCCTGTACATCCTCTTTTAGAATACTGCTGCGCGGTGCGGAATCCTTACCAGATAGGACTGACGGAGTACATCGAAAACGTTCAAAGAAAGACAGCACGTTTTGTATTATCGCGAAATATGGGAGAGAGTGTCACAGAAATGATACAGGATTTGGGCTGGAAATCATTAAAAGAAAGGCGTTTTTCGTTGCGACGGAATCTTCTCACGAAATTCCAATCAACATCTTTCACCTCCGAATGCGAAAATATTTTGTTGACACCGACCTACATAGGAAGCAACGATCACCAAGATAAAATAAGGGAAATCAGAGCTCGTACGGAAAGATATTGGTGTTCATTCTTTCCGCGCGCTATACGAGATTGGAATAATAGAGAATTGTGAAGGTGGTTCGATGAACCCTCTGCCAGCCACTTGAATGTGATTTTCAGAGTATCCATGTAGATGTAGTGGTCAATTCCGCACTACATAGGGATGCTCGGATACCTCTCATCGGATAGTCTGATAGTAAGAATTAAGATCAAAATACGTTATACTGATACGTCCTCTTAGAAAAATCAGTGAATTACTGTGCTGGTAAACCGCTTACGTTATTTGATTTTCAAATAGCTGAGCAAAACAGAACGTACTCAGACATTTCTCTCTTTACTTATTCTGATCAACACTAAACTGACACACAACACTTTTTTTAGCGCAATGCAATCTGACTTTCAAAAATCCCTACAAAAGAATGGCCCTGACTAACAATAACCTATACCTTTCATGAATCACTTACCTCACAAAAATCTTCGTTACTCGAACTACTGCAATAAAGCGAGCGCCCCTACTGCCAGCTAAATAAAAGATTCAAATTACTGAAGGCACTAACTACTGATAGGCATACTAAGCAAATGAAAGATTGTGATAGAGAACAAACAATGTATTTACCATATATATATATATATATATATATATATATATATATATATATATATATATATATTATGTGCGATTGGACCCATACGGATCACGCAAAGCTTTTCCGATTCAATTTTTTTTTCTCCAAACTTCTCTCATTCTTTCCCCATGAATTCTCTTTCTTTCCTCTGTCCATTTTGTCCCCTGTCTCTTGCAAACTTCATTCTCGGGTTGTACTTTCCAACTATTGATTTTTTGCATATATATATATATATATATATATATATATATATATATATATATGATATCCAGTATTACAAATTTACTCTTTCTGGCGGACACACGTCCAGATCGTCCGCTCTTAAAATTCTGCCATCTCTCTCCCCACACCCACCAGTGCTGGCGGCCCACCTCCTACTGCGCAATGCTACGCGCTGTTCACATCCAACTGCCCAACGCTACAATAGCAAATTCCAACAATGTAAACCAGCCGCAGGCTGCATACAGCACAGTCAGTGATTTTCATACAGAACGCTACGTGACGTTGCCAACATAAAAACCTAAACAGCCTACTTACAATACAATCTTAAATACTCTGCATTTACTTTTGGAGCCTTGTACGCCGCAAGTCTACCCTCTACGCTGCAACCATGTTGCAGTCGTCCCCAGGCGCTTCGGATGCCCTTGAGCCTCCGTCCCTCCACGTCAGGATCCCCACAAGCTAGCAGACGGCACGGTTTTTGCTCGGCCAGCGCCACGAGAGAAAGCCGTCTCCCACCTCCTCCCCGTCCCCCCCACCCTTCCGCCCGTCGTGGCGGTGGCGGCTATCTCCTCACCACGGAGACCCCATTAGGATGCGCCGGCGCAGCGCCTATTATCAGACACTGGATTTTCGGTTCAGTGACGTTAGGTAACGTGTCCCGGCTGCCAATCAGCCGATTCCTCTCCCTATCTCCGGCCGCTCTTTTCTTGTCCACCGCCCACTTCACTAGCTTTGCGCCCCTTTTTCCCCTCTCTTCCTTTTCCATTTCGCTTTCTTCTCTTTCGCTTGAAAATGAGGCGGCCATTGGCTATCGGGATTCCCCCTTTCCTCCGGTTCCCACGCACTCTCTTCTGCGAACACTTCATCGCCTGCACCGATTGCCTGGGACTGACTGACTATTATGCAAGTGCCCCAGACCAAAAATTAGCTCTCAGAATCCCCTGAACAACTTTTTGCATTTTGATTCAGCAGATGTAAGCACATGAAAAGACGTTAATTTTTGTGTTTTCCTGTTAAACTCCTGTTACGTTTTGACTTTAAATTGTCACTCCCAGGGTTCCCGGTTATAAAACCGTTATTGAACAAATCTCTCCTCCCAGTATAGATCAGCCGGCCGAAGTGGCCGAGCGGTTAAAGGCGCTACAGTCTGGAACCGCACGACCGCTACGGTCGCAGGTTCGAATCCTGCCTCGGGCATGGATGTGTGTGATGTCCTTAGGTTAGTTAGGTTTAAGTAGTTCTAAGTTCTAGGGGACTTACGACCACAGCAGTTGAGTCCCATAGTGCTCAGAGCCATTTTGAGCCAGTATAGGTCAATACAGTTGTGCTTCAATGAACCTATGTATTATTACTCCCCTGCCACACTTAATAAAGGGAATCATCGAATCCGCTCATATTATCGAGGAGTATGTATTACAGACTGGTCAATGAAACTTTTTGAAAAAAGAGAGTGAAAAAGAGGTTGTAAGCTTATTGAAGAACACTGTGCTTTCATAGCTGGTACATCATGTATAGATCACATTTTGACATTACCAAAAATTGTCGAAAATTCAGACAAAAATCGTATGATACTGCTCCAAGGAATCTCGATAGCATTATATTTGGCGAATAGAGAGGATCCCATACTTAATTTAATAATCATATAAAGATAAAATATTCAAAATTATAATCGGTATAATATCTGTGCAGGGTCTGTTATTAGGGTTACCCATGTCACCAATATAATTTAAAATTATATGGCTTACTCTTATGGTATCCTAAGTCGAAAAGAACAGGATTGTAAATTACAGATGTAACGTATCTACATCATCTACTATGTGCTGATGACCAAATCGTCATACGACAAGATGGGGAGGATGCAAATTACACATGTATCAGTTATCCATAGGAAACAATAATTGGAACCTTAAACTTACTTATCAGAAAACAAAATACCTTAGCAGTAATCGAGATGAACTCTACACAGAGGGATAAAAGTCAAAATGATACACAATTTTTGTATCTGAGATCTATTTCAGAAAGACGGAAAGTCAGATGGTGGAATTAGTAAACAATAACTGCCCGAAGCTCATTGCGCTACACAGTCTAACCTTATGGAGCAGGAATGTGTTGAATAGCACTAAAATAACCATATTAAAATCCACAGTAGATATTATAGTTGTGTGTGGAGCAGGCACCTGGACAACTGATCAGTGAACACTATAAAAAGGTTTCTCTAAATCTACAAATGCTACATATAAACGTAGTTTTACCTTTCATTGACCTAAAGTAAATCGCATGGACACTATTCTCCGTGAGTTCCTACAGTTCTTTGGAAATCCGAATGATTTTGCCAAGGTCAGTCTCTACCAGCTTCCCCATGCTCCTCCAAATAATTCGCATCATTGTTTTGAAGCCATGACTTATTAAACTGATTGTTCGGTAATATTCACGCCTGATAGCACCTGCCTTTTTTGGAACTGGAGTTAGTACCTTCTTCTTGAAGTCCAAGAGAATTTCATCAGTCTCATATCTTGCATACTACGTGAAATAGTAGTGTCGTAGTCTGTTCTCCCAGTGACCTCAATAATTCTGAGGGATTGTCATTTGATCCAGGTGCTTAGTTTCGACTTAGGCCATTCAGCATTCTGTCAAATTCTGTTCGCAATGTCCTATCACCCATTCCAACTTCATCTCCTGCCTCTGCCTTTTCTACAGCTTTGTCGTTAAATCTGTTTCCTTTCTATATTAGTCTTTCCACTTTACCATCATCCCTTCTTTGCTTAGTATGGAACTGCCAACTGAGCTCTTAATATTCATGTAGTTGCACCACTTTGCTCCAATGATCTCCTTTTAATTGCTCTATAGCCAGCATCTATCTGTAGGAAATTCATATTTCACCTATTCACTTGGCTAGATGTCCTTCTACATTACATCGCGCTTTCATTATTGCCACATTTGTGTTTCCGGTTCCAGTACGTTGCCTTCAAACGTGGCAGGCTAAGTTCCTTTTCCATTAATTTTGGTATTGCTATAGTAATTTAGAGAATGAGAACGGATGGGATTGCAATAACGAATTATTTATCAAAGACCTTGCACCACAGTTCAAAAATGGTTCAAATGGCTCTGAGCACTATTGGACTCAACATCTGACGTCATCAGTCGCCTAGAGCTTAGAACTACTTAAACCTAACTAACCTAAGGACATCACACACATCCATGCCCAAGGCAGGATTCGAACCTGCGACCGTAGCAGTCGCGCGGTTCCGGACTGAAGCGCCTAGAATCGCTCGGCCGCCGTGGCCGGCTTGGACCACAGTGATCGGTAGTACAGTAAACTAGGTAATTTCCTTTCTTTAACGTGGTTAAGGAATAACTGATCTCTGAACGCTTTTGGATGTGAAGAAAGACACAATGCATAGGCGCTGGGGTGGGCGAACCGAAAAAGCGCTTTGTGCAGCGACCAGAAGGACAGTCATTGTCTTTGTGGAATTGGGAGTGGCCGAGTGTCATAGGCGTCGCTAGGAATTGTCCATTTCACAACCTGGGTCATCTGAGTGGGCCACCAGGTGGCGAAGAAGCGCCACGAACTGGAGGTGAGAGCTGTTTTCTCTGTTTTGTAGAGCGGCTTTGTAGATAGCCATGAACGGTTTTCAAAAATACGAGGTGTACGAAATAATGAGCTAGCCTCACAAGCAATAATTTCAGAGGCCCCCTCATGTGAGGCTAAATCCATGAGCGTGGTTTGTTAGAGCGTGATGTCACACGCACAGAGCTGGTGCGGACGTGCTTTAGCAGTAGGGGAGACTTTCGCAACATGATTGGCTTCTAAAGGTGATGTGCTGTTTTGGCCGGACTCTTTATGTTGGAGGGAGACCTTGATATTGAGCCGCAGTGTTTTGTAACTTTACTCTTGGAAACAAACACCATTTAAGAGGGAAAGGGAGTGCAGAGCGTGAGGGAAAGCTAAATATTTAACATTTACGGGTGGACTTCAGTCACTGGCGGTCCATAGAGAATTCGTGGGTGAACTTCTGTCGAGCGTGTCCGTGAAGATTTCGCTGGCGTATTTCGATCGGTTCAAATGGCTCTGAGCACTATGGGACTAAACAGCTGTGGTCATCAGTCCCCTAGAACTTAGAACTACTTAAACCTAACTAACCTAAGGACATCACACACATCCATGCCCGAGGCAGGATTCGAACCTGCGACCGTAGCAGTCGCGCGGTTCCGGACTGCGCGCCTAGAACCGCGAGACCACCGCGGCCGGCTATTTCGATCGGTGGCGGATTGTTGTCAGTGTTCGTTTAGCGGACTTCGGATAGAAGTGGAAAGGAGCGCACATCGGCAGACGACCAGGGGCTGATGTTGAAGATATCACGACGTGCCATCGTTTTCTCTGGAGAGACATTCATCTCGGCGCAAGAGAAATTTATGGTAAGCATCAGAAGGGGCACCAACGAGCTAGGTCATTCTGTTCCACATTTGAGGAATTTCGTACGGTTGCCCGTCTCAGGTTCAACGTCGATGTGTTGAATGCATGATCGATTTATTCAATCATTGTATTTTTCGGCGGTTAAATTTGAGTCGCAAATCTGGAAGTTTACTGGGTGTAATTTCTCAGGTAGTAAAGTACACTGCTTTCCATTATAATCTATAACCAGGGAAGTCCATATAGATAGAATTTAGTAGTTGTTTTACTGTCTGTTTCTCATGAGTGTGATAATGTGTTCATGAGATAAATTAGAGTGTTCAAACGAAAGAGTGTTTTTGTTGGATACCCTTAGGTCACATTAATTATTATACAAAACCCTCACATTAGGAGCTATACTTCAGGCCTAATATCGCGTCATCGATCTAATATGGTACACATGTAAATTTATAAAGCAGATTTTAGAGAAGTTTTCTGGGTTGGGGAGGTAAAACCATCTAAGGATGATCTTGCAGCCTGATCAAGTTGTTTGTTTTCCTGTCTGTCCTAGTAATCCTCAACATGTTGCTCTGCGTTGCACACTGAGCTAAAGACAATTTTAGAATGGATTTCGAAACCAATCCTTCATGTCTTACTACCATAAAAACTGCTAATTCACTCTCATTGTAAACGTACCTATTCATAGGCACCGGAAATTTAATTTTCGTGTCCAGTTTAGTTAAAGAAGTGCATTGCAGGCTATTTCTAGTCATCTATTTATTTCTGCTTCTGGCTAACTTCTCATTCCCTACAATTGTCGTAAATATACTCATCAAGAGCTTCTTTTACTTCGTTGTTCATTCATATTACGCTGAATATCGATAAAAGTTAAATATCCAGAGAGGGAGGAGGCAATGAAGTGAAAAGTCATAAACACAGAGTGTAAGTGGTGTTGTTTCAGTGATTAAAATTCGAGTCAAACTGACAAAGAACTTGGCAGTATGAGCCCACTTATCAGAATAACATTGCACCTCGTGTGGCCTGGAAGCATGCAGTGATTCAGCTGAGAAGGGCCATAAAACCACTGTGTCGCCTCTTGAGACTCATTGGCCCACTGGTCCTTGATAGCCTGGACACTGGCAGTGTAACGGAATTTACATCCGGACTGGCCACGCACATGTTTTAGCAAGTACGGATCTAGCTATATTGTTGGCCATGAGAGTGCTTCCACATCATGCAGTTAGTTCATAGGGAAATGTGTCGTGTGTGGACGAGCCTTGTACTCTTGAAAATGGTACCACGAGACTGTCACGTGAGGGAGGTAACACATGAGGTCACAGGATGTTTGTGACGTGCTGTTATGTCGCCAGAGTTCCCTCAGTCACTACCGTCCATGACCTGGAGTCATACCCGATAGCTCCCTACATAAAGTCACCAGTAGCAGTATCGGTGTTCCTGTAAAGAACATTGGAATGTATTGATCGCCAGGTCGCTGCCGTACTGCGAGGTAGAGCCCAACCTTAATTCGTCGCTAAACATTATGCGACGCTGTTCGAAAGCTGTCCATCCATCCGATTTGTTTTGGTGTTAATGCCGGTCTATTCTAGGGACAGTAATTACCTAGTCCGGCTGCCGCTAGTCTACAACCAACTGTGCGGAACGACACAGAATTGTTTTCTGAGGGTCCATTATTTGTTCTTGGATGGGAGAGGCGGACATGAAAGGATTACGATGTGCTTGGTGCATCAACTTGACGGTGGTCAGACGTAGTCGACTGGAACTTTGGCAACAAGTGTGGCTGCCCTCAATTTCTATGCCGTCCAACATTGGGTCAGTGTCACATCCAAAGTCGCCACAAATATGGATGTTGCACCATTCGTCCATCTGGTCAATGGAGACCCACAATGAGGCCCCTTTCAAGCTATCTCAGCTGCTGATAAAATATCTCGCATTCAGTAAGCGGCATTTATATATCTCTGCAGTCATCAATATTAGGCCACTTATACAACGAAAACACCGTCAATGTAAGAACAGCAACTTCGGACTACGAGAGATCATACTGTTATATGGGGGTTAACTGGCCAAGATAAAATTGTAGGGCAATTACGGTATCTTGAAATCTTAATCAAATCTCAGTAAAACATTTTTATTTGTTCTTATCACGCACACTATTCACACAAAATATACAGAGAGTAGAATTTTCGAAAATATCAGTAGAAATTATACAAAATGACACTGAACTGGGGGGAGGAGGTGTAGCAAGTTGTATGGAAGACTGTACTGACAAAACACAACCAGATTTCCTCATCTGGGCAGCTCGCGGATTCAGAATCAACAAGAAAAAAGAGAGCAAAAGCTATGATCAAATTATTTCACGAAAAAAAGAAAACACGGGGTACACAACAGAAATTCCCACTACTGGCAAACAAAACCCACATTAACAAAACGGAGTTTTGTCCGGGGTGTAGCAGTGTCCCACCGATTGGTCAGCCTCTTCGTGCTAAGCACGTTGGTGGGGGATGATTCATTCGATTAGATACACCAAAAATTTGGAACGAATGCAGGTAAATTTCTCACGCGACTCGGACGGCACCGCGGCATCTTGTCTTTTGACATCCGTACAGAAAAGGTAAAAATGTCATGCTCAAGTGTTCTCCGGGGACGGCAATGGTGGCACGGCAGTCTCTGCCCACAATGAAGACAGGCGCTGGCCCTACCCATCAGAAGGCATGGATCAGGTCACGGCCTCAGTTCTGTGAAACTGCTCAACTCCCTGGGAAGGCTTATTTTCCCTAACGAAATTCATTGACCGCCTTCTGCCTACAAACAGGAACTACAGAATACACCGGGAGCGCACCTCCTCAGAAGAAAAACTGAAATCTTTCGTCCCAAGCAAACGTAAGACAGCAACGAAATAGTTGCAGAAAACTGAAACAATATCGCACAGCGGTATGTGACAGTCATGTTGCAACTCATCATATGGCACAGTTCATGTCGCTTAATACCCTACCAAGCCTGGTAACTATTAAAAGATGAACAACACTATTGCACTCTGGTGGCCATTCTAGGTATCACAAAGAATCTCAACTCCATAATCATTTAGGCCTACATAACCACCGATGGTGTGTATGTACACAAAGGCTTATTGACATTCGATCATGTCTTCTGCATACGTCGCTTTTTTTGTCAGGCAGCGTATTTCCGTTTCGATGTGTTCACTGTGCAGTATTTCAGGCTTATTTTTATTTATTTTCAGGTTTTCTTGCAAACATGCTCTATGCCGACTCCGTCCGGTAGTCTTTTCGATCATCCACCTTTAGATTCAGTGCTATTTCCGCCTCTGTTCTTCGACATCAGAACATTATGTTTCTAGGCTTCGTCTATCGACTGAGGTACAGTGTTTCATATTCTTCTGGCCACAGTCCTGCTGTTTATAGAATGTCTTATCATCTAATATGTTTTGTTCCGCAAGTGCATGTGATGACAGTGACGGCTGATATTGCGATAATATCTGATCCATAACGGAGTATAACATAGGAACATCTTTTCAAACGAAATATTATTCGCCATTAGTCTTGACGTTCGGGAGGGTCATGGCTTCTTTAAAGTTGCCCCAGAGGACTTATTTTGAGTCTAGATCTTACGTCTGGTATTCAGAATGTTCAATCACACAAGCGTTTAGCAAAATCTAGGAAATCTCTTGTGATTTCAGTATCTGTAAGAGTTCTTAGAAAGCTTTTACTTATGTGCTGGCTTCCTGAAGACTGTTCCCCCACTTTTGAATCTTCCGGAATACACAGTAGAATTTTGTGCGAATGAATAATAAAGTGAAAGTTAGTTTAAAGAAGGATGTCATTCGACTGCGGGGAAGTCGTTTCATCTCATGTGACAGTGAAGACGTGTGCGTTAAAAGTAGAAAAGGGCATATATTTATTCAAACATTACAATTCTGGAGCACAGAAATGTTAGAACGGGGATGAGACCAAATTTTTGCCATTAGAGAAATTACTTTCAGCGGAGGTGGTCCTGTATTCATTGTTCAAACGTGTAGATTCTGATCAAATTTCAGAATTACAAAACCCATTTCGTTAGAGATGGTCTAGAAATTCGTTAACTTGTCAACAACCCCAGCCGGAAGCGGGAAAGGGCGCTTGGGAATAGCAGTAACGTCGAACTGTTCTTGCGTCATGTCATTTAAATAAAGACAACAAAAGCTATAAATGTGGCTCACGCAGTAACTTATCTGTCTGCTAATATAGCGAATGCTATCATCCTTTGGACTTCTGTAGTGCTGGGCACTGCCGAGCTGTGTGCTAAGAAAACATAACGTGGCTCAACATGGTTCAAAAACGGGTTCAAATGGCTCTGAGCACTATGGGAGTTAACATCTATGTTCATCAGTCCCCTAGAACTTATAACTACTTAAACCTAACTAACCTGAGGACAGCACACAACACCCAGTCATCACGACGCAGAGAAAATCCTTGACCCCGCTGGGAATCGAACCCGTGAACCCGGGCGTAGGAAGCGAGAACGCTACCGCACGACCACGCGCTGTGGACGGCTCAACATGACGGTTGAACTGAACATCACAGTGATATACTAGACATCTACATAAAAACTCCTCAATCCACTGTGCAGTGCGTGGTGGAGGATAGATTTAACCAATGTCATCAATTTTTCCAATACCATAAGCGTATAGATTACATTGCTCTACACGCTTCCCAATTCGTCCTCTATTTTTCCTATGATCACTACGTGAGTTACACAGTGGTAGCAATATAATGGTCATACAATCTTCTTCAAATACAGCTACTCCAGATTGATACAACGTAGACATTCTTCCAAGGACTCCCATTTAATCTTCTCGAGCAATTCTATTACACTTTCGTATGGACTATACAAACCTGCTCCGACTCTAGCATAATGTCTCTGAATTTGTTCGAAATCTGTTTTCTTGTCTACTTGTTATAGACGCCAGACACTATAATAATATCCTAGAACTGGTCACACTATAATTATGTATACGACTGCCTTTACATATGCACTGCACTTCTCCTGAACCATTCCAATAAATCTAGGTCTTCCACGCACCTTTTCATATATCGATTTTATGTGATAGTCCCACCGATATCACTTCTTAGCATTACCCTGGAATATTTATATGATGTGATGTGCTCAGGGTGTTCTCCACTAAGCATGTGAAGAGATATTATACGGTTATTTCTCTTTGATGTCTAAGTGTGAGGTGTCAGCTGATGTGATTGTCATACCCCTGAAATGTTACAGATTATACCCCTAGTGACCTACTGAAACCGGAAACAGGATTCGAACCTGCGACGGTAGCGGTCGCGCGGTTCCAGACTGTAGCGCATAGAACCGCTCGGCCACCCCGGCCGGCACAGCAGCCCACATGGACGTGTTGATAATGGAATCCATCAAACTATGAAAGGAAATAAATGGGCGATATAGAAATCTAGTTTATTGCCAAAAGACATCAAAAATGGTTTACTCACTCAATCAGGAATACAGGCATTAAACAAATGGACGTGGTTTTGCAAATATGACCTACAGCCTTGACACCAGTGGATGGATACATGAAACTATATCACGAAGATTGTGAAAAATGTTAGAGATTAAAAGAAAGGTACCTGGATAAGCATGAACGAACACCAATACTCTCAGCTAAATGAATGATAGGTGCATCTAACTGGCTGTGAAAATTAGATCTGCAGAATGAGACCCTGATGAAAATCACATGTCTCCATGCTTGCGTCGTCGTGGCTGGTATGACGGCCCATGTTTGCCAGTCTTAAGCTGTGCAAGGGAAGAAGGCAGCTGCAGTAGTGGCTGAAAATTGTAAGTCCAGCTCGGCCTCTGTTTTCTGCTCTGTCAGACACATCTCACTTGACAACTCTAAGCAATCACACGGAATAAGTATATTTTGCAGCTGCCTAAGGAAAAGTCTGTTCTAACTTTATTCTACAAAATGTAGCTGGTTCTGCCAGCGTTGGAATCTTTGTGGCCAACTGCAGCACACCTTGCAATTTCTGAACAATGGTAAGTTATAATATAACCTTAACAATTTCTCACTGTTGCAGATTTAGTCATGCTTAATGGTCACTCAAAAGACATCCACGTACACAAGCATGGAAACTCGATCGAAGTAATTGTATTGAGTCGTCCAGAGAACCTCTTACTAGAATCCAAACGAACATTCCAGATAGCCTTACTTGGCCTTAGCAGATGTTCTCCTACTTCGTAGGCTCATGTTATTTCTTGTCTATCGGATTCTCGTCTTAGATGAACAGGATCCCTTTTGCTTCTCATACAGTATAGTTTTATGGCACACTGCTTGGCCTCGCATAATGTTCCTTTTGGCTGGGACAGCAGACAACCCTGCTCTGGTCTCTACCTGCATGGAGAATGGCTTTCAGCAGAAAACATCCTTATGAGTATGCCATTCCCCTAACCGAAACTTTCTTTTTGAGATCCAGCTAAAGGCCCCAAGGATGCTGTACGACTGTACAAGTGGAACAGAGATGTAGATACAGTTAGAAATGCAGTCGTTGGCAGTAGTGAATACAGATTGTAGTCTTCACACATCGTTAGTGATTTGACCTGACTTCACTCTGGGACCTGCATATCAAATAATGAAACAGTTTACTGGACAGTTTGTGAATAAACTGCCATGTAACACAAGTATTTCTGCACTTCCTTACAATTGTCCAATGACTTCATTACTGTTCAAAGCAGTATCGCCAGTGATCAATCTTATAGTGCTGCTGGTCCTCACTGACAAATTGTTTGTGTCTAATAAATCATTAGTGGTCCTATTACGCTTTCTTGGTGTTCACTTGACATTACTTTTATTTCTAAGGAACATTCGCCGACCATTATAGCGTACTGAATTGTATTAGTCAAATATTCCTCGGGTCAGTCATATATTTGCTTAGATATTTTGTGAAATTGTATCTTGGCTAGTATAGTTTTGAACACATTCTGGAACTCTGGAAAGATAGAATCAACCTGTTGACCTGCATCTGTTATCTGTCTCCATAGCTGAGTGATCAGCGTGGCTGATTTCCTTGCCGAAGAGCTGGGTTCGGTGCCTGGTCCTGTCAGGGTATTTCCTTATGAGAGGCCCAGAATAGGGTGTACTCAGCCGCGTGACGCCAGTTTAGGATCTGCTTCATCCAACAGCATTCGTTCAAGGTTGCAAAAAAGGCAACGGCTACCAGAGCGGTGTGCAGATACCACGCCTCTCCATGCTGCGTCCAAAGAAGCCGTTGGCTAGGCAGTTCTGTGGTACCAATGAGCCTGCCAGGACCTATGGATGGAGATTACGCTTTACTTGCATCTGTTGTTTCCAAGATGTGTTTCACTTGAGTGATTTTCTAGAAATCCGAACTCATTCTTTAAGACAAGATTGTTTTCCGCCTGGACTGTCACAATTAACGCCGTGCGGAGTGGCCACGCAGTTTGAGGCGCTAGGATGTTAAAGTGCTCCCTCGGGCATGTGTGTGTGTGTGTGTGTGTGTGTGTGTGTGTGTGTGTGTGTGTGTGTGTGTGTATTGTCCTTAGCATAAGTTAGTGTAAGTAGCGTATAAGCCTAGGAACCGATGACCTCAGAAGTTTGGTCCCTTAGGAATTCACACAGGCGGCCGGTGTGGCCGAGCGGTTCTAGAGGCTTCAGTCTGGAATCGCGCGACCGCTACGGTCGCAGGTTCGAATCCTGCCTCGGGCATGGATGTATGTGATGTTCTTAGGTTAGTTTGGTTTAAGTAGTTCTAAGTTCTAGGGGAGTGATGACCTCAGATGTTAAGTCCCATAGTGTTCAGAGTCATTTGAACCATTTGAATTAACACGTACATACAATTATTACTCAACGCAGCAGTGGATGTTAAAACGTTATTGTTCTCCTGTTATCGTCATCTTAAAAAAAAAGTGGTTCAAATGGCTCTGATCACTATGGGGCTTAACAAAATGATTCAAATGGCTCTCAGCACTATGGGACTTAACATCTGAGGTCATCAGTCCCCTCGAACTTAGAGCTACGTAAACCTAACTGACCTAAGGACATCACACACATCCATGCCCGAGGCAGGATTCGAACCTGCGACCGTAGCAATCGCGCGGTTCCAGACCGAACCGCCTAGAACCAATCGGCCCACCCGCCGGCTCATCGTCTTCAATCAAGGATAATGCTAAATAGTATTTCCACATTTGAATGTATATATATAATGTTCTCTTCAAATTTCCAGTTTAGTGTGCTAAAAGCAGAAAACTAACATTGAAAAGAGACTCCAAGGTGAAAAAAATGAGCTTAAATACATTGAAAGATTTTTAGTGGAAGTGCAGTACAGGATGTAACGGGTATAAATACAGATGTTTTTATATGCGGTACCTTAATATGTACACGCATCAGTATGTTGGTAGTTTTTTTTCTGTATGTCGTACAGTCTTCCCACAAACACGTCACAAACTTTACGATCTGAAATTTTCTGCCTGGCTTTACTGCACAATTAGGTGGACTACACTTGTCAGTATAGGCTAACCGTTTCATGTTCATGCATCCACATTTCAGTACCTGCGCCCAGTGGAAAGTAACCCTTAATGGCTTGCTCTTGCCACATGTACTTGGAGGTACTATCAGACTTAAAAACATACGACTTGCAACAGCTATAATTATTAGTGTGCAAATGACGTAAATACTTAAGTAATGTTGTTTTGTACACCATCATCAGTCACTAGAAGAAATATTTCACTTATACCTGTTACACCCTGTGTAGTATAAGGACTTTAACAGAAGGATCAATAAACCATTTAAAATGAACTACCATTTATAACAAGGGGGGAAAAGACTACCCTTTTAACATGAGCTTATTTTTAATACACGATACACTCACACACACACACACACACACACACACACACACGATATGAAACAAAATCGTAAATTTGTTACGTACGAATTACGGCGTGTACACACTTCATTCAACATGTAAACGTCACTACAGATATTCGGTTTTATGTTATGACATGTTTGTTATGACTAGCATCATTGGCGATGATGTGACTGAGACGAAAAGCGAAATTCTGCACTCCGCTGGAGTGTCGCAACATCGATGCCGTCGATGATCTCCTGAGCGGCTGTTTTCAGCTCAGCAATGGTTTTATGATTATTGCTGTACGCCTTGTCTTTACTGTAGCCCCACAAAAAGGGGTAGCTTGTGTTCAGATCCAGAGAATATGGCGGAAAATCGAGGCTCATGCCAGTGGCCTCTGGGTATTCCAGAGCCAGAATCCTGTCCCCAAAAGTGCTCCTCCAGGACATCAAACACTCACATGCTTCGATGCGGTCGAGCTCAATCTTGCATCAACCACATATTGTCAAAATCAGGGTGAATTTGGATAATAGGGATGAAATTATCTTACAAAATCTTCATTTAGCATTCTGTAGTAGGAATATCGCACCGATTATTCCGTGACTGGTCCCGGCGGAGGTTCGAGTCCTCCCTCGGGCATGGGTGTGTGCGTGTTTGTCCTTAGGATAATTTAGGTTAAGTAATGTGTAAGCTTAGGGACTGATGACCTTAGCAGTTAAGTCCCATAAGTTTTCACATACTTTATTCTTTGACTGGACACACAATTGAGGGTGAAGAGACTTCCGGATCACGAAATGCGGATTCTAGTCCCCCAAATGCGCCAGTTTTGCTTATTGAGGAACCAACCCAAAAGAAAGTGGGTTTCATCACTAAATCAAACCATGCAGCGCATACTAATTCCCATCATGGCCCGCGACCAATCGTGCAGTTTGAACTTCCTAACGCAAGCCGTTCGGAAGTTATGACGATTTCATTTTATATAGTTCATTAACTGAATATATTACGAATTGTTCCATGTTGCTAGTGGTTTCAAATGCTGTAGTGTCAAGGTTGAAACACAAGAACCCCTTTAGGAGTCTAGTGAGAGAAGTTTGAAATGTATAGGTGGGGAGAAACCACAGGCTAGTAAAATTGTAGTATTTCACTCATTTATTTCTGTAGTGTGCTGGTAATTAATGTATACTTACTGGGAGCTCTCATTCTGTGACGCACTGAATTAAATTCACGTTTACATTGTTATATTTCTTTATTCTGCAAATATCAGTCACAAAGTAACTAATTTCTTGCTGCTATGTTCGTAACACTGCAGCGTCACAGTAATATCGGTTGTAATTCGGGACTGATTCGAGATACTATAGTGGCGACAACCTTTTTCTTTCATTTAATTTTGCAGCATATTGGCCGAAGCTAATTAATGGCAGAGCTAACAATGATTTTCCTGTGCCATTTACTGTTCAGTACTACATCTCCCTACGAAACTAATCCACATTATGTTTTGAGGTTTCACCTTTTTCTAGACTACTTCACTTTTTAATTGTATTGCATTGGATTAAGCCAATAAATGGCGGAGTCGGCATACATGTGGTTTCCAACGAAATTCATCTACATTCCGTTTTGAGGTTTCGCTTTTTTTTCTAGAGTAGTGCGCATTTTAATTCATTGTCACTGTATGAACGCACAAAGCTAAACCGCAGGCATCAACCGTAAATTCTAGAGAGCAAGCGTGCTGTCCGTCCCCTCCCGTGAATCGCTCGCTAGCGATGTTCGAGACTCCACTTCCTTTACCGCTTCCTGCAATTATTTATCTTTCGAGTTTTCGTTTCTGGAAGGTTCTGGGACTTACTTGCTTATGGAATGTTACTGAGGCAGGCAGATTAACTCCGTGTGTGCTCAATAAACGTGCTTTCGGTGTGGAGAGTTACTTATTGCTGAGGACCCTGATCTTTTAACTGGTGCACGATTTCGGATACTACGTGACGCTATCACAAAATTAACGAATAACTAATATTTCAACCGTGTTACCACAAATTACATATGGTCAGATGCATGAATGTGTTGATATAGTCGTTTGTGCTTTGCACAGAATTAAAGTGAACCCTGTGGAACTGCATATTACATTTTATAAATCTCGGAAAGTATAAAACGTTATAACGTTTAGTTCTAGAACATTGTTTACAAGCATATGGTCGAGCTATGGTTTCTCCTTTAGTACCTTGGTATTCGAAATGTTGATGGACTGTTTTCCGCAAGTATTGTTGCACAAAGACTTTCTCATTTACGGAATCAGATTTGTGGATGGTGTAATACGACTTTGAAACGATAAGACTCATCAGTTAAAAACATTGTTTGAACGCACATTACCAACATCGTAACATACAGCGAGATTCCGTGGTAAAGTTATAAAATTTCAGGAATGATGGAGAACGGTAAATGTATGAGTTTTAGGTAATGGACGCTGGTCCGGAAACGACCGAGCCGATACATGTAAGCGAAAATTTTTCTGAAACCTCTGAAAGTGAAATACATATACTGGCACTGTTGTTGGTAAGATTGTAAGCTAGGCAACTTTCAGAGGTATAAGAAAAGTCTGGAAAACATGAGCTCTAAAATGTTCGCCTTGAGAACTTTGAGCATCTGTTCAGTACAAGAAATGTGTTCACAGCAGCGAAGATGTACAAGTGCTCATAACACTGAAGGTATGCATTTTAGATCCCATATTTACTGGACATTTTGTCTTGTTTTGATCCATACTACCACCTCCAAAAATATGGAAACCAAAGTACTCGGACTAGAAGAGATGTGTTCCACATTATCGTTGATGAATAAGTGCGCACTGCTCTTCAGGTATGCATTTTAGAGTCCATGTTTACCTTACTTTTTTTCTTGTTTTGATCCTTACTTCCACTGTCAGAAGTATGAGAGCGATTTTCGAGTATAGCTTCCGACTCGGTCGTTTCTAGTTGATGTTCCTGTATCTTACATTGATATCTACATCTACATTCATACTCCACAAGCCACCTGACAGTGTGTGGCGGAGAGTACCTTGAGTACCTCTATCGGTTCTCCCTTCTATTCCAGTCTCGTATTGTTCGTGGAAAGAAGTATTGTCGGTATGCCTCTGTGTGGGCTCTAATCTCTCTGATTTTATCCTCATGGTCTCTTCGCGAGATATACATAGGAGGGAGCCATATACTGCTTGACTCCTCAGTGGAGGTATGTTCTCGAAACTTCAACATAAGCCCGTACCGAGCTACTGAGCGTCTCTCCTGCAGAGTCTTCCATTGGAGTTTATCTATCATCTCCGTAACGCTTTCACGATTACTAAATGATCCTGTAACGAAGTGCTCTGCTCTCCGTTGGATCTTCTCTATTTCTTCTACCAACCCTATCTGGTACGGATCCCACACTGCTGAGCAGTATTCAAGCAGTGGGCGAACAAGCGTACTGTAACCTACTTCCTTTGTTTTCTGATTGCATTTCCTTAGGGTTCTTCCAATGAATCTGAATCTGGCATCTGCTTTACCGACGATCAACTTTATATGATCATTCCATTTTAAATCACTCCTGATGCTTACTCCCAGATAATTTATGGAATTAACTGCTTCCAGTTGCTGACCTGCTATATTGTGGCTAAATGATAAGGGATCTTTCTTTCTATGTATTCGCAGCACATTACACTTGTCTACATTGAGATTCAATTGCCATTCCCTGCACCATGCATCAATTCGCTGCTGATCCTCCTGCATTTCAGTACAATTTCCATTGTTACAACCTCTCGATATACTACAGCATCATCCGCAAAAAGCCTCAGTGAACTTCCGATGTCATCCACAAGGTCATTTATGTGTATTGTGAATAGTAACGGTCCTACGACACTCCCCTGCGGCACACCTGAAATCACTCTCACTTTGGAAGACTTCTCTCCATTGAGAATGACATGCTGCGCTCTGTTATCTAGGAACTCTTCAATCCAATCACACAATTGATCTGATAGTCCATATGCTCTTACTTTGGTCGTTAAACGACTGTGGGGAACTGTATCGAACGCCTTGCGGAAGTCAAGAAACACGACATCTACCTGGGAACCCGTGTCTATGGCCCTCTGAGTCTCGTGGACGAATAGCGCGAGCTGGGTTTCACACGATCGTCTTTTTCGAAACCCATGCTGGTTCCTGCAGAGTAGATTTCTAATCTCCAGTAAAGTCATTATACTCCAACATAATATGTGTTCCAAAATTCTACAACTGATAGACTTTAGAGATAGAGGTCTACAGTTCTGCACATCTGTTCGACGTCCCTTCTTGAAAACGGGGATGACCTGTGCCCTTTTCCAATCCTTTGGAACGCTACGCTCTTCTAGAGACCTACGGTACACCGCTGCAAGAAGGGGGGCAAGTTCCTTCACGTACTATGTGTAAAATCGAACTGGTATCCCATCAGGTCCAGCGGCCTTTCCTCTTTTGAGCGATTTTAATTGTTTCTCTATCCCTCTGTCGTCTATTTCGATACGTGAACCCTTCTCCATCAAAAATGGTTCAAATGGGTCTGAGCACTATGGGACTTTACATCTGATGACATCAGTCCCCTAGGACTTAGAACTACTAAAATCTAACTAACCTAAGGACATCACACTCTTTCATGCCAGAGGCAGGATTCGAGCCTGCGACCGTAGCGGTCGCGCGGTTCTAGACTGAAGCGCCTAGAACCGCTCGTCCACCGCGGCCGGCGTCTCCATCATTCGTAAAATTTCTAACGTCAGCACCGAATCACCTTGTAAGTCTGTGTACACAAAAATTTTCTTTTCACATTTTTAGATCAACAACAGGTACCCGTACACTAATTCTTATCTGATCCGTCCACAAAGCAAGGAAAGGTAGAAAGCTGACCGTACTATTAATTCATTATGGACTTTAATTTATGAAGCCAGCTTGACTCTCGAAACGCTTATACGTAAGTTAACGTCGCTTGTTTGGGCGTTATATGCTGAATATATATTAGTGACAATCAGCCTATGGTGTACAAAGTGGTTTTGGCTTCCAAGAAATACAGTGATTCTGTGGACCCATAAATAACGAAATTATAGTCTGCAGTGACTAAATCGTTGCGCCGCCAGTTTTACTTTCGAGGCAGTGTTTCGACGACCATCCGCACAACGGCAAAGCGGGAAATTTTTCGCCGCGTCCGCGATTCCCACAGAAACATTGGGAAATGGCACTCGGCGACCGATTGTCCACTCATCGCCATTGAGTCGCTAATGCAGCTGATTGAGTGGTCGCCGCTCGTCGGCTGATTGGCTGGAAAACGACGCCCGTGGAACGCCGCCACGCGTTCTGTTTAACAGCCTAACAACGTGTCTGTTTCTCGTGATTCGAGTAATTTGATAGCTTTTCTACTCAGTTTTTCCTCTGACGTTTCGTAGAAAGTGTGGCTCTAAGGTGAGATAACCAGCGCTTCGGTAATCTGTTTTGTTAGACACACACACTTTAGTTCCCAGATTTTTGCAGTGCTACACTGCAAAATTATTGGAAGGTTACAGCGATATACTGTAGTTTGCTAATGGCTGGTAGTTGTTAAGGTAAATCATATTATTGCAATTATCGTCTTTCATCCTTCCATTATCTTCTTCGTTTAAAAAGTCGGTGAATATGTAGGACGATTCAGCTAAGCTGTTCAACTCAATTATTTCCGGAACAGAAAGTTTTCAGCAAATAAAATAAACTCTGTTTTCAATAAATGACTGATAGTCTGTTTCCTTACAGAAATTTGGATGGTAACATTTTTGTATCCCGCCTGGTAGGCGGTGTGTGGGTCTGTTCCTGTAAACTGAAGGGTAGGCCGAATGTAGGAAGCTAGGAGGAGCAGGTGAGGTAGAACTCTCGGTACTGCAAATAAAAGTGGTTTTACTATATACTTAACTTCGGCTGAGATGAGCACTTAGGTGCGAAGCCGTACATAAAGTTACAAAAGCTCGCCCACTATGAAATAGAAACAACGTTGCTTGCTCGTCTACTCGGAATCAAATGGGCTGAATCTGGAGCGGCGCTCGTAGAGCTGCACAGCGCCGGCTAGAGGGCGCTGTCGTCGCTGTCGGTGTCGTAGTGCCAACCTAAGAACCTGTACCTACGCCGTGGCATTGTTGCTATCGATACAACAAACTTTGCTTTTTCAAGTCAAATTGTAGTAATTTATGCAGTTAGTATTTTAATTCTAAAAGAGAAGAGTTCAAAGGCACTTCGATCTTCAAAATCCGATGACTAATTCCAGAGAAATTATAATATTTAGAAATTAAAATTTATTTTTAAAATGATACCACTTCCTATGTCATGCGGAAGTTTGTGACCCAATTCCCGTCTCATGCGGAAGTTCATGTTTTTACTGTGAGCAGTCTAAAAATTCGGATTGGGGGAGGAAAGCCGCGCGGGATTAGCCGAGCGGTCTAGGCGCTGCACTCGTGGACTGTACGGCTGGTCCCGGCGGAGGTTCAAGTCTTCCCTCGGGCATGGGTGTGTGTGTTTGTCCTTAGCATAATTTAGGTTAAGTAGTGTGTAAGCTTAGGGACTGATGACTTTAGCAGTTAAGTCCCATTAGATTTCACGCACATTTGAACATTTGGGGAGGAAACCTTACAACTGATAATTATCGCAGTTGACTTTACGTGCTTGAACCGACCAACAAGAAATTGGCCACCACACTGATTCTACGAACTTCTGCCGGAGACAACGCTGGCATATGCCAAACAATAGTTGCAACGTCCGTAAATTAAATTAAAATGTAAGCGTCACGTCATTGGCGATGCACTTTCATTCATTCATATAAATGTCGCTTTAGACACTATAAATTCCGATAATTTATCAAATATGTAATGCAAATAATGTTTATGATTTTGTTCAGCAGTTGCGGTGCGTGTTCTTTTGACCATAAAAAAATTCTGAAGATTCTGAAGGTGGCCAGTGGAAACTTGTGAGCTGTGTGGACTTGGCAAACTCTGACAAACAATCAAAGTTCTTATATAAAGACGTATAATTAATTAGTTTCTCTGAGGAGGACTTAGTATATATTTCCTTTCAAGTAAAAGAATTATGTTTTACGATTTCTTTAGTAATTCTCTAACACGTTTAGAGCTATCAGTTACAATATCTGCAGTTTAAGATGACCAAACCGACACACGACCACAAATCGTTCCATGTGAGTCGATATTCATATGAAGCTGGGGTCTCTCAGTCTAGATCGTCGCCCATAACAGGTGTTGGGCGCATTCGGTTCTGACGTACAGCAACAAATTACGCTACCGTGAAACGATTTAGGGGAGGAAAAGGAAATAAAAGGTCTGCTGCCCAATTTATGCCAATTAAATTTTGCAGTGGAATTCGCTCTAATTTCTCACTCTTTGTCGTTAATTGGCTGGTAATTGAACTTCAATCAACCAGATGTCGGATTTGGCGTACGGCTGTTGCGCTGTCGTGTATACCCCACCGACAACCCCTTCCTCCGCCCCCCCCCCCCTCTGCCCCGCTACTTCATCTCCCTCCCCCCTCTCCCACCCCCCCCCCTACCCCCTCCCAACGCCTCTTTGCCTGCACAGCAGTGCCTGTCATTCGCCGTCGGAACTGGCAGACCGCATTGCTCGCGCACAACTTTCCCCCGTCGTCCGACAGCGCATTCTCTCACTCGTCTACTCAGTAATTGTTTTAGCTCTGCGCCCAGCCTCTACCGCGCTACCCAATTAAAACAGCCCGAGAGCGCGCGAGTTGCAAGTGTGTGTCCTTTCTGTACTAGATGCAAGGAGGCGGGGCTGCTTCCCCTCGAACTAGCGGCTCGAGACTCCTGCGTTTTCACTTCCGCACTTCCCAACCTGAATGCTGAAGCTGTAATGCTTCACCTGATTTGCTAGGCCATTAGCTCCATAAACACTGCCACGTATAGCGTATGATAGAACATTATTTATTTTATTAATTTTTATTTATTTATTTATCACGTTCTTGTAGACCACACGAACCAAATCTATCTGGTCGCGGAACTTTATGGATAACGAGTTACGAATAAAAAGCAAATTAGGA
This sequence comes from Schistocerca piceifrons, assembly GCF_021461385.2. NCBI lineage: Eukaryota > Metazoa > Arthropoda > Insecta > Orthoptera > Acrididae > Schistocerca > Schistocerca piceifrons. The sequence continues at coordinate 263,372,895 of NC_060144.1, read as the reverse complement.
AGAAAAGTATCAAACTACTCTCCAGAATAAAAGGAGTGTGCCACAAGGAAACCTTTCAACTTCGATTTGACTACCGGAGGTTTTTCTGTCTGTTCAAAATGGTTCAAATGGCTCTAAACACTATGAGACTTAACATCCTGATTTAGATTTTCCGTGATTTCCCTAAATCGCTCCAGACAAATGCCGGGATGGTTCTTTTGAAAGGGCACGGCCAATTCCTTCCCCGTCCTTTCCTAATCCGATGAGACCGATGACCTCGCTGTTTCGTCTCTTCCCCCAAAACAACCCCCAACCCCAACTTAACATCGAAGGTCATCAGTCCCATAGAACTTAGAACTACTTGAACCTAACTAACCTAAGGACATCACTCACAGCCATGCCCGAGGCAGGATTCGAATCTGCGACCGCAGCAGGAGCGCGGATCCGGTCTGAAGCGCCTAGAACCGCTCGGCCATAACGGCCAGCTATTCTGCCTGCCTCAGAAAGAATGAAAGTGAAGAAAAGGACGCCGACTTGAAGTACAATTTTACTGGTTGACTTTAACCTCATAAAAAGTATTAAATGCGAAATAGAGCCTCTTACGTACCAGTTCTCAGCATCTAGATTCAACTATATTCACAGAGGTAAGAAAACTTGGAAAGTTATGAACGCTTGTAACTAGCGTAGTATTTTTTTTCCTTCTTGGGAGTATGTGTGTCTCTGTGTGTGTGTGTGTGTGTATGTGTGTGTGTGTGTGTGTGTGTGTGTGTGTGTGTATTGAACCGGGGACATAGAAACGACCGAGAAGCTTCGGCCCGCTGTTGCCCTCAGTGGTTCACAACCCAAAAACAGGCCACCGCAGTCCACCCACCTCGCCGCTACCCCACACTGAACCCAGGGTTATTGTGCGTTTCGGTCCCAGTGGACACCTCCTCCTCCTCCTCCTCCTCCTCCTCCCCCCCCCCCCCCCGCACCCGCACCGGGAATGTCTCGCTCCAAACGAGTGTGCCCCAAAAGTTTTCATGATACAGTAATTATCGTGTCCGCCGGTCCCCGGCGCGGATGGCCGAGCGGTTCTAGGCGCTACAGTCTGGAACCGCGCGACCGCTACGTCGCAGGTTAGAATCCTGCCTCGGGCATGGATGTGTGTGACGTCCTTAGGTTAGGTTTAAGTAGTTCTAAATTCTGGGGGACTGATGACCTCCGAAGTTAAGTCCCATAGTGCTCAGAGCCATTTGAACCATTTGGTCCCCGGCACGCCTTTCCGCTCGAGAAGCAGCGCGTTAGACCGCGGGGATAGCCGACGGGCTTCTTGGGAGTAGCATTCATAACGGCGTAAAATTATCTACTATACTTCGAATAAGTCAGTGGTTACACAGCCTGCTGGCGAATCCAGGACGCTGCTTGTCGACGAAACTGCAAAATCTCGACGAAAGCCGAAGTCTCATGCAAATTCATTATTCTCTCGCTATAGATCGACCGGAATTCGTTGATGTTCTATGGGAACGTGATTAATGAAAGCTGGATGACAGGTCCTCAAGTAGATTTCATTAATCCATTCAGAAATGAACAATAGCATTTTCGCAAATAAAGTTATATGTATCTGCAGGTCCATGCTACCAGTCCAACTTGCATTAATGCGGACGATCTATAGGATGCCATAGTACTTCGTAATGAGAAATCTCCGTTGCGATGAAAGATATCACCAATACGTACCTTTTAGCACATGCACTGATAAGCGAAAACATTATGACAACCAGCTTAATAGCTTGTTTGTCCACCTTTAGAATAAAATACATCACTGATCACTGATCCTTCAGTTCGCTGGTAAGTTTGTGGAGGCATGTGCCATTAGATGCCAATGTGACATTAGTTGTCTACGCGCAGGTCATGCCGGGAGCTACTTTTGCGTACGTATTGAAGGCGCCTGATAGCGAACCATATGGATTCCATAGGATTCACATCAGACGAATTTGATGGTGGAGACAACAACGTGAGTTCACTCTAATGCTCCTCATACCATTGTAGCACGGCTGTGGCTCCGAGACACGAACTGTTGTACTGTTGAAAGATGACATCACCGTCAGGGAAGACATCAAGCGTGAAGGGATGGAGGTGGTTCGCAGCTGTCAGCGTGCCTTCGCTTACTACCACAGGTCCCACGCAAGCGCAGTACAGTGTCTCCCGTAGTATAATGCTGCTCCCAACACCCTGCGACCGTGGCGCGCTGCACGTTTCGAGCCGCCGTTCACCTCGATGACGGCGTTTGTGGAGACGACCATCGACATAGTGTAGCAAAAATTTGATTCACCCGAAGATCCGACACGTTTCCATTGATCGACGGTCGAATCCTTTTGGCCCCGTGCCCACTGCAGTCGTAATTGACGATGCCGTTGGATCAACATGTGAACACGTAAGGGTTGTCTACTACGGAGCTCCATGTTCAACAATGTACGATGAACAGTGTGCTCCGAAACATCTGTGCTTGCACCAGCATTGCTCTCTAAGGGCAGAGATGCTGCAGATCACCATATATCCTACTTTACAGAGCAGACAAGTCTCCGAACACCACGCTCTGTGAAGAGTATTGGACGTCCATCCATTTCGCGCCTAGTGGTAGTTTCACTGTCCTGCCTCTTTCCGTTGATGCTCACGACAGTAGCACGTGGACATTCGACAAGCTTCGTCTTTTCAAGATACTTTTTCACTGGCTTTGTATAGTAATAATAATTTGTCCTTTGACAAAGTAGCTTATCTCAGTTGCTTTTCCCATTTGCAGCCCATATCTTCGTTAGGGTGCTTCCAATCCTTTACTGCTGCAATTACAAACCTTTTATAGTGCGTCAAGTGCCCGCAACGTCACCAGCCGGCATCCAACGTTGCGTTGGGCAGTGGTCATAATGCTTTAGCTTATCAGTGCGAATCAGCTTGTTTTCTTCAGACAAAACTTTCCTACATGAATTAGAATAAATTCTAATAATGATTCCTTGATAACAATGACTTGAACTATGTTGAGATCAAAAGTTCCGCAATGGAGCCCAGTGAACACGGGTGTTCATATTTTCGAACGCTGGACTATCCAAAGCGTAATCATCTTTAACATGTAGTAGTAAAGAAAACACTTGGTCATAGAGAGAGTTGAAATAAGCGAAGTGGTGCGTCTTCACCATAACCTGCATGAGTGAGCACAATCACGCGAAGAAAAAGAACTAAAAGACATCACGAAACTACATCCGACCTCATCTGTGCCATCTACACACTGCGAGTAAAATGCACCATTGCACAGTTGATGCACTCGCCGTATTGTATCATCTGGTAAGACGCAAAATTGCATTTCGTCGGACCACACTACATGCCTCCAGTTCCCATATGGTTTGACCCATTGAAGATGTGTAAATTAAAGTGCCGCTGAAGAAATGCCTTTTGCGAAATGTCAGACTCCGAATGCCCACTCAGTGTGGAGGCCCTTGCAATTTAGGCTCGAAAAGTGTTTGGAAGGGACCTGTTTTCATTGACAGCAATAATTTCTTTCAGGTTCTAAACCGACTGCGATTGGTGCGGCATGACATCCACTTCCCATCCCTGTCGGTCAGGTTCTTTCGACGACCAGTGTTCTTAGGTCTATTCTATAGTTTCCACAGTTAAAATGGTTCAAATGGCTCTGAGCACTATGGGACTCAACTGCTGAGGTCATTAGTCCCCTAGAACTAGTGAAACCTAACTAACCTAAGGACATCACAAACATCCATGCCCGAGGCAGGATTCGAACCTGCGACCGTAGCGGTCTTGCGGTTCCAGACTGCAGCGCCTTTAACCGCACGGCCACTTCGGCCGGCTTTCCACAGTCACACCAATCTTTTTCGACAAGTTGAACACCAACACACCGTGCAACGATTTAGTCATGAGAGCGTCCAAACACTAAAGCTCCATTCTGTCACGTCTCCCCGTCCACTCATTGTATTGTGCTGATTCCACACGACCGATTGAGGCATCACACCACTTCACTGCCTTCACTGCCATGATGTACGTCAGTTGTGGACGAATAACCACTTGGTACTAGTTCTACATCTACATCTACATCTACATCCATACTCCGCAAGCCACCTGACGGTGTGTGGTGGAGGGTATCTTGAGTACCTCTATCAGTTCTCCCTTCCATTCCAGTCTCGTATTGTTCGTCGAAAGAAGGATTGTCGGTATGCATCTGTGTGGGCTCTAATCTCTCTGATTTTTTCCTCATGGTCTCTTCGCGAGATACGCGTAGGAGGGAGCAATATACTGCTTGACTCCTCGATGAAGGTATGTTCTCGAAACTTTAACAAAAGCCCGTACCGAGCTACTGAGCGTCTCTCCTGCAGAGTCTTCCACTGGAGTTTATCTATCATCTCCGTAACGCTTTCGCGATTACTAAATGATCCTGTAACGAAGCGCGCTGTTCTCCGTTGGATCTTCTCTATCTCTTCTATCAACCCTATCTGGTACGGATCCCACACTGCTGAGCAGTATTCAAGCAGTGGGCGAACAAGCGTTCTGTAACCTACTTCCTTTGTTTTCTGATTGCATTTCCTTAGGATTCTTCCAATGAATCTCAGTCTGGCATCTGCTTTACTGACGATCAACTTTATATGATCATTCCATTTTAAATCACTCCTAATGCGTACTCCCAGATAATTTATTGAATTAATTACTTCCAGTTGCTGACCTGCTATATTGTAGCTAAATGATAAGGGATCTTTCTTTCTATGTATTCGCAGCACATTACACTTGTCTACATTAAGATTCAATTCCCATTCCCTGCACCATACGTCAATTCGCCACTGCCTGACAAAAAAGTGAAGCACGCAGAAGGGGAAGAGGGGGGGGAGGGGGAGAGGAAACGAAATGGAACACCACGGATTGGCTTGGTATGTGATGTTATTTCAGTGGTTAAATATCGAGTGAAATACACAAGAACTTGATAGTATAAGTCCACTTATCGTTATGATGTTGCTTCCCCTATGGCCTGGATTTGCCTGATGATTCTGTTGCGATAGGTGTCATAAAGCCGTTCTGTCCTCTCCTAAGGCAAGATGGCCTGCAACTGTTGTAATTGCTCCTTCATGTCCTGGATGCTGACTCGAAGATGGAGTTGACGATCGAGGTGGTCTCACACGTGTTGTATCGGGAACAGATCCTCATGACCAAGAAAGTACTTCAACATCATGCTGGCAGTTCATAGACATACGTGCCACGTGTGGATGAGCGTTGGCCTGTTGGGAAAATGGCACCGTTGCCCTGCCCCATCAAACGATGCAATGTGTCCGTGACGTAATGTTGTGTCGCCATAGTTCCATCACTAACAGCCGTGACCTGAGGTCGTACCTGATACCTCCCCACTCAGTGACGTCACGAGCAACACAGCTGCTTCTCTCCAAAGCATTGAAAGAATGAGACCTCTTCCGAGATTCTCGCCATCCTCAATGACGATGGTAATCCAGGGTTGTGCAGAAGCACGATTCATCGCTGGAAGACAATGCAATGTCATGCATCAACAGCCTATGTTTCCCAGTCACGGCACCATTCAGAGCGCAGCTCTTCATGCTGTGATGTTAACAGCAGCCTACGCATGGGATGGGATGGTATTCCCCCAGTCCTGCAGCTGCTTGTTCCGTCCAAAGTGCACAATGACATGGGACGAACGAGGGAGTCCGTTACTTGTTCTCTGACTGCAGGCGCAGATGTGAATTGGTTACGATGTGCACGGTGCACAACGCGACGATCGACCCATGAGGTGGTCCCATGAGGTGGTCACGCGAGGTGGACCGAAAACTTGACGATAAATATGTTTACCCACACGTTCCCCTGCAGTCCAATATCCGGCCACTGTCAGATCTGAAAACCTCACAAATCCGTATAATGAACGATTCGACCAGTCGATTAAATGGAGACCCATAACGTGCCCCCCTTCAAAGTTTGTCAGGTGTTGGTAACGCTGTTTCACACGAGTAAAGGGCACCTCCATGTTCTTCACAGTGTTCGCTCAACATATGAGGCTGTTAGCGCCCTCATATGCCCTATCAGGCCTGGCAGCAACACTAAATAAGAGCAAAATTAACGTACTCTAGTGGCTGTTCTACTTACCATAGGAAATTGCAGCTCTACTCATTTACATATCCACCGAAGGTGTGTACGTCTACAAAGTTACATTGATATCCGTTCTTGTATTTTGTGTGCTTCACCTTTTTGTCAGGATGCGCAAATCAGTTACAGCGCTCCAAAGCGGCCGGTGTGCTTTTTTAAGAGGGTGAACAATATTTTGTTTAGTTGGTTTACAATTTTTGCAACCAACACTGTGTTCATCATATCGGACTTTTTTGTGGGTAGCTGTGTAAGAAACGAAATATTAATGCTAGGCTTGAAACATGGTTCCCCTCTAAGAGCTCTTGAAGTCAGTAAAAGGTTACAAAACTGATTTGCATTTTTAGAATCCGGACTGACGTCAGCTGTTGCTGACAGATGAAAATCTGTGCCGGACCGGGACTCGAACCGGATTTCCCACTTATCGTGAGAGTTCACCTTAACTACTTCGGCTATCTGAGCAGCCCACTTAGACCGGCACGAATTTCCATATGTCACTGCGTCCACAACCCTTAGCTAGCATATTTCCCACACAGGAAAAGACAAATACTTTATAGTCATTTTAGTCCATCGAAGCATGTGTAGACCACTGTAGCGTGGAGGTCAGACATTGTAACTATCAAGAACGTATCCACGCCTCGAAGAGCTAAAATGCCGGTAAAATGTGAGGATTGTTCAAGTGAAAAGGTTCGAAACGTCACGACGACCACAGGGGTTGAAGGTTGTGACTGTTCATGCTTTCCCGACGGATCTGTTGCGAATACACTTCCCGGGTTTGACGCCAGATCGCATCGTGTAAGTCGCACAATATTTCGTCTATGCAACTGCTCGACATCATCAGATGGTGGTAGCTGCTGCTGTCACTGCTGCAAAGCGCGACTGATTTAAACCGCGTGCGGCGTCGAAATTTATCATGCCAGGAGCAGGCAATACGCGTCCGCGGGAAGACGCTCGTAGTTGGAGGAAAGCGGCGCTTTTGGTGCCGCCTGCTGAGAGCCGCAGAAAGGCCATCCGCACGTGTGCTATGGGCAATGGCTGTGCTGCAGGACGCTCCTGTGGTTAAGTGCTGAATTAAATCTCAGTGGTGTGTTGCGTCGCCTGATGAATCGGGAGTTGTTGTTTTTCCTGTTTTGATTTAATGGCAGCCAGTGGTGCATTCAACGCAGCGCTTAGTTGAAAATCTGCATCCCTGTTGATAAGATTGTCCGCCTTACGGATATGTATGGCCTCCTTAACAACACAGTCCCAGTAAGATGACGCTGGGAATAAAACATCGTAAAACATACGATGTCCGGTGTCCACACAATGCTCCGCTACTGCAGATTTATCAGGTTGGCCCAGGCTTGTATGACGATGGTGTTCGATGCAACGTTCTTGTACGGTTCGGCATGTCTGCCCAATATAAGATTTTCCACATAGCAATGGGATTTTAAACGTGCAACGTTTCCTAAGGCCAATGTCGTCTTTGACCGAACACAATAAATTCCTCAATTTTGCTGGTGGCCGAAAAACACTCTTGATATCGTGACTTTTGAGGATTCTTTTTAGTTTTGAAGACGTGCCACCAAAACAAGGCAAGAACGCTGTTGTAGTGGGTGCCTCAAAATTTTCATTTAAATCCCTGCTTCGAATTTGCTTGAAACGGAATGTATGCCGTATCTGCTTATCGGAAAAGCCATTCTGTTGTAATACCGTTCTTAGGTGTTGTAGCTCACCAGCTAGACTGTCGGCATCTGAGCCCACGCGTTCTCTATGCACCAAAGAGGGTAAGACACAACCGCGTTGCGCAGGGTGATGACAACTTGTGGCCTGCATATATAGTTCAGTATGAGTTTATTTACGATAGACGCTAAGTCCCCGTGTACCATCAGCTTTCCTTCCGGAAAGGTAAAATGCCATCCTTTTCCACTTCCATTGCGAATTGTATATTAAGATGGAGCGAGTTCAGATGCTGGAGAAACACAGTAATGTCTGTATTCCGTGGGGCCTCACCACAAAAGTGTCGTCTACATAGCGCAAGAAGCAGGAAGGTTTGAGACTTGCCGACAGCAGTGCTTTTTACTCATATTCTTCCAAAAAATAGTTGGCCACCACTAGACACAGAGGACTTCCCATGGCGACACCGTGCAGTTGTTCAAAATTCTGGTCACTGAATAAGAAATAAGTGGAGATAAGCACATGTTTAAATAATGCCACAATATCTTTCTCGAGCTGACTGCTAATAAGCTCTAACGAGTCCTGCAGAGCTACTTTCGTAAATAAACATACAACGTCAAAGCTAACCAAAGTATCTGACGCTTGTAGCTTAAGTGTCTTCAGACGTTCTGTGAAGTCCTCAGAATTCCGGATACGGTAATCACACTTACCTATGAGAGGTCCCAACAGTGTAGTAAGATCTTTGGCCAGAAAACAGATAGGAGCTCCAGTGTTGCTCACTACTGGGTGAACAGGAGTCCCATCCTTATGTATCTTGGGTAGGCCGTACAGTCTTGGGCGAACTGCAGCCTGTTGGCGTAGGCTCTTAGTCACTTTGGAAGGAATAGTACTCTTCTTGAGAAGATCTAATGTTTTTCTCTGGTTTGAAGGTTGCGTATACTGCTTTAGAATAACGTAGTGAGGCATCTCGGAACGCGAAGCATGCGTCGCCACCTCCCTCCAAAAATTTCGGAGCTGCGCCAACAGCAGGCACGAAGAATCTGGCCGTGTTTTCGACATCGGAGGTCCGATACTCACAGATTTGCTCGAGGACTGGAGAACCATTAATAGCTTAAGAGTGACACGTACTGTAAGACACAAAAGAAAAGAAAGAAATCAAAGGGAAGCGCTTCATGTCCCAGAGAACTAGCTCCTATCACAGCCACAGGTATTCTGGGAGCAGGGAATCCTTCGGCAGGACTCCGTGACGTATGGAAGTTTGGGTCGGTCCAGGATGCGTGATCATATAGCCGAAGTGTTAACACAATCACTGGCGATTAGCAAGAGATCTTGGTTCGATTCCAGGTCCAGCACACATATTTTCATCTGTCGTACACAGCTGACTTGAATGAGCGTTCACAAAACGCGAATTAATTTCGTAATATTTACCACAGCGGTATTATATGAAATGTGTGGTGTGCGAACTGTAAGACCTTCGGTACACACACCATCACATTATTTGACTTGTCGCTCTAACGAAGAAGGCGAGTGTCAGCAATATGTCTCGTGGTCTTATACCGAGCGAGGTGGCGCAGTGGTTAGCACACTGGACTCGCATTCGGGAGGACGACGGTTCAATCCCGTCTCCGGCCATCCTGATTTAGGTTTTCCGTGATTTCCCTAAATCGCTTCAGGCAAATGCCGGGATGGTTCCTTTGAAAGGGCACGGCCGATTTCCTTCCCCATCCTTCCCTCACCCGAGCTTGCGCTCCGTCTCTAATGACCTCGTTGTCGACGGGACGTTAAACACTAATCTCCTCCTCCTCCTCCTCGTGGTCTTATCGTGGCGTGTTTATCTTCTGCCGTTAGGTCAGATGATAGATAGGCCAATTGCACGCTTAGAGTAGGAGATTGACGGTGACCAGCTTTAAACAGAACTTGATTAATTTTCTCACGCATTTATTAAAGTAATAAAAAACATAGATATTACATAACTTGATTCTGGATGCTGTTTACAATTGACAATCTGAAGTTCCTTTGGTCTTTGTACGTTAATCTTATTCTCACATATCTCTGATACTTGACAAAGCGTGTATACATTTCTGTTGATGGCTATGTACAGGAATATGATAATCTTATTAGGCGCAGACTGAAACTTGACTACAGACAAATGCAGACTAAGGCAGACTAATGCAGACTGACTAATCGGAGGTCTGTACACTCGTTATAATACCTCCAGCGTTCAGGTATCACTGCGCGAGTGTGATCCGCGAAGAGAAAAGGTTCTACGTTAGCAGCAATCTCATTGGCTGCGTTACATATTAATACGCGGATCGGCGGAAGCAGAATTTGGTCCGTCTCTAAGACAGCGCCATCTCGTAGTGCGGAGACGGACGAGCGCTGCGCCTGCGCTGTTGTGCTTAGCGGGGCGCGCTCTATTGGGAAAGTTGTGTACGCGCTGACTACGCGGAACTATGTACACAACAAAATGTATTCGCAGTTTCGAATAAGAACAACCAACAGCTGTATAGTGGAATGATGACAGTGAAAATTTATGCTGTCCTGGGAATCGAACCCCATTACCCGTTTTATGCGAGCGGTCGCCGTAGTCGCTTTGGCTACCCGTGCACGACTCACGGCCCCATCCAGACTTGCATATGTCGTCGTTCCTGCGTCACCATCTGTACTGATACACACATTATGTAATTCCCGTACGGGGGAGGACATTGCAAAAAGTCATGTATTGGGTTCAAATGGCTCTGAGCACTATGGGAGTCAACTTCTGAGGTCATTAGTTCCGTAGAACTTAGAACTAGTTACACCTAAGTAACCTAAGGACATCACACACATCCATTCCCGAGGCAGGATTCGAACCTGCGACCGTAGCGGCCTCGCGGTTCCAGACTGCAGCGCCTAGACCGCACGGCCACTTCGGCCGGAAAGTCATGTATTAAGTTATTTAAGGAATACTGCACTCAAGTAACAATGAACCACTTTCCATTTCTACTAACAATTTCACAACCATTGTGTATTCTTCACGTAAAGCTAAAATTCATGTATTCCATTTGTCACACGCTAAATCAGTATTTACTCTATATAATACCACGCGTATGTCTATAAGGTGTCATGCACAATACACCACAACTACCAACAATAAGACAAACAAGCAACTACTGAATGTCATTCTGAGCCCTGATATGGAGCCGGCCGCTATGGCCGAGCGGTTCTCAGCGCTTTAGTCTGGAACCGTGCGACCGCTACGGTCGCAGGTTCGAATCCTGCCTCGGGCATGGATGTGTGTGATGTCCTTAGGTTAGTTAGGTTTAAGTAGTTCTAAGTTCTAGGGGACTGATGACCTCAGAAGTTAAGTCCCATAGTGCTCAGAGCCATTTGAATCTGACATGCAAACATTCCAAGTAACAAAAAATGGTTCAAATGGCTCTGAGCACTATGCGACTTAACATCGGAAGTCATCAGTCTCCTAGAACTTAGAACTACTTAAACCTAACTAACCTAAGGACATCACACACATCCGTGGATTCGAACCTGCGACCGTAGCAGTTGCGCGGGTCCAGACTGTAGCGCCTAGATCCGCCCGGCCACCCCGGCTGGCTGTAATAGTCAGAACAGCGTCTTTCCCTTGAGACACGTATGCATGTCAGAAGGACATTATAATGCGAAAATACGAACATGGTATAAACACAGACATTGTAATCATTAATAGGTCTCTTTCGAACACCTGTGCTATTGCACGCCGTGAAAGAGAGCACATAGAACAGATTCTGACACCATCACCAGAAAATGAGTCGCATATGTTCGGGCAAATAATTCAAAAGTTAGAGAGGCAACGTTCACCGCAAGACCCTGGAGGATCGGCCACCTACTGTTGTAGTCAACAGTATAATCTGTCCAGGGAGTGCCAAATTAGCCAGAAACAAACCCGTCTCGGAAACTGTAACAGGATCCGATAGCAACCGCAGACAGAGCAGATTAATCCGGTGGACGGGCGGAAGAGGGACATGTGTGTGTGTGTGTGTGTGTGTGTGTGTGTGTGTGTGTGTTCAGCGTGCGGCGTGTTTTCTGAGCGAGGCGACCGCACGTGTCGCGCCCGCTGCGGCTGCTGGCCGGCCGCACCTCCCCGAGGAGCTGCCCGTACAAGGTGCGCGGACCGGCAGGTTGTTCCGGCGGCAGGACACAGCGGCGCGGGCGGCGGCCGGCTCGCCGCTACACGTGTAGGCAGACTCGTACCTCGCCACAGCCGGCCCCAGGGACGCTGGCGGACACTACGCCAGCCAGGCACCGGGCGCGCTGCCCGACAGCCACCGCTGCAAGCCCTTCTGAAATGTACCATCTGAACCGGAGCCTCGCCAGCCGTCATCCTCAGAAACAAAGATGAAACTGTAAGGTGCCAGGACATGGACACTTACACGTTAGCTTACCCACATTAGTATCAATAATAAAGGGACTGGCAAGCGCATCAGATCATGACTCTATTGAATTATGATAAATATGAGGCACTCTCTAGCAGTACTCCCTGCATGTCTGCAGGATTGAGCCACTAAGTTAAAGCGTTGGTGAAAAGCGTCGGACGCGCGATTAGCCGAGCGGTCTCAGCCGCTGCACACATGGACTGTGCGGCTGGTCCCGGTGGAGGTTCGAGTCCTCCCTTGGGCATGGGCGTGTGTGTTTGTCCTTAGGATAATTTAGTTTAAGTAGTGTGTAAGCTTAGGGACTGATGACCTTAGCAGTTAAGTCCGATAAGATTTCACACACATTTGAACTTTTTTTTTTTTTTTTTTTTTTTTTAAGCGTCGGAAGTTGAGAATTGTGGAATGTAAAGTCTGCAGATGGCCGTAGCTCGCCTGGCCGCCATGGGCCGCAGGTAGCGGTCACCGGAAAAGTGGGACAATAAGGCACTTTTGGAAGTAGCCCGGCATCCGGAGCCACCTGTGCTGGGCAACATCTACGTCTACATGATTACTCTGCAATTCACATTTAAGTGCTTGGCAGAGGGTTCATCGAACCACAATCATACTATCTCTCTACCATTCCACTCCCGAACAGCGCGCGGGAAAACGGAACACCTAAATCTTTCTGTTCGAACTCTGATTTCCTTATTTTATTTTGATGATCACTCCTACCTATGTAAGTTGGGCTCAACAAAATATTTTCGCATTCGGAAGAGAAAGTTGGTGGCTGAAATTTCGTAAATAGATCTCGCCGCGACGAAAAACGTCTTTGGTTCAAATGGCTCTGAGCACTATGGGACTTAACTTCTAAGGTCATCAGTCCCCTAGAACTTAGGACTAATTAAACCTAACTAACCTAAGGACATCACACACATCCATGCCCGAGGCAGGATTCGAACCTGCGACAGTAATGGTCGCGCGGTTCCAGACTGTAGCGCCTAGAACCGCTCGGCCACGTCTTTGCTTTAATGACTTCCATCCCAACTCGCGTATCATATCTGCCACGCTCTCTCCCATATTACGTGATAATACAAAACGAGCTGCCCTTTTTTGCACCCTTTCGATGTCCTCCGTCAATCCCACCTGGTAAGGATCCCACACCGCGCAGCAATATTCTAACAGAGGACGAACGAGTGTAGTGTAAGCTGTCTCTTTAGTGGACTTGTTGCATCTTCTAAGTGTCCTGCCAATGCAACGCAACCTTTGGCTCGCCTTCCCCACAATCTACATCTATATCTACATCCATACTCCGCTAGCCACCTGACTGTGTGTGGTGGAGGGTACCTTGAGTACCTCTATCGGTTCTCCCTTCTATTCCAGTCTATGTGGTCTTTCCAACTGAAGTTGTTCGTAATTTTTACACCCAGGTACGTAGTAGAATTGACAGCCTTGAGAATTGTACTATTTATCGAGTAATCGAATTCCAACGGATTTCTTTTGGAACTCATGTGGATCAACTCGCACTTTTCGTTATTTAGCGTCAACTGCCACCTGCCACACCATACAGTAATCTTTTCTAAATCGCTTTGCAACTGATACACGTAGCGAAGACGGGAATTTCGTTTGCCTAGGGGCGTTATGACCTACTCGATCATTGGGTAGATCTCAGTGGAGGGATATCGGCGATGATAGAGTGTTCGACATTGGCCGAAACTGAGTATTCTTCCGCCGCGGTTTAGTACGCGTGGGAGACGAGAGAATTGTGGAGGGACTTCGCCTTCATCCATCGAGCGGTACGGACTTGGAGACGGCGTCTTGGCCACCGTCTTCGAAGGGAGATATACGGTCTGTATCGCAGCATTGCACCAACGCGTGTTCCGTGCAGAGTTCTGCGGTTAGAACTCTTTGTGTGCTCAGAAGCGGGATTTTCACCAACGCCTAACCACTTCCAACAACTTATCTAACATTCTCGATCTGCAAGTTATCCTTGCGAGGTGCCGAGTATTTATCAACGCAGCTGCCGGTAATAGGGGCGCGTGTGGGTGGACAAGGAGATTCACTTTTTTTTTTTTTGTAAATTTTGTCAGTTGTGGGAATATCAAATTAAAATGCCAATATTACGATCGAATTATCGACTTTATTGTAGCTAGCATTTACCCTGTCCCAGTAAGCTTTACATGTACTCTAGTCACTGCACAGCTTGCCCAGACGGGAAGGAAAGAAGGTTTGCAGTCTTCTATGTCAGCGACGGACTGATAAGCATTACAAAACCGTTTCTATAATCTGGAGTCACATTAAAGTGACCACCTGTCAAAAACCCTGAATATCCAGCTTTTTCTACGCGAACCGCTGCGAGAGGTGCAGGAAGAGAGCCAGTGAGCTTCTGGAAGGTACCGACAAAGGTGTGGAGCCGTGTTGATTCCAGTGCGGTGCCAGCTACGCTTGGATTCTCTGTTGAGGATCCATGGCGCGAACATACGGATCGAGGTGGTCCCATAGCCTGTCGATTGGGTTTTAATCTGGGCAGTTTGGTGGCCAGAGGAGTACGACAAGCTTATCCTGGGGACACAAACATCAAACTAAAACACATTACGCGCTATCTTGGGGTACACACACCACGAAACATAAGGCTAACAACAGACGAAGCAGAAAAAATACTACACAAAATGGTGAGGCTAAATTCAAAACAGTAGAGACTACCTCTACCAGTCATACGTACATACCACTGTGCGCTCTTCGAATCAGTACTTAGCTTCGCAGCTAGCACGTGGGCACATAGACTGAAGGTGGTCACCACCAAAGAATCCGTCAGACGAGGGCAGAGAAGTGTCCTATTTAGTGCATCCGCTGAGGTGGTACCGAAGGCTCCAGACAGCCTGTGTGTGGTGCTCGGAATATGCCCCATAGATATCACGATCAAATTCAGAGCTGCAAGGTACTGGTTAAAGATGGGGAGGCTAGATAAGGTACACACAATAACCGGTGTGCTCATAGAGACGAAACGTCACTTTAAAAGTTGGCGTTTGGATACATGGTAAGGTGAGTGGGATGTAAGTGATAAGGGACGTAGACTGCACGACTTCCTCCCTGACATAAGGAAGCGGTTGAGAATGAGACATATCGATCCCAGCCGCGGTATGGTACATTTCTTAACCGGACACGGACCTTATCCCACGCACTATAACCGCGTGAGTCTGAGGCAGCCACCTACATGCACATGCGGGGAAGAAGCTTCCCCAGAACACACTGTCTTTTTCTGCGGGCAGTACTCGAACAATAGACATACACTACACTTAGACTACACAGATACAGACATAGATATATACACAGCAATAAGAGGCGAAGAACAATGGGCACAATTAAACGCACTGATAAACAGTATTTCAAAAACAACACATGAAGGGTACATGCGGACACGACATTAACACGAATTTACAGACATGCCTATGTGCAGCGTAAGAGCAATCTCCAGAGGATGGACAGCGACACCCACAGTGACAGCGAAAATAGTGACAATGAGGAGCAACAGGAGGAGGAAGCTGAGATGTGACAGTAAATAAGCAACAGTGCTGGCGATCTAGCCAAGAAAACACCGAATACTGTACATGGATGGGCACCTACAGTAGTTAATACGTAGGATTAGTAATAAATAAGATAAACAACATTATTTCTCTACTAATAACCATGTGTGTGTGTGTGTGTGTGTGTGTGTGTGTGTGTGTGTATGTGTGTGTGTGTATGTGTGTGACTGGCGGTCAACGGCTCGAATAAACAATTCCGAGGTATTCACCGTCAGTCACATTCGGTGATGGTACTAACAAATCCCTCCTCTATCCTATCTTCTTTTTATATTCTTCTTAAAATACAACAAAATTTTATTTATATCTTAACCTTAAATTATTGTTATTTTGAAAAGTATCGTTCTTTGTAAATGTTGTAGATAAAACAAAAGAAAATAAAAATGTAAAAAGATGAAGAACGAAAATTGTAAGATGTACGACCTGTTTTAAACATCAGGTAACAGGCCTATAATTTGGCAATAAATAATAAAAAAACAATAATTATCCTGAAGCTCAGCGAACCACTCACGTACACTGCGAGTTGTGTGACACACTGAATTGCCTCGCTGATAAGTAACATCGCGCCGAGGAAAATCAAACTGCGTGTAGGGGTGGCCATGGTCCTCAAGGATAGATGCATGCTTGTGTCGATCCATCGTGCCTTCCAGAATGATGAGTTCACCCGGAGAATTCCACGATAACGCACCCTCCTCCGTCTTGTACCCTTCCGATGATCGTTGCGGGGTGTTTCCTTTCAGACGTGAAGAGGCGGCCTGCCACCACTCACTGAACGCCCAGTTGCGGTATTGGCACGTAAGTTCGAGCCTTCGTCGCCAGTGAACACCAGTCAACTTTGGTACACGAATCAGGCGCCTGTTGCCGAGCACTACAGGGTGAAAAGAATTTAAACCGACAAACTCTGGGAGATTGTAGGGGACATCAAAACAAATATTCTTCCCTAATGTCATTTTTTCCTATGAGGAGTATTTAAACCGGTAGAGGAAGATTTCTCTGGCGGCAAATTAACTAAACCAACAAACACTTTCCCATTTTTTTTATGACCAAGAGACAACACATTAACACAACCCAGTTTCAATCGCAGTAGATTTTCAAAAATGCCTCCATTGACACGTACACAAAGGATCAAGTACTGTCTGACACGGACAAAAACCCCAGGAGTATCCTGAATTGTTTCTGCTGCTGTTACTATCCGGGCAACCAGATCCTCTTCTCATGCAACAGGAGTTGCGTAAACAAGGTTGCACACCTCTCCCCACACAAAAAAGTCCAGAGGGGATATATGTGGGGATCATCGAGCAGGTCATGGTACAGGACCACCTTTGCCAATCCACGTTTCTGGGAACCGTCGGTCCAGGAATCGACGCACACGACGACTGAAATGTGCCGGCGTCCCATCATGTTGGAACCACATGCGTTGTCTTGTAGGGAGCGGGACGTCTTCCAGCAATTCTGGCAATGCTCTGGCGAGAAAATTGTAATAGTGCCTGCCGTTTAATGGCCTGGGTAGCAGAAACGGCCCAATTAAACAATCCCCAACAACACCGAACCACACAGTAACGAAGAACAGCACTTGATGAGCGCTAGTAACCGTGGCATGTGGGTTATCCTCACTCCAAACACGTGAATTGTGCATGTTGAAGACTCCATCACGCCCGAACGTTGCTTCATCGGCAAACAACACAGAGGATGGAAATGAAGGGTGCGTCTCACACTGTTCCAGGTACCACTGCGAAAAATGTGCTCTGGGTGGATAATCAACTGGTTCCAGGTTGTGTACACGCTGTAAGTGAAATGGACGTAACAATTTCTCTCAAAGAACTGTCCTTACATTCGTCTGATTCGTCCCCAGGTTACGTGCAATTGCACGAGTGCTGATTGAAGGATCCCGTACCACATGCTGCAAGACAGTGTCCTCAAATTGCAGCGTTCTTACCGTGCGATGGCGTCCCTCCAGTCTCATGCAGACGTTGGTACACAGCAGCAAAAGTCGTATGATGCGGGATACGGCGATTAGGATGTTGTTGTTGATAAACCCGCTGTGCAGCTCGTCCGTTGTGATGCACTACGTAGTTCGCACCAACCATATCAGTGTAGTCACTCCAGGTGTATCGCTCCATTAGTAAACAGAGACAATGCACTACCACATTGGTGGACAGCAGGTGTCTACAACTGAAGAGCATAATACGCCATCTAGCATTAGGGAGAAATATTTGTTTTGATGTCCCCTACAACCTCCCGGAGTTTGGCGGTTTAAATAGTTTTCAGCCTGTATAAGAAGCAACGTTTGTTGAACGGTAGTTGAGTGGACACTGCTGGTAGCCACTTGCTTCTTATGGGTGGTCAGTTGCTCAACAGTTGCATGTTTATTCACCCGTCCACATCTCCGGAACCGTCGTTCGCCCCTGTCACGGTTCGCGCTGCACAACTGTTGCCTCGGAGCCAGTTTTGTATAGGACTGTTTTCACCACGCACGGTATACCTTAACCAGGGCGGCACGCGAACAGTTTACAAACTTAGCCGTTTCTAAAATGTTTCTACCCTTGCCCGAAAGTAAATGATCATGCCCTTTTGGACGTCAGATGAATCGCTAGATTTCCTCATTGCGACGACTGCGCTGTTTTCCGCATCCCCCGACACACATCGTACGGGGTGTTCGGAAATTCTCTTTACAGGCTTCTAGGACTTACAGAGTCGACTGAGTACACAACATTTTGAATAGGAACTTGTTATATCCACAGATTAACACCCATTTGCGAACAAAAAATTTTTATTAGGTGGAGCAAGGCCACTGCTTAATTTTACAAAAAGATAAACTTCATTCGAAAACAAAAGGCTTCTTCTCGTACCAAAATTTTATAACAAGCCAAGGAATATGCCACCTTATTGGCTCTGAGCACTATGGGACTTAACTTCCGATGTCATCAGTCCCCTAGAACTTAGAACTACGTAAACCTAACTAACCTAAGGACATCACACAACACCCAGTCATCACGAGGCAGAGAAAATCACTGACCCCGCCGGGAATCGAACCCGGGAACCCGGGCGTGGGAAGCGAGAACGCTACCGCACGACCACGAGCTGCGGACGGAAGTATTAGTAACTGAACTGAATTTACGTTCCTTTGTCGGGTTTTCTCTCGACGCTTTCCGGCGGATGCCGAGGAAGTAGACGGGCGCAGAGTCCGGGGTCGCTGGCCGGCGTAGCGAAGACGTGGCACCTTGACGTTCCGGCTGCGTCGAAGTATCTTCCGGGCGGCAATCCGCGGCGGGTCGAAAGACTCCTGTTTCTCTTTCTTCCGGCTATTTAACACGGTGGCTCCAGCCTTCCTCCGCTGATTCCGGAGTGATGATTGGCGGTCGTTTGCGATCCCTGATTGGTGGATGGTGATATCATAGTGTGACCATCCCCGCCGGAAAAAGGCTCGTGGGGGTGCGTAGTTCGCGGCTGACTGAATCTTTGGCGGGAACGCCTCTAGCGCCGGCTGGCGGAACGCGCTTAACTCTGCCGCGGTAGCCGACCGTTGCGTTTGTGTGGCTGTGCGCGCCACGGCAGAACTCTTCTTCGGGAACATACCCTATTAAAGAGAGAGACTAAGTGGGATGGAGAGTGTGTACCAGAACATGCGTCGTAGATATAATGTTTCTAACAACGTTGGTGGTCGCCACATCAAGCCGCTGTTGTCATGCATCAGTACTGTTCTGTACGTACAGTATTCTAGATCCTTTTTTGTTTTGGAACAATGTAAATATGTTATGTATAAGTGTTAATACAAACAAATGTGCTTAACAGATAAATGGATGTTTTGTTTCCTTTCGATTTGTTACCTAGTAACTGTACTGCATCACGCCCAATTCAGTTTCTCAAGCAGAAGTGGGTTAGTTAAACATCTGAACTGCAACTGCTGTAGAACGGAAACGGTACGTTTCGCGATATGCGTTCCTATTCAAAATATTGCGAACTCATTCCGCTGTAGAAGTCCTAGACGTATGTAACGGGAGTTTCCGGACACCCTGCCTACCTTCCACTGCTAGAGCTGAAACCTGCCGTCTATGGGTGGTTATTACAGTTGAATTTGAACATAAACAGTGGGCACATTATTGTGAGAGGACTCTGTAACTGTAATAACAGAAAGATTTACAAAGTCGGCGAGTAAAGAACGTGTGGAAAGCACTGACAAGGAGAAGGAACGAGAAGATAAGACGTGCGTTAAGACATAAGGGGGAATAACTTTCGTCACACTTGCAATATCTGTAGAGGGAGAGAATTGTAGAGGAAAGCAGAGATTGAAATACAGCGAACAGTAATTAAGGATGTAGGTTGAAGTGCCTCTCCGAGATGAAAAGTGACACAGGAGAGGAAATAGTGGCAGACCTCATGTAACTAATGAGAAGACTGATGGCAACGAAAATAAAAAGAGCTGGGAGCCACTTGCTCCAACTTCAGTCGTGAGTTTAAGAGAGTGTTTGTAAGTTAGAACCTAATATGAGTTAAACTAAAACTTATCCACACGCTCTGAACTTACGTCCTGTGATTGAGACCTGTTAAGTTTGACCGTGATTATGTACAATACTTTGTAGTAGAATTAAAATTCAGGGTGGAAGGATGTCAAGGACGAACTTGTTTGCTATTTGCGCAAGCATAGTGATAACTGTGCAAAGCCCGCAAGTGGAAAGTTAACAGAACGCAGAGAATTAATTATGAGTAGGGCATGCCATTATGATCAGCGCTATTAGTTTAATGTGCATAACTTAACTGGATAACGCTAATTTTATTGACCCATGGCTATGGATCCTAATGTGGGGATCGACACATAGAATATTTAATTTGAAGGGATTGTGTCTAACACAAACAAAATTTCATTTATACATGTTAATTTAGTAACCAAAAACACGCATAAATCATGAGAAAATGTGGAACTGTTTACAAACACAAATTCCAAAAATCCTAATTAGTGGTTTTAATTGATGAGCAGTGCTACTCGATTGGACGAGGAAGTATCTGTTAACGGTAAAGTTAATGAGCGTTAGTCCTACACGAAAAAACAGCGACAGTAAAACTGATGACCAACTGGAAAGCTCACACATTCAACACACCATGGTTAAATCTGCGACAGGTACTCGCAGGAGAATTCCGCAAGTGTGGAAAAAAATGCCCTATGACGCCGGTTGTGCTACTTATGCCGACCGTAATAATACACGAACTTTGCGGTTAACGCTGAAGTCATATGAATTACTCTCAATTAGGTTTTCGGTTACACAGCTTTTTTTCTTTGTTTTCAGCGCATGTTTAACCTTTGCGTTAAAAGCGCTCAAAATGACCTGTCTCTGAAATAACCGGTTTTAGGTTTTAATTCTGTTATTTCGTGTAATAAATGTATAAGTCGAAAGAAGACTGAACAATTTTGATTCCATGGCTTTCAAGACATGTAGTATCAAAACACTAAACTAAAAACGCAAATAAAAAGAAAGTTTAATCCGTCCGGAGTTCGTTGCTTTGCTCGAAAAGTAATAAGTGGCTGAATACTACAAAAAAATCGCAAGTGTTCTCCTGTTGACTCTAAGTTTTTGAAACTCTGCCCAACATTCATGTTGTAATCGTGGATCGTACCAGTATTTTGGGATTAGGAATAGTCAGTGCTAACGGGTGAAACCTGAAGCTGGAGGACTATTTTCGTGCTAATTTGTCCATTTTCAAGGACTACAAGTAGATAAACTATAAATGAATTGTAAATCATAGATTGCAGCGATCTGTCGTCATTTTTAAATTTTATTGTGCAGATCTAGATTTCGGCTAGAAATTCTCAATGCACTATTATTCAATGAACTGTGGATGAAGCCCGACCAACAGGCATCACATATATTGAGCGAAAATAATAGTGCATTGAGAATGGCTAGCTTCTGGCCGAAATCTAGATCTGCACAACAGCCTTCTGAATGGAAGGTAACCTGATATAAATGAGTTGTTAAGTTACAAGTGTTTTTCCTTGTATGATGTCGCAAGGCCGTTGTGGCTCCTCCAGTTTTTAATCTTTTAAACAAAGTGGAGCATTGCACTTCATTGATAGCGCACTTTGTCACTCTGTTTTACAATTAATGATTTGACGACGACATCGTGGAACTGCCATATAGGCCGAATGGGTCAAGTCTTGGAGACTGCGGGTAAGCGCCTACTGTCCAATAGGCCACGCCGCATTGTAACAGCCACGTTATTGTCTCATCTATGTTGTACCAATTCTTATGCCACGTGTTTTTTGCTTGTTTCTGTCTGCGTTGTTAAAATAGCACTGATCGATTTTGTCACATTCTAAAATAACGCAAAATTTCAAAGCAACGGAAGTTCTACGAACCAAAATTATTCATTTTTTATAGAAAAAGGTTTATTTAAAAACCAAAAATTTTAGCTCTGCTGCTATGGCTAATTTATGTTCGGTTTTATACTCAGTTATTAGTAAAAAATGAAAAGAGGCACCCCTTATAACTGAGACGAAACAGATACCGAAAAATACCAGTTATTTAGAACTTAAATTCCGCTATCAGTTGGTTTCTCCCATCCGTACTCTCAAATGAAGACGAGGGCGCGTTGCAACTGCCCCAACTCCGCTCCCTGCTTGCCTGCTAAAATGGACTGATTTCCGTCTTCCACGTACGAGGCTGAATTCACGAGATGCGTCCCTGTAAGAAGGCTACACACGGTCCTCCCCCGCATCTCCTCAAAAAGTCTCTAAATTTTGGCCGATCATAACTCCCTGCTATCTTTTCCTGCCGAACCGTGCCTGCTCGGCAGAAGCAGAAACACAACGATTCAATAACGAAGCTCTTTCTGTATACGAAATCCCGCCAAAAGCAACGTGTCTTACTTCTTCCGTTTCTCTTCAGTAAGACTTCAGTGACTTCAAGATATTTTGTGGTGAAAGTAGACGACCTTGTTCAAGTAAGTTTGCTTAGCGTTCTGCACGGTTGCCAAGCAACAGTTCGGTATAGCGCGGCGACTATTGTTTTGGCCGGGACGGGACGTGAGCCCACGGGCAGCAGCGGCCGTGTTCTGCGGGCGCCCGCCACACCCAGCGGCCTTTCCGGAGGCTGAGCACCAACCGGAGCTATCCGCTGCCTCTGCTCTGCTTCGGCTGCGCTGGCACCAATTGAAAACCATGCGGCGTAAATTTGCTCTAAGTGGGCTCTAATTTCCAATAGGCCGCTGCGGCGTCGCTAATTCTGCAGGCGACAGTCCCCGGGCCCGGAGCGATATTCGCACTCGCCCGCACCCGCCGCCGGCCGCCGGCTACTGTTCTCTGCATGTAGAGGCAGCACACACTCCACGTGCGGCTCCACATCTGGGCAGCTGCGCCACGATATATAATCTCCGTGCATCGCTTTTCCTTCTTTTTTTTTTTAAGGTAACCTGTACGTCATGGTCTCCATTTCCAACCACTATTTTGAAATATAATAACGCAAAAACCTTAATAAACTAAACTAAAAGTTTTATTTGCAACTCTGTCGAAAGTGCTGAGTGAAAAATCCTTTACCTGTGGTGACTAGTTTCGGACATGACGTCCATTATCAAACCCTTCCTCTTCATCGTAAGGGCCGACACGTAACTCAGCCAGTACATTTGCCACCAGCCACAATCAGCAATCAGCAATCACCAGTAACACCTAAAAATTCACCTACAATGTAGTATCGGTGTTTCTTGCCCAACAGCACGAAGACGAAGCACTGATAACATATTTTGCACGAGTCTGTACACGTTACTTACGACTGCCGATTGTGACTATCTGAAAGTGTATTGGTCGTATTGCGTGTTTATTTTTACGGTGAATTTGTAACTGTGACATGAACTCACACAGATTGGTTGGTTGATTTGGGGGAGGGCACCAAACAGCGAGGTCATCAGTCCCATTGGATTAATGAAGGATGGGGAAGGAAGTCGGGTGTACCCTTTCAAGGGAACCATCCCGGCATTTGCCTAAAGCGGTGCAGGGAAATCACGGAAAACCTAAATCAGGATGGCCGGAAGCGGGTTTGAACCGTCGTCCTCCCGAATGCGAGTCCAGTGTGCTATCCACTGCACAACCGAGCTTGGTAGATACGCAGAAAGAATGGGACCATACTGCAAATCAGTAGGAGTACTGCACAACTGCTATATTGGTCACTAAATAGGAAGCCACCTGCCAATAAACCAGTGGCATTATTTGACGCGTTTCGGGTAGAACCCATACATTGCCATGAAAATCTTGGTGTTTCTTCTTACTGTCTTTATATGCCTTCTACAGAATAAAAGCTGTACTAAAAGTAAGTTACTGATCCATTTTCCTGCATCATGCTGGAAGTTAATAAAACTTTAATAAATCTTGAAATGAGACTTTAACTAAATGGATAATATATTTTGACCTGCATGTGGCAAAAATTTAAATACCGCGGAATTCATAATGGAGCGAAAATTGATTTTCATCTCACATACTTAATTATGTGTAATTTTTATTTTAAATACGCTATAGTTCTGCATCATTCATAATAAACGCGATAGTGTGACAGCTAGGCATTTAAAAGGCATTTAAAAGTGAAATTGATGAAGTAATATACGTAAAGCATATATTTTTAGACTCAGAAACAATATCAGAATTTTATAAAATAGAAAAATAAATTTGAATTTTTTGAACTTTCATGATGTCCAAGTTCCCTTAACCTTAATGTGTATTTGTATATTCAAAATTTCATTTACAGCGTTATTTTTCATAAGTATCATCTCTTTTATTGCAGAGTTCCACACATTCGTCAATAAAGGTAAGAATTTTTTACCTACATAACTACGGGACTTATTTTAAATTATTCTCCGACTGGCTTTTCAAGATAAACAAACCTTCTACCTTCGTGGCGTCTGCTTAGTTGGAAAAGAAGATCTTGGAGGCCATGTTTCATTAGTCAGCTGTCCGCTTCGTTCGTCATTGTCTAAGCAGCAAGCGATTGAAATGGACGGTGTCGCTGCGTATTCCGCCATTTGCTAGGCCCTTGCTGTTAGTCACTTCCTGCAAGCCGAAGGAGTCAATACCGCCGACATCCAATGTGGATTGTGTTGTGTGTTGGGTGAAAGGTTCGTTAACGGAGGTGTTGGAGGGAGTGGTGCAAAATTCTGGCCACACAGTTGGGCATGATGAAAGTGGTCTTGCAGGGCATTCAGATTCTTCTGAAGAACTTCTGCAAGATTATGGCGAAATGGGGCGTGCAATACGTCGGTTCACAATTCCGGATCATTCGGAAGATGTGTCTCAGTTTTCTGAGACAACCTCCTTTAAAACTGTCGCAGGCTAGTTAGGATACCATTAGCTTTGTGCACTATGGGTCCCACAATGTGTAGCCAATGTTCACAAAACTGAAATAATGGGTTCGGCCTTGGCCTTCCTTCGGCAGTATCGCGAAGAGAGGGAGGAATTTATAAACTGAATCGCGACTACAATGAGACGTGGGTGCAGTACGTGTACTCTGAAACTAAGGAACGGTTCAGTCAGTGGGTGCGTATTCTCCTAACAAGCGCAAAAGATTTCTAGCATACGCTGTCAACCCCAAAATGATGGTAACAGTATTTTCTTTTTGGGGTGGGGAGGGGGGGGGGGCGGGGGGCGGGGAAACGCATAGAAGTTTTTTCAATTGATTTCATGAGAGTAACGCTTGAGAACTCTGTGACATAACAGTTTTGTTGTGAGACACTTACGAAATTCCGAAGATCAAACCAAACGATACGTTACTGGTCGATTAACAAGAAATGATTCTCCTTCAGGGCTATGTGCGACCCAGTACTGCGAATCGAATGACAAACTCAGACTTTTAGGCTGAAAGTTTTAAAAATGCTGTAGTTCGACCTTGGCACGAAATGACTTTGTTATTTTATGGAAAATGAAGGCCTGACTGGCTACCCAGAATTTCACGTGCAACGACCAGCTCAAGGAAGCTGTAGACAACTGACTGAAGCACCAGGAGCCACCATGCTTTGATTAAGGAATAAAAGGAGCCATGTCACGGTACGACAAATGTTTCAATTTAGGTGACGGCTCTGTGGGAAAGTGACGACAAGACGTAAGTACATAATGGCTATTAGAAGTTATCTATTTTTAACAGCCAATCAGAGGTAAATGTATGAATAACACTCGTACTATACACAGCAACTTACATATGCTTCTAGCGTCCCGAACTCAGTACGCTTCCTTCAGGGTCATTCAATGTCCTTCTGAGACTTACCATACAAAATCTGAGTAACATTTCAAATAAGTGATAGTCACGAAGTAACCAAATACCCCAGCTTCCCCGAAAAACTATATACACTGCTTGACAAAAAACGTGGAGCACCTGGAAGACGTTGTCAGATGTCAGTATCAGATGGCTGTGGGGGTCTCCGAGCAAGAGGAGACACACGTCGGAAAGCATCTCCATTCCAACGCTGAGGCAGTTCGGCATTGATGTAATCACCAAAGCCTGCAAGAAAATTTGTTGGAGCATTGGCTTGTTGCAAAATAGTCCCCGTCGTCTTGTTGCAATTGCGACACGAGCCATTGCTGTGGCATGTCCAGGTACTCGAAACTACTGTTTATTCTGTAAAGAAAATTGGGCCATAAAACTTTGAGGAGGTCATGATAAATTAATGTGTTCCACTATCTCGTGTTGATATTCCGTACCTCAAAAACGCACGCAACGCCAAGTGAAATGAAACGTGGCTTTGTCAATGGAAAACAACTTCCGTGAAAAACCATCTTCCTCCAGCAGTCGCTCTTCAGTCACTGCAAAAGCCAGAACGATTCTCATTGTTCCGAGTAGTCAGCGCACGTAACAACTGCAGCCGGTATTGTTTTACACGCAGACATTTGCATAGAATTCGCCAGACAGTTGCCTGCACTATCGGCAGTTCTCTGCTCCCTTGTGTCATCGATGTAGTGGAGCTCCTGACGAATAATCCCCGCTCACACTTCACATTCTCTGCTTACGTTCCCGGCCAGCCTGTTTTCTTCGCATCTCATAAGCAGTTCGTCTCGCCGAATGTGTTGAAGCAAGCATGGATTGTTTAGTCTGTTGGAGCTTTTACTGATATTGCGTACAAACCCGTAGATGAACCGTCGCAAGTGTCTTACTTATACTTGCCGAAATCAAGGAGATAAATCACACGCATCGCTTCATTATATGCCATGTACTGACTCGCGTGCCCCTGCGATGCCCTCTAAAATTTTTCCACCAAGTGCAAATATGGCGCTGTGAATTCAAGAAATATTTCCATGTTTAATGGAATAGGAACGGAACGTTGGCAGAAAAGGTCAAACAAGGGAGAGAAGCATTCTGTTGAATTTATTATTAATCCCAGCTTACAAGGTTTTTTCAGTATGAGCCCCACAGACGTCGACGAGATGCCGCATTGTAAAACAATGTGATAACATATGCTCGCAAGAGTTCCGGTGGAATCCGAGGAAAATATTCCTATATAATGGTCTTTATATCAGGTAGTGACTGGACATGCTCATAGTAAACGCCTTCTTTTACATACCCCAAGAGTCAAAAGTCACATGGATTCAGATTAGGTGACCTTGCAGGCCATGCATCTTGAAAATACCTGGAAATAACAGGAACATTACATTAAGCAGCTCTTTCATTGGGCGAGCGACATGAAACTTGCCCCACCTTGCATAAAGACAATGGTTCCCACACAGTTGCGCTCTTCAAAAAGCACGGATCACATACTGTACAAGGAGGTCTCGATAACCTGCAAATTTCACAGTACGCCTGACAGGCCTCTGCGTGTATTCTCTTCTAAGAAGAATAAAGGTTTTTGTGAATCCACGACACACAGTGACATACGACGAGTGCAGTGGCTTTTCGTGCACATCACGCGGTTTAACAGTACCCTGGATTCCGTAGCTCTGTGAATTCACTCCAACTGTAGTGTAAAATGTGGTTCGTCACTTTGTAGACCATTGCCCATCCACATGTCATCAACGTCTATCCGTGCCACAAACCGAAGAGCAAATGCAGAACATTGCTACAAATCATGAGGTTTCAGTTTCTGCGCCGTCTCAATTTTGTGCGGGTACCAGTGTAAAGTAGTCCACAAAAATTTTCGTACTGTTGACCGTGGGATGGACAAATCTCGTGACATTGCACGACCATTAGCGCTGCCCGGAACACGTGCTGCATGGTCAACTACGGCAAGAAACCTTGTCAATAACTTCCGCCGTAGTACGACACCTTCCTCTTGTAGGTGCCACACCAGGCCCACCTGTCATTGTCATCTTCCTTAAATCAATTAATGACTTCGAGCCTGTCCTCAGAATTTTCAGTCGGCGATACTCTCTCAATGCGGCACTGTAATAGCTGTTGTTCACATAAAACAGTTTCACTAACACCGCACGACCTCTCTTCTCGATAGCCATACTTGCTTGTCAAATGACAATGTGGATGCCATACCGTCATAAAAACAGTGTACAGCGCCTGCTTTATACTTGGTGGCCAAAATTGGAACTAATTTGTTTTCTAGCGTAAATCGGTTCCGCATAACGCATTAGAATTTCTACCAAGCTTCTCTGGCTTACAATAATTACAGCTCACCGTGGTCCTACATGAAAAGCTGAAGTTATAACCACTCTGTCTATTTCCGAAGACGATAATCTTCGGACAAGCCGCAACTCCCGACGAAATGTTTAAACATAGCATAGTAAATTCTTGTCAATATTTTCTTATTAACTTTCATCTGCCGTCCTTGCAATCATGTTGTGTCAGATGTCTCAATACCATCGAGCAAATTTTGCATGATGAAAATAAAATAGTAACTGAGATGAAAACTAAAAAAATAAACACGTTGAACTATAAAAGCGAATGTGTAAGCATATTTGTTACATCACGCTATAACTTCGAATATTCATATTTTCAAACATCAAATAAAGTTGAAACATTTAGGGCTGAGACTTGGAAGCTGGTGTGACAAAACCTCTTACTTAAGAATGTTTTTTATTACCATTACTGTATAACTTGTAGACTTCAGCGGTAGTATGAACTCCTGTCTTTTATGTTTCTACAACAACACACTGTCTCAGTGTACTAGTAACAACATGAAATTGACTGCTCTAAATTCCGATTACGTTGTCGCCCATGTATTCTGATCTAGAATAGCATCTGCTACACTACATTTGAATACGAACGTAACTGCGTAAATCACATTCGATGTGTGTGATGCCAATTATTCTAAATTGAATCTGACAACCTGTAAATGAAAATGAATACAAAGGATGGCTATCAGTGATACACAGAATGACTCCCACAACAATCAATCACAACACACTTGCTAACTATGTCGTGCTGAATCTGACTTGTTAAGAAAAATTTAAAAAAAATTAAAAAATATAAAAAGTCACTCCCGAATTATATCAAGAATTTTCAAATGGATACAGTTTCATAATTCCATCTCGCAATTGATTCTTACCTGCACAATTGACAACTCAGCTGTGCTCTGTTGGGCTTAACTGCGTACTATGAAATACTGTACTGCATGTTCCTAAAGGAAAACACTGCACAGCTAATTGCCTTCTTATTTAATATAGGCTTCTTTGCAAAACGAATTACTTTGTTGCAAGAACTTTAGTTTACACAATATTGCAAGGCGTGACAGCACAGTTGTGACAAGATTCACTTTGAAGCTGTAATCAGGAACTAAATGAAATATTGACAAATAAATGAAATGGTTGCTATAATTGAAATGGTATTCGAAACACTAGTGAAATGGTCGTAAGGGAAAATCGCCACTTCATCGCTACCTCGGAGATGCTGTGTCCCATCGCTCGTGTGCCGACTATAACACGACGATCAAACCCACTTAAATCTCGATAACCTGAAAGTGTAGCAGCAGTAACCGATCTAACAACTGCGCCAGACACTTGTCTTATATAGGCGTTGCCGACCGCAGATATATATTCTGCCTGTTTACATATCTCTGTATCTGAATACGCATGACTATTCCTGTTTCTTTGGCGCTTCAGTGTAACTCACAAGAGATGCTGGAAAGTACATGAACGTGTGGTGTGTGCTCTTTCGGACATGTCCAAAAAGGCAGGTACCACGTGGAATCCGCAGCTGTGATACATGTTATGTAAACTGAAGGTGGATGGACGGGAAAGGAAAAACGAGGCATTATTGATGTCAGCTGTACCGGGACGCCGGCCGGTGTGGCCGTGCTGTTCTAGGCGCTACAGTCTGGAACCGCGCGACCGCTATGGTTGCAGGCTCGAATCCTGCCTCGGGCATGGATGTGTGTGATGTCCTTAGGTTAGTTAGGTTTAAGTAGTTCTAAGTTCTAGGGGACTGATGATCTCTGAAGTTAAGACCCATAGTGCTCAGAGCCATTTGAACCATTTTTGTACCGGGACTTCATGCAGAATCAGCAGCGACGAGTGAAAATTTGTGCCAAACAGGGACTCGAAACCGCGATCTCTTGCTTACTAGGCATTTGCGTTAACCACTGCTCCACCTGCAACCAGGGTTAATCGCAATCGCTCGGAATACCTCGGCACGGCCCCCGGTTGACTCGCATTCCACTCAGCGCCATCTATCGGCAGACCCTATCCTTGTCCTCCATGCTCGCAACTTTTGAGATTGCTGTAGAAGGTCGAAGGTAACTGTGCAACCGCACTGAAGGTGATGGAACTATCGCCCATCGAGGCGAATGAATTGTGTGGATGCATGTTAATGTCAGCTGCATCGGAAATTTATTCGGAATCATTTTACATAATATGTATCGCAGATGCGGACTCCGCTTGGTGTCTGTTCTTTCGGACATGTCTGAAAGAACAGACACCACGCATTCATATAATTGATTCGCCTCACTGTGCAATGAATCCACCACATTCAGCGTGGATGCACTATTACTTTTGACCTCCTGCAGGACTGTCAAAGTAGGTGGCATGGAGGACCAATGGCGACCAAAGGTAGATAGCGTTGGGTGGAAAGGGGGTAGGACGAGGGGCGTGCCAAGACAGCGATAGACACTGTGTCCGGATGGCGCAGTGGTTAACAAGACATCCAAGGAAGCAGGAGCTCTCAGATACGAGCCCAAGTCGGGAACACATTGTCACCTGTCGCCGCTGATTCCGCGTAAAGCCCCGATGCAGCTGACATCATGAGTTCTCTGACTTTCCTCTCTCACCTCTGCGCCTTTATTTTACATAAGATAATGAAAAGGCAATAGTGGAATTAAGTCTACTGAGCGGGAATAAGGAACGTGAGCGACGGTGCTGCCTGTAGACTACGTTTGCGGCGGTGAAGTAAACGCGCAGGTCCTCGGGTAAAAATCTGGTAACTCTCCTCCCACGGGGATGAGTAACAGTGCAGACGTGCGCAACGTCGGGGGCAGCGTCGCGGTGATGAATCGTACCACGTGGGAAGTTGTCAAATAGTTGTCCAGCAATTGCTCATTCCCGCTGCCCTCCGTCAAGGGAGACGGTTAGTTACACGGTTGGCGCCGGGCGACGCGCCTGTACGGTTGGTGTCCAAACAGCGGTGGCTAGGTGGCAAAATCTGGCTCATAACAGCAGCTGGCGGCGCGCCGACGTTGAATGATGGACGCTGGCCGACCATTAATTCTCTCGCCTAATGAAACGATGCTCGCGGCCGCACCGCAATGCGTTGGAGAACCTGGCGCGACCGCACGAGGTAGCCTTCAAAGACGCCGTGCTGTTTCAAATAGTGCAGTATCCAGAGGCACCAGTAAGGAATCGCGTCGCATGCCAAAGCCAAAATTGCAATATTTCATTAGTGCTACCCATTTGAACGTCAGTAATTTTACATAAACGGCCTGACTCCTTTTTATTATTATTATTATTATTATTATTATTATTACACTGAGCACAAACCATTTGCCCGCGTTCGAATTCACTTTGCTCCTACGTAGCGCAGTCACGCCTAGGCAGAACACTGTTTTGACTACCACTGACACTCGCAACGTATTGAGGAAATTGCACAGGTGCCATTTGTAATGAAATACACACATGGAAAAAAAAGTCGCAGTTGAAGGAGTTGTGCGATATAAATGGAAGTTGGTAGGCGTATTTCTACAACTGAAAGATGATATCTATTCACATTTCGCGCCAGTCGCATAAGAGTGCCGCTAGTAGTGACACAATGACGATGAAAATCAGGTTTGCTTCAAATACACACTGTAATGGTCCTGAGTATTTGATACCTTTGAGATAGGACGTAGTTGATGTCAGTCATGAATGCCTTTAGGGCGACAAAGACGCTATTATCAACACCTCACTGGGCTCGAACGAGTCGTGTAGTAGGGCTGGACGTTCCTTCTACGATATTGCATAAAGACTTGGCAGGAATGTAGCCACTGTGTATGACTTTACAGACGTGGGCAAGATAATACACAGTCGTAAGAAGATCGGGCTCTGTACGGCCATGTGGAACTACCGAGAGGGAAGACCATCGTGTTCGGCTATGACTCTGCCGCGCGGGATTAGCCGAGCGGTCTTAGGCGCTGCAGTCATGGACTGTGCGGCTAGTCCCGGCGGAGGTTCGAGTCCTCCCTCGGGCATGGGTGTGTGTGTTTGTCCTTAGGATAATTTAGGTTAAGTAGTGTGTAAGCTTAGTGACTGATGACCTTAGCAGTTAAGTCCCATATGATTTCACACACATTTTAACATTTGGCTATAACTCTGACCCATCGTACTGCATCTGCAGCAGCAGTTGGCACAAAAGTGTCACAACGAACGGTTACAAATCTGTTACTTCAAGGACAGCTTCGTGCCAGACGCCCTGTAGCATCCATTCCACTTCTAGCCCACCGCCATTTGCGACATCACTTGTGTCAAGCGGGAGCTCTTTGGAGGGCGGGATGTGAGGTCTGTTGTGTTTTCTGATGAAAGCTGGTACTGCCACGGTGCCAGTCATGGCCATGTTTTGGGGTTAGAAAGAGACCAGATGAGGGCAATCAACCAACGTGTCTGCATGCTAGACACATTGGACCTACACCTTGAGTTAAGTTCTGGGTGCGATTTCATATGACAGCTGGAGCACTCTGGTGGTTATCCCACGCACCATGTACATCATTTGTACATCAGTCTGGTGATTTGACTTGTTGTGCTCGCATTCATGAACATCATTCCAGGGGATTTTTTCCAGCAGGACAACGCTCGCTGGCATACCGCTATTGTAGCCCAATGCGCCCCATAGAGTGTCTACTTGTTGGCTTGGCCTACTCGATCACCAAATCTGTCTCCAGTCGAGCATACGTTGGACGACGGCGGTCGACAACACCAACATCGTCCACAAAAAGCATTAACCGTCCCTGTATTGACCGACGAAATTCAGCGGACATGGAACCCCATCCCACATGCATATATCCAGCACCTGTGCAACACAATGCAAGCACGTCTGCATGCTTGCATTCAACATTCTGACGGTTACACGATTTATAAGTGTACCAGCGTTTCACATTTGCAGTGGCTTATCTCGCTCTTAATTAACGTGCGATCTTGCCGTGTTAATCACTTAAATTTTTTACCTAGACAAATACATTACAGATATTTCATTACTTGACACTGTTTTTTTTGGCGCTGCGACTTTTTATACATCAGTGTGCTTCAGCCGTACCTGCAGTCCTGGCTGACATCTACATTTATGTTAAAGCATGCATTTGTGGCGGTGTTTCCATACATTTATTTACCCGCTGCAGCTTCAAATATAACAATTTGATACCCGATATAAAGGTGATTGTTCATAGAAGAATGTTTTTTTATGTTAATTGTTATGGCAAGTCCCTCGTAGCAGGAAGCTAGAGTACATCTTCCTTTTAGTGTCGCATGACAGCTGCAGTTTCCCGTCTTCCATTTCCACACGTAAGTCTGCACGATAAAACGTAACAATCTCGTAATATGCCTGTTGTGCTGAGAACGTAGAGGAACCAGTAATATGAAATAGTCGATAAATGGTACAATAGACGAGGCAGATGCCCGTGGTTATAGCAGTCGTTCTCTGTTAGGTCAGAACATTTTTTGGGAGAAAGGTTTCTAGTACAGCTCATATGTCAAAGCTTCTTTTACGAAAGGAGACCCCATATCTGCCCTGCTACAGAATAATCACGTCGATAACCGGAAGCAGCCGGCATAAAAAGAGAACCCATAATACGCTGCTGCACAGCCATTTCTTATAGACTTTACGTTTCCTTAAAAATAGCTGTAGCTCCGCTCTCAAGAGGAGGCCACATCCATTTGTCAGCTCCTTCTCATTTCGTTCCAAAATAGTTTCCTCGCTACTGCGCTGGGCTAACGGACGGCATAACTTCCGTTGCCACGACAGTTCACAGCGACCTTTGTACAAATCTGACATACGCCAGACGCTCTCATATACACTCTTCCGCCCAAGATCACAACATAGAGAGTGAAAGACATTAGAACTCATTCCTTCAAGATATTTAGTGAATCGTGTGAGATTTAAAATTACTTGTTACGCTCTAACGCTTTTGTAAATAGAGAAAATTTCAAAGCATATATACGTTTTATTATCCAACAACGATTTCTTTATACAGGAAATATACAGTTCTTAAATACATACTAAGAGAACACCCTTCTTTTCTGATTGGATTGCTTCAGAGACGATACTGCTACTTATTTGCTTCGTCTGGGGGAGATCAAGGAGAACGCGCCAGTCCTTTTACTCTTCGATTATAAACAGTATAACCTAAGTCGTTTATCGATTATTGTGAATGACTACGCGATAGCCTAATGGTTTATGGGACGTACGGTTCGACATACTGTGCAGCAGTTATCCTTTAAGTTATTTAATTTCGCTCAACCGGCCGTTGTGGCCGAGCGGTTCTAGGCCCTTCAGTCCGGTATCACGCTGCTGCTACGGTCGCTGATTCGAATCCTGCCTCGGGTACGGATGTGTGTGGTGTCCTTAGGTTAGTTAGGTTTAAGTAGTTCTAGGTCTGCGGGACTGATGGCCTCAGATGTTAAGTACCATAGCGCTTGGAGCCATTTGCACCACTTTAATTTCGCTCAGGGCTTGATAATGTTATATCATAGTCGATCCACTTCTAAAGCCAGCTGCTTGCTTTGCCTAATCAAAAGCAAAATCACTCTATGCATTTGGTGATATTGTTGGTAATAAAAATTTGTGTGGTGTAATAAAGCAGGTAAAGCCACCAGTGACCTAACTGTGCTTTACCGTGCTTTTAGAGGCTGCAAACTTTCAAAGTATATCAATCCACTGCCTAATAATAATGTGAGCGTAAAACAGTGTGTAACAAAGTGTAGTGTAACGGCAACGTAACAACGTAACATTACAACGACAGTAAACTTCATATAGTAAATAAACTGTATCATTCAACACATAAATAATCTAATAACTAGAATCAATAATGCTAATGAGAATGATTGATTTTTCACTCTGCAGCGGAGTTTTCGCTGATCTTAAACTACTGTCTGATTAAAACTGTGTGCCAGAGCTGGAGTCCAGCTTCCGGTCCGCCGGCCGCTGTGGCCGAGCGGTTCTAGGCCTTTCAGTCCAGAACCGCGCTGCTGATACGGTCGCAGGTTCGAATCCTGCCTCGGGCATGGATGTGTGTGATGTCCTTGGGTTAGTTAGGTTTAATTACTTCTAGGGGATTGATAACCTCAGAAGTGAAGTCCCATAGCGCTCAGAGCCATTTTTGAACCAACTTCCGGTTCGGCGCACAGTTTTAATCTCCCAGGAAGTCTCAATAATGTTGATATTTCGCTCACACGGGGGCAGGGGGGCTGTCGCAAGGCATATTTTGCCCTTTCCAGCCGCAAGCTTTTTGCATTTTTGTTTTATATTTCAATTTCTTGTTTTACATAATGTCCGGTTACTAGGTTTTTGCAAGTTAATTTGACTACAAAAAAGAAAACTTCTTGTTTCCAAAAAAATTTAATGAACTCCTGATTTGTTTCTCTAATTTACAAAACAGATAAAATGAAATGAAATGATATGATTCTTACATCATGGTAGGATAATTGAGAATAAAACAAAGCCAGTGTAACAAAATAAAACAATACAAAATGAGGAAAGAAAAATGATTTAATAATAATAAGATAAGGTTATTTATAAAAAAAATTTACACTAAGTAAAGCCTTGGATATAAACGTTGTAGACACTATTGAAGGTGCTTATTTAAGTCCTACTGGGTAAACACCCTGAAAATCAGAAGAAAAAATGGCGCTGTGGGCTTACAAGAGACCGTTGTTGAATGATCGTGCATTTCTAGAAGCAGCATAGCTCTCAGCTCACTGGTTAGACATTTTGTCGTAGAAGACACTACTTGAGCTTCTCGGTCAAGTCCTAATACCTATTTAAATTGCGGCATAAAGTCGCGCACGAGGCTTGCGACCATAATTTACGTTGTTGTTATTGCTTTCTTCAGTCCGAACAGTGTTTTGATGCAGCTGTTCATGCTATTCTATCCTGTGCAAGCCTCTTCACCTCCGAAAAAATCCTGCAACTAGCATTCTTTTGAATCTGCTTACCGTATCGATTTCTTGGTCTCTTTCTACGATTTTTACCCCGCAAACTTCCCTCCAATACTAAATTGGTGATCCCTTCATGTCTCGGAATGTGTCCTGTCAATCCAACCCTTCTTTTGGTCAAATTAAGCCGCAAATTTCTTTTTTCCCCGATTCTATTCAGTACCTCCTCATTAATTACGTTCTATCTAATCTTGAGCATTGTCCTGTAGTACCACATATAAAAAGTTCCTTTTCTCTTCTTGTCTAAACTATTTATCGTCCTCTTTTCTCTTCCATACATGGCTACACTCCATACAAATACTTTCGGAAACGACTCCAGAAAAATAACGTCAGAAAAGATTTCGTCGCAGTAAATCGGTATTCGATGCATACAAATTTCTCTTCTTCAGAAATGCTTTACTCGTCATTGCCAGTCCACATTTATATCTTCTTTCCTTCAGCCGTTATCTGTTATTTAACTGCCCAAACAGCAAAACTCATCTACTACTTCTTCAGAATCGCCTGATTTCATTCGACTGCACTCCATTATTGTTCTGCTTTTATTAATGTTCATCTTATTTCCTCCTTTCATCAAAAATCTGACGATCCGATGGCCAGGTGTGGGTATGGCGAATGAGCGGTGAACGTCATCTGCCAGCGTCTGTAGTGACTACAGTAAAATTGGGAGGTGGTAGTGTTATGGTGTGGTCGTGTTTTCCATGGAGGGGGCTGTCACCCTTTGTTGGTTTGCGTGGCACTATCATAGCACAGGCCTACATTGCTGTTTTAAGCACCTTTTTGCTTCACACTGTTCAAGAGCAATTCGGGGACGGCGATTGCATCTTTCAACACGATCGAGCACCTATTCATAACGCACAGCCTGTGGCGGAGTGGTTACACGACAATAACATACCTGTATAGGACTGGCATACACAGAGTCCTGACCTGAATCCTATAGAACACCTTTGTGATGTTTTGGAACGCCGACTTCGTGCCAGGCCTCACCGACCGGCATCGATACCTCTCCTCCGTGCAGCACTCCGTGAAGAATGGGCTGCCATTCCCAAGGATCTCTTCCAGCACCTGACTGCATGTATGCCTGCGAGAGTGGAAGCTGTCATGAAGGCTATGGGTGAGCCAACACCATACTGAATTCAAGCATTACGGTTGGAGGGCGCCACGAAATTGTAAGTCATTTTCAGCTAGGTGTCCGAATACAAATGGTCCAAATGGCTCTAAGCTCTATGGGACTTAAGATCTGAGGTCATCAGCACCCTAGACCTAGAATTACTTAAACCCAACTAACGTAGGACATCCATGCCCGAGGCAGGATTCGAACCTGCGACCGTAGCAGCAGCGCGATTCCGGACTGAAGCGCCTAGAACCGCTCAGCCACAGCGGCCGGCAGGTGTCCGGATACTTTTTATCACATAGTGTATATCAAATAACATAACAGTTATGATTTTTTTTAAATCGGGTGGTTCTTTTCAATACACCCTGTATTGTAAATGAAGGCATTTTCTTTCGTATGAGGAATTAAGGGAATTTTTCTTTTTCTTTTAAAAATTTTGAAATATTTTTACTCTTAATGTATAGTGTTTGTTCGTTTGTGCCCTCATGGCTTTTGTGTTTCGTTTGGGAGGTCTTGTGAGGATCGACTTCACTTAAAATGTGTCAAATATAATGGTATAACAACAAAGGTTTGTTGTTTTTAAGCGATCCATTACAGCAATGTGTACGACGAGCTCGCAGTCGCGCTGCCCAAATACCCCTGCATAACTGAAAATGAGAAGAAACAACGACGGTGCAGGCTGTCGAGCGGTCACAAATCCCTAGGTGGAATACAGCCATCAGCCCACAGCAGCGCAGCTGGAGACCCCTACTTGCGCGGGCATTACGCTGTGGGCACATTCTGCCCCTGACGCCCCAAGCGTGACTATACGGGCGAGGAATATCCCATTGCAGCGCCGTGGTGCTTTGTTGTGAGTGACGCGCTCCACATGCGGCGCCAGCGCGCGACGCCCTAATCGGCCCTCTTTAAATAGGAGCGACCCGCCCTGCTGCGCCTCTCCGCGTCTGTTATTACGAGCTCGGCGCCGTGTCGCCATACCGCCGCCGCCGGGGCCGCCCCCGCTGCTCCAGAGCTATGCCGCAGCACTCGTGGCGTTCGAGAGCAACGCCACCGATCAAGCGGTCGCTCACCCCGACGCAGTAGCATACTTATCGGCTTGGCAGCCACTGTGTACTCCTAGCTTTACGCAGCCTCCGTTACACCACACTCTGTGTGTGACTTGTGTTGAGTTTCAGTCTCTCTAACATTCATCGGTCGTGGTCTCATTTGTCTTGTAACATTGTCCCGTGTCATTATCAAAATATTTCACAGCAATCTCCTCCTACAGTGATGCGACAAAGGCAGATCACAGTGCCATGGGTGTGATCAGAGTTTATTACATCGTCCTCCCTCTCCCTTCACCCCTCCAAATATTATCATGCTTGTAGCGTACTTCAGTCGTCTAGGATTTAGTAATAATAACAATAATAAAATATTTAAAATGTTTTAATATAATAGTAATAATTGTTATTACATGCTTGTCTGAAAGAGACAGTGTTGATGATCCGAAGCTGTACGATATACTTCGAAATTTGTTAGCGAATTCCTTTACTGGGTCTCGACCCGAGCACGTATTCCCATAGTCACTATTTTTGGTAGATCTATACCTAATACAGCCGATGTCAAGAAATTTGCAGTCAGTGTATAAATTTCGAAATAATAATTATATCATTTATAACAATAGTTTGTTTACATTAATATGGTGAGCATATCGTTCAGTTGCAGCTTGTAGCTTATTCGGGGATGGGGGAGAGGGTCGATGAAGGGTGAGAGGTTGAAGAATATTATTACAGTTCGTTAGTCACTTGCAACTTCTTCTATATGTAACTTGCCGTCACCCCCTCTGTTTACTGTCATTGGTGCCTATGACTGTAATGATAACAATGTATGAAATGTTCTACTATAATACGAGAGTTGCCCAGAAAGTAATTCACTGCATTTTTTCTTCAGCAGTTCTTTATCGAACATAATGCGAATTGTAAAAATGAAAGAATGGTGTTTTATCTACACGCCCTATTTTTCCACGTAATCTCCATCGTGTTCTATGGCCTTCCTCCAGCGCGAAGACAAGGGCGTGTATGCCCTGTAGGCACCAGTCTTTGTCCTGATACAGGAGCCAGTGGTTCACTGTGTGAATCACCTCCTCATTGTCCTCAAAACGTCTTCCACGAATGGCATCCTTTAATGGCCAAAGAAGTGGAATTCCAAGCGAGCTACGTCAGGTCTCTCAGGTGAGACAGCCGTGGATGGTCTTCCTGACCGCTGCAAATCTCCGCCGAACCGCCTTCTGATGACCTCACCTCCCGTGCCCAGCGACTAATGTACTCCTATCGACAGTAGATGCTCCATAGACTTTGCACAAGCGTTTGTGAATATTCCCCAAAGTTTCTTTCTCTGCACTGAGAAATTCAATGACGGCACGTTGCTTGTAACGTACATGATCTACAGGGGCCACTTTGAAACGGCCCTGCACTTACACTATCTATCGGAAGTGACGGAAACTTGGCGCGCTGACTCAGGAGACTTTAGATAATACAGGGTGTTTCAAAAATGACCGGTATATTTGAAACGGCAATAAAAACTAAACGAGCAGCGATAGAAATACACCGTTTGTTGCAATATGCTTGGGACAACAGTACATTTTCAGGCAGACAAACTTTCGACATTATAGTAGTCACAATTTTCAACAACAGATGGCGCTGCGGTCTGGGAAACTCTATAGTACGATATTTTCCACATATCCACCATGCGTAGCAATAATATGGCGTAGTCTCTGAATGAAATTACCCGAAACCTTTGACAACGTGTCTGGCGGAATGGCTTCACATGCAGATGAGATGTACTGCTTCAGCTGTTCAATTGTTTCTGGATTCTGGCGGTACACCTGGTCTTTCAAGTGTCCCCACAGAAAGAAGTCACAGGGGTTCATGTCTGGCGAATAGGGAGGCCAATCCACGCCGCCTCCTGTATGTTTCGGATAGCCCAAAGCAATCACACGATCATCGAAATATTCATTCAGGAAATTAAAGACGTCGGCCGTGCGATGTGGCCGGGCACCATCTTGCATAAACCACGAGGTGTTCGCAGTGTCGTCTAAGGCAGTTTGTACCGCCACAAATTCACAAAGAATGTCCAGATAGCGTGATGCAGTAATCGTTTCGGATCTGAAAAATGGGTCAATGATTCCTTTGGAAGAAATGGCGGCCCAGACCAGTACTTTTTGAGGATGCAGGGACGACGGGACTGCAACATGGGGCTTTTCGGTTCCCCATATGCGCCAGTTCTGTTTATTGACGAAGCCGTCCAGGTAAAAATAAGCTTCGTCAGTAAACCAAATGCTGCCCACATGCATATCGCCGTCATCAATCCTGTGCACTATATCGTTAGCGAATGTCTGTCGTGCAGCAATGGTAGCGGCGCTGAGGGGTTGCCGCGTTTGAATTTTGTATGGATAGAGGTGTAAACTCTGGCGCATGAGACGATACGTGGACGTTGGCGTCATTTGGACCGCAGCTGCAACACGGCGAACGGAAACCCGAGGCCGCTGTTGGATCACCTGCTGCACTAGCTGCGCATTGCCCTCTGTGGTTGCCGTACGCGGTCACCCTACCTTTCCAGCACGTTCATCCGTCACGTTCCCAGTC
Source organism: Schistocerca piceifrons (assembly GCF_021461385.2). Classification (NCBI taxonomy): domain Eukaryota; kingdom Metazoa; phylum Arthropoda; class Insecta; order Orthoptera; family Acrididae; genus Schistocerca; species Schistocerca piceifrons. The sequence goes on along the minus strand of NC_060144.1, from coordinate 263,331,931 downwards.
CGTTGAAATTTTTCAAACAGATCCTTTATTGTATCGCTTTTCGGTCCTTTGGTTACAATAAACCTCCGTTGAAAACTTCGTCTTGTTGCAACACTGTGTTCTAGGCGGTGGAATTCCAACACCAGAAAAATCCTCTGTTCTAAGGAATAAACCATCTTGTCTACAGCACACTTGCACGTTGTGAACAGCACACGCTTACAGCAGAAAGACGACGTACAGGATGGCGCACCCACAGACTGCGTTGTCTTCTATATCTTTCACATCACTTGCAGCGCCATCTGTTGTTGAAAATTGTAACTACTGTAATTTCGAAAGTTTGTACGCCTGAAAATGTACTGTTGTCCCAAGCATATTGCAACAAATGGTGTATTTCTATCACTGCTCGTTTAGTTTTTATAGCCGTTTCGAATATACCGGTCATTTTTGAAACACCCTGTACGTACGTAGCGTTTCGCATTCGTAGTATTGTTTTCGGCTAAGAAAAAAATGCGATGTATTACTTTTTAGGCAACCCTCGTAATTTGTTTAAAAGAGTGCCTAGTACATCGCATTCGGTTCTTGTAGGTGGGTCTCAATAAAATGTTAATTGATACACATATTCTGATTTATTTGCATGACAGAAATGAGACAGGTAACAATTAATGCAAAGACATTCAAAAACTCTCATTGATAGTCAATTCTTTATTCACAATAATGGAAAACTGTGGCGGCTTGATATCAAACATTTAATAATGGCAACCTGTACAAACACAAATCTGATGAGGCTCAGGGGGAAAAACTGAGGATAAATTGTGCAAGTACCAAGTAATTGCCATGGAATTGGTTAGCATAGAATACAACCGCTATAACCATTGAAGGTAATACATGCAATTTTAGAAGGCAAATAATTGAAGTACCAAGTAATTGTCATGGAATTAGTTAGAGCAGAATACAACTACTCAAGGTAATGCTATAACCATTTAACGTAATACATGCAATTATTGATGGCAATATGTAGATTTATTTGCTGTTGTGGATTTTGGAAGCAAACTGTTAGTGACATCGCAAGGCAAATCTTCAGAGTGAGGCTTTGAGATTGTAAAACTCTAAATTACCTCGAGATTCCCTACGTATTATGCAGCAGCGGCTTGGTCTCACCGTAATGTAGCTGTCAGTGACTGAAGTACTGTGAGCTCCATCAATGACAGCACCAGCGGCTGTCTCCTGTGGCTAAGTGCTGGATGGCCCAAAAATTTTCTAAGTCTCCCAAACACATCAGATCAGCTGGTGGTTCAGGCTGACAAAGTTACCGGAGTAAAAGCGGTGCTCCAGGATGAGAAGATCAGATCTGAAGTTGACAAACACGAAGTAGAAAAAGAAGTGAATTGAACTGATTCCTGTGAAAAATCGGGTCAGAAGGCAACCTCAGTTTGCCACATTTTTCGAATGTCCCCAGTTTTATTTGCTGGACTCTGAACCTTCCATGCTCTGACCGATCAAAACGCTCCTCTGAGAGCATACGTCTCCTTCTCTGGACTATGTTCTACTTGCTTAACCAGTGTTTTTGTTTCTACCATACTCCTCTAAACAAAGTCGTTCCTCACTATTCCTGTCTCTCTCCTCAGATAATGAGGCTGTTTCCCTCCAGGTCTGTCATGCTTTACTGTCGCTGTGGAAAATGTTTAGACGAACTGATATCCATTGATCTTATATCAAGCTTCTTGTAAGAGATACGCATTCGGGAAACAAAGTTCTTGCAAGAACTACACATTCGGCGACGTCTCACGGTTTCCAAAGGCCTGGCTAGGACCTTCTTTTCACTTGCAAGATAGCGACCTCTAATGACTCTCCCAAAGTCAGCTTCCTATGTTTGGCTGATAAATTCCTCCACGCTCCACTTTATAACAACATTGGAGTGAGCAGTTGCTACAGGGTGCCCTAACTGTTGTCCATTTGCATGGCACTGCCATTGAGTGCACAGAGGTACATGCTGGGCCTGACCGTGGCAATGACCACTTTCCCTCGCTAGCTTTCAAGGACGGACTCAGTGGGGTTCCTGATTGTTCTGGTACTTGGCTCTGTGGGCGTATTACCCAGTGTCCTTTCAAAAACATTCACTTTTTTCCAACCAGCGCATCAGATTACTGCGGAAATTGAGAATCACTTACACATTTAATATCAATTCATTTCTTCTACTGTAATTAATTATTCAGGAAGAAGGTGGTGCTCTACCATACTCTGATATGAATTTTCATATTCTGCATGGCTGTTTCGATAAACAGTCCTGTAAAAATCTCTATGGCGTAAGTTCCAAGATATTTAAATTCAGAATTTTCGTCAAAAAATTAGATAAGTACATTTGTCACGCAATTGATTCAAGACCTGTAACAGCAACAAATTTTTACAACATATGCATCAAAATTTACAAAACATAAAATCGAAGTGTGCGTTCATGTTCATTAGCATTTTACTTATCTCAAAAATTGAGAACACAAGTCTCCAGATCATGGCAATGCAAGCATGTTTTCTCCGACTACGTTTGAGAAGTCACTTTTTTTCGTAATAGTCTTCTCTCCCTTTCTAGATTAGCTTCATCTGCTTCTTGTGCCTTGCCTGTCATTCCTCTCGTCTCCCAAGCCACGTCGAATTAGTTGCCTGCAGTGGATGACGTCACCCTCTGAATGAGTAAAAAAAATGGTTCAAATGGCTCTGAGCACTATGCGACTTAACTTCTGAGGTCATCAGTCGCCTAGAACTTAGAACTAATTAAACCTAACTAACCTAAGGACATCACACACATCCATGCCCGAGGCAGGATTCGAACCTGTGACCGTAGCGGTCGCTCGGTTCCAGACTGTAGCGCCCAGAACCGTTCGGTCACTCTGGCCGGCTCTGAATGAGTAGCTGGCTAGAATGCAGCTCAGCTCAGCTCCATTATCTCATTTTCTTGTGGTTCCTCTAGCGGCCTACAACGGTACAGTAGCGGTTAGGGGTTTTCTAAGTGGACCACAAATGCACACATCTACCTGCAAACAAACAAAAAAACAGAAGATTTAATTTCTTTAATATTTTTCAGTGTGGTAATTAAAACTTTAGAAATACCTCTCATATGTTCGTGTCTATCTTACGCACATATATATTTTATTTCCTGAATGATTCCAAATTGTACCGAAGTCTTTCTTAAAGTGAAGAAACACACCATCCTGAGGTTCGGTAGCTACTGTCTTCTGGGTCTCATGAACTACCAGTGTAAGATGGATTGCACACAATCGGTGCTTGTGGAAATCATGTCGATGCCTACATAGAAGTAGCTTGTTTTCCAGAAAAATCGTCATACACAACACTATCTGTTCCAAGTCTCTACGAAAAATTGACGTCAGTGTAACAGGAATGAAGTTACGTGCATCTGTCTTGCACCCTTTCTCGTACATTGCAATGAACTGTCTTTTGTTGTCATTTTTCAATCGTATACATATTCTGTTACTCAAACATCCTACGTTAAACTCACGTAGAAGATGGACCAGATACTCCACTTCTTCATTGTTTTATTTAAAGGGCAACCTACCAGAACCTGTGATCTGCTTTTCAGTACTGCCCTCATTTATTTCTCTATCTATCATTTTCGCATCTGTGTTTCTGTCAAACGTAGGGACTACATGCTTCAATGTATCACCTTCCATGTCTGTGCCATAATGGTTAGAGGTCTGCTTGGACTGGGAAAATTCTATCCACATCCGAAACACATCCGCAAATCTCTCGTCTGCATTCGCATCCACAAGTCTTTTATCCGTTTCCACGGACATTAAAAATTTGAAAATCGCTTTAATCCGTTTGGCACGCCGGATCTACAGTACGATAGTAGCCTCGCAGTTGGCCTGAATATTAGTCTACTGAAGTCGGACGTCATAATTTAGTCAGAGACCCTGGAGCAAGTTCATAGAGTGGGCCACCGTCGTCTCCTGCATGCCTGCCCCAACCCACCCCGTCGTCAACTCAACAAGACGTCACCCACTCATCATCTCTCACCGCGTAGCCGCCCTCCCCCTACTCGAGTTTTAAAACGAAATGAGTAAGTTTAACTTAAAAAAAGTCTACTTTATATTAGATACTTCCCTGAAGCGAAACATGAACTTAATAATTCTTCCGTGATCTATCCATACATGGAACAGCTATTCCTCCCTCCATCATTTCGCATGAAAGATATGTGGTGGGCCATGTCAGTTGACTCTTGCAACCTTTAGATTTTGTTTTGCCTAGCATAATTATAGTCAGTTCCGAACTCGACTAGTGCATTGTAACCACAAGTCAGTTGACTCTAACAGTTTAAGGTTACGCTGTTTGCTGTTACGTTGTGGCCGAGCAGTTCTAGGTGCTTCAGTCCGGAACCGCGCTGCTGCTACGGTCGCAGTTTCGAACCCTGTCTCGGGCATGGATGTGTGTGATGTCCTTAGGTTAGTTAGGGTTAAGTACTTCTAAGTCCAGGGGCCTGCTGACCTCAGATGTTAAGTCCCATAGTGCTTAGAGCCATTTGAACCATTTTGTTTGCTGTTATCTGCGAAACAAAGAGTAGAAAGTTAACTACAGAACAGCTGGTATTTGTTTCGCAAACATAGCCATAGTTACAGAGATATTCGTCATTTACTTATGGGACGTTTACCAAACATCTAGCATCCATCTCGTGAAGGTACTTGCAAATTAAATTTAAGATTTGAAGTGGCTGGGTCGGCGGCAGACCTTAGTTTGCTTTTCAAAAAATGGCTCTGAGCACTATGGGACTTAACAGTTATGGTCATCAGTCCCCTAGAACTTAGAACTACTTAAACCTAATTAACCTAAGGACATCACACAACAACCAGTCATCACGAGGCAGAGAAAATCCCTGACCCCGCCGGGAATCGAACCCGGGAACCCGGGCGCGGGAAGCGAGAACGCTACCGCACGACCACGAGCTGCGGACCTAGTTTGCTTTTACTACAGAAGAAATCTTAGTGATGTTACGTATTGTTTTGTGCAATCACGGACTCAGTGTCAAATAAAAGCGTTCAAGGAGAAAGGAAAAGCACGTAAAAGACTAGAAGTGTGCAGAAGAGGCTGAGTTTGAGACAATATAGGGAAACTTTACTTAGGCGTAAGTGACGATCATCCGGACAGGGGTAGGGGATTCTACGAGTTGTACGCAATCCGAGAAGAAGCCGATCCAATATTTTACAAAAGCCTTCTTCGGAGCGACTAAGCGATTTTTTAGGGTGAATGGTAGAGTGAACAGACACAACTGTATATAGTGCGATTCTACGAATCCCCATGTGGCCATGAAGAGAGTGTTAAACTCTCATGGCGTGAGTGTACGGGCAGGCATTCAGTGTTTAACTGACGGAGCCTTATTTTTTTAAAGATACTGTCAGTTACCCAGACATACTTCAACAAGTTTAATTAGAACTGGAAAATAGTCCACTTTTTAAAAATCTACAGTCGGTTAAGGAAAAGATGGAGCACCTCGCATTATGGCTTTATTGTCAGACATTTTGTGAATAAAAACTTTGATGAATGGATTGGCAATGGCGTATTAATTAACAGCCTTCATGATCCACAGGTATCACACCAATGGATTTTATCGTCTGGGGTATGCAGAAGACTTATTCCGTCAAGATTCGTGATGTTGACCATTTGAAGGAACGAATCGAATCAGAATTTTAAAATCTAAAATCCTGGAAGTTTCGCTATAAAATTTGTATATCGGTGTTGAAAAGAGGCTATGTTTTGTTTTGAGCAGCATGGAAACCACTTTGAGCAACTTTGCAGGTTCACTGAACTCTACATGCATTTTTGTGTTGGTGATAAATTTGCATTTTTATTTGATTAGTATTGTTCAAATGTTCAAATGTGTGTGAAATCTTATGGGACTTAACTGCTAAGGTCATCAGTCCCTAAGCTTACACACTACTTAACCTAAATTATCCTAAGGACAAACACACACACCCATGCCCGAGGGAGGACTCGAACCTCCGCCGGGATCAGCCGCACAGTCCATGACTGCAGCGCCTAGACCGCTCGGCTAATCTTGATTAGTATTATTGCACCAAACGCTTCTTTTACAGCTGACTTGTGGATCGCTGAGCTGCACAATACCTAATGTATATTTTAATTAAATACAAAATCAAACTGAGAATATATATTTAACCAAAAATATGATGTTTTTAGATGACACTTATCCATTACGGATATTTTAGAACCCTTGATGTTAATTGAATGTAAATACATAAAACTGCAACCAGCCACTTTTTTTGAATAATTATTTATTATTCCATAAACCGGTTTTCGAACATTTTCAGGTTCATCTTCAGATGGTTTCTGGACGTTACATCATTATTTCTAGCGCAATGCTGGGTGCTGGTCTGTGACAAGAAGGTAGAACACGCTTTCATCTATCCCGATGACTATTGTTTACTTGTTGAAATGGATGTAAATTTAGTTTTTTTACTTCCTGCGACAGTATGGGCGGCTTTTTTCCGTTAGTGTCCATCTGTCTGCTTTCATTTTGATGGCCAGTTGGTATATCACTTCACACACTTTTTCACAATCTATATTAGTTTACACCGAGACAGCGAAATGTGGCCAGCATGTAGCATGTACTACAACCGCTGCTTGAAACGAAGATCTTGACAAAAAGAAATTGCATTGCCCTACTTTGCTCAGAGATGTAATTTGATCTTGCTTACATGTATTAAGTCGATATAAGGGCAAATATTTTAATCAGACTGGCGATAACATGAAAGCACGAAATAAAATAAAATAAATAAATAAATGAATTACTAAAAGAACCAACTTCAAGTGATCTAATGTCTTATTTCTATTCCTATATTAATTTATACTACAGTCAATTTATGAGAAAATATTTTAATTAAGATTGCCATTAACGTGAATGACATGTACGTGACGTGCATACAATGTCCCATTTACGTGAATTGTGTTTCACAATTTTCGATGTTTGTTAAAATTCCGTTCGTGGCTATTTCAATTCGCTCTTGTATGCATGTGCTAAACGTACAACTGCATATATCAGAAAGTAAAATAATTTGGTTCCAACGTGCCACGAGTTGTCCATCGAATTTCGGTCGTCTGTTTGACCTCTGCGCGATGTTGTCATCTTGAAGACTCCACAATCTGTACAGTATGCTATATACGGTCCCCTTTTTTACTTATTGTACCCCTACACGATTTTCCTGGATATCCACGGAACACTAAACGCCAAACTTCTATTTCTATTTCTGACAGCGCCTTTCCTAAGAAGTCCTATGAAGCTGCAGCGTACAAAATCTCAGAGAATAAGGCCTTAGGTGCTGTATTAATTCTTTCTAGTGGTTTATAATGAATGCGAAAGTGGAAAGACGGCGTTTTAAAATACCTATTACACTTAGTTTGTTACATTTCTTACTCTTACGAATTACGCTTGGCAGAGCCATAAGAACGCTAAAGAATGTCTCTATAATAATTGTAACCTGTAGATAGTTTCTGATGTGTCGACCCAACATGCTGGATTTAGTGTCTTTAGCCTTACCACGGAAATACTCACGGAGCGAGTTCTTTAATCCTACCGCCGTAGCATGTGACCAAACAAATTTGTAGCTGTGCTTCAGACTTGTAGCTGTGCTTAAGTGTTTCGAAATACGGGGCTGTTTCTTAGTCTCTTACCCTACATAGCGTCTTTAAAGACTAAATTTAAATTGTGACTCGCTTCTTTTTTGCGCACCATTATATACGTCACTCGTGATGGATGTTCCGTCATAGCGTTGGCCGAAAAACGTGTTTGAATTTAGTCTCCTTTGTTCTACATATTCAATTAACCGATGGTTGTATCCGATGACAGACTGATCGTTGACCTGTGTAAAGGAGATAAACGATTCATGTATCTGTAAGTCAGAATGAATTTTCAAAAAATTCTTTCTTTAGTTTACTGAAACGGGAGACTAATTTTTCGACTTTTGCTACCGATTCTGATTTTACTCTTTTCTTCCTATTTATTTGCTACTATTGTTTGTAGAGGCACTTTATCGTCAGGGGCATTGCCCCAGTCGTCCGTGGCTAGCTTTGTCTCTCATTTTATAGCTGGATAGTTGCCTTAACTGTGCGGTGAATGTTTTCCGTGCATCCTCTTGGAGTAAACAACATTTCGCGACGTGACGCAGTTGTCAACAATAGGGGAGTCTCTGCAAGGGTCCAAGCCGTTGCTTAGCATCAGTTCGGCACGAGGCGTATGGCGAGCAACATGAATGTGTCCGTTCCCAGTCAACATCATCTTGAGAAAACCGTGAAACGCAGTCAGAGCTCGGAGCAACGACAGCAATCAGAAGGTAAGCTATCAGAAAATGTCTGATTTCCGCCAGTCCATGGCATCCAAAACACAGGCGTCAAATCAACTGCATTCTTCTGCGGACGCATAATATAAATTCTTAAATAACTGAATAATAGATTCTTAAATAATTTAATGAATATGGAGATCTCATACAACGCAGTTATGCTGAGGTTGATTTCATACTGTAAATCAGTCATCCTCACTGTTTTGCAAGCTTTCTCTAGAGACAGTTTGTGTAGGAGAAGCATAAATTTTATGAATCTTTTAATTACAGATAAATCAGAATGCTACATAACACACATGCTCCTATGAAGTGTCCGTGTCTAGCGGACTCTGTATTCGCTCGTATAGACACTGTTCGACAAATCGAATATTTCACCATGGTGTCTTGAAATATGCACTTTGCACGCATATGTCACTAGAAATAATTTATTTATCCAAGATTTTTAACGAATATAGATGCATTTCAAATATTAGCCCGTATTTTCATCAGAAAACTAATTCGTCTTTTAAATCACAAATGTTTTACAAACGAAATGAAATGCTTCTTGAAATTATTGTTTCTGCATACACATAATGAAATAAGTAGGTGAGCCTTCGTCTTTGTGCCAGTGCACTTCGTAATCTCAGTTCCAGCGCAGTGGGCATACGTTTCCTGGCTCCTTGGCTCCTTGTCTGTACAGTAGTGAATAGGGAGAGGTCGCTGGAATTTGAGCAGCTAACACGCTGAGTCTTGTCGTTGCCAACTTTGACGATCAAATGACACTGAGCGCAGTAGATCTCACACTACAATCGTCTTTGTTTAATGGTGCACGTCGTTTCATTGATAAATATTTTGAAGCACTGAGTTTCATGTGTTCATAATCTCTTACGCTATTTCGTATCCCGTGATTTCACAATCGCACACCGTCAAAAGACTGTCGGGGCAATTGCTGATGGGAGCAGCTGTTTCGATGAAAGTCGAAATAGTGTAAATGACTTCGGACTGATAGTCAGTTGCTTCTGGTTGCTTCCACAGCAGTACAAGGAGTATCGTCATCCAGCACATCAGTAAATTTTAATACTATCAAGTTCAGTTACATTTCTGTGATCTTTAATTTCACGGGTTATATGGGCAATCGTTTAGGGGTTCATAGACGGACAGAACACAGCGTCGTCTGCTAGCTGACGGCTTAATTATATCCATGACTCACTTTGATTCTTTTAATATAAGGAAAGACTTTAAGTGAATACCAGTAATACAATACCAACAGTCGTTAGTTTGGTTTTATTTATTAGGCGAGCAGTTTCGACACTACATCATCTTCAGGACTGAATAGATCGAGTATGCCCGTGGGAAAGAAATCTTCGAGACCACTTGACAGTGCTGCATTGTTTTGTAACACGAAGGTTGCTCCATGTACGCAGGCCTGAAGATAACATAATGTAATGTCGAAATTGATTGCCTAATACATGAAACCAAAATAATGGCCGGCCGGTGTGGCCAAGCGTTTCTAGGCGCTTCAGTAAGGAACCACGCTGCTGCTACGGTCCCAGGTTCGAATCCTGCCTCGGGCGTGGATGTGTGTGATGTTCTTATGTTAGTTAGGTTTAAGTAGGTCTAAGTCTAGGGGACTGATGACCTCAGATGTTAAGTCCCATAGTGCTAAGAACCATTTGAACAAATATAATGCCTGTTGGTATTGTATTACTGGAAAATGAACCAGCCGAAATCCTGCACTCCAGATATAGAACGGAATTACATTTATTCAAATGAATTATCGATTTTACTAATTTTCCATTGTAATTTTTCCACGTTTTATAAATTTTTTTTTAGCCTGGCCACGCCCTCGTAGTTTACGTTCCGTTGACTCTGAACTTAGACGACAATGATTACCACATTTTAATACAACATTGCTTATCATATTCTTGATACGTTCCGTAAGTTGCAATTTTCTGCCGCGCTTATAGAAACCAATTTCGTCAATTTATCAGTGGAACATTCCCGCAACGCCGAGAAGTCAAATGAGGTCGTTACACGCTGTCGTCACATGCCGCTTATTGTCAAACGTCTGTTAAATAGTGCAACATTTGTTTACTGTGAAACCAATGACACTTAAATGACACTTAAATGCTGTGTATATATATATATATATATATATATGTGTGTGTGTGTGTGTGTGTGTGTGTGTGTGTGTGTGTGTGTGTGTGTAAGTTAGCTGAAGTGTATGTTATCAGGTTAATGCGTCATGGACACTGCCACGCAGAGCTATCACCATGACGTCTAGCAGCACATGGTCCAGAAACTAATGTTTCTGGAACATCTGCATCTGATGATGAGACTGCAGTGGCTTGAAAACTAATTAATAGTGCAGAAAATAATCTTTACTGTGGCTTGTGCGCATAGAATGACTGCCCTTAAGGTAGTATTTAATGTTTGGGAGCAGGAAAAGGCTGCAACTGACATGTCTGGTGAGTATGGAGGATGGGACAACATTGGAGTATTACTATTGGCCAAGAATTAACGAGCAGGCAACGAAATGTGAGCAAGTGCATTATCGTGATGCACAGGTTCTCGATTGTTTTGCTACCAATTCAGGCGATTTTCTGTATCGCCTCACGCAAACGGCCTGCTTTTAAACGCTTATACAATTCGTAAAGCCATGTTTTACGTGCAGCAGATTTACCAAGCATTATTTAATATGTATAAAGCTTTTCTGCATATTATTCCGTTTTTAAATCAAAACATAACAGAAATTCTCTGAAGTATTTGTATACAAAATAAATAACCGTTGATGGTACCAAATCATACGTCACATTTGTGACTGCTATTTATTTATTGACACGTCACGATCCTTGGGACCAAATTGAGGAGAAAATCTCTAAGGTCATGGAATGTGACAGTACATGAAATTACAACATAAAAGTAATAACAGATAAAAATAAATGCTAATGAACCTGAAAAAAGTCAGTCCATAAGTTTAAGTAAACGTAATCAACAATACAATAAGAATCAGCTTAATTTTTCAAGGATCTCCTCGACAGAATAGAAGGCGTGACCTACTAGGAAACTCTTCAGTTTAGATTTGACAGCGCGTGGACTACTGCTAAGATTTTTGAATTCGAGGGGTAGCTTATTGAAAATAGATGCAGCAGTGAAGTGCTCACCTTTTTGCACGAGAGTTAGGGAAGTCCGATCCAAATGCAGGTTTGATTTCTGCTGAGTATTAATCGAGTGAAAGCAGCTTATTCTTGGTAATAACCTAATATCGTTAACAAGAAATGACAGTAAGGAATATATATATATATAAAATCAAAATTCCCAGACTCGTGAACAGTGGTCGACAAGAGGTTCGTGAACTTACACCACTTATTGCCCGAACCGCCCGTTTCTGAGCCAAAAATATCCTTTTAGAATGGGACGAGTTACCTCAAAATCTAATACCATACGACATAAGCGAATGAAAGTAAGCAAAGTAGACCAATTTTCGTGTCGAACGATCACTCACTTCTGATACCGTTCGAATAGTAAAAATGGCAGTATTAAGTCTTTGAACAAGATCCTGAAAGTGGGCTTTCCACGACATCTTACTATCTATCTGAACATCTAGAAATTTGAACTGTTCAGTTTCACTAATCATATGCCTGTTCTGTGAAATTAAAACGTCAGGTTTCGCTGAATTGTGTGTTAGAAACTGTAAAAACTGAGTCTTACAGTGATTTAGTGTTAGTTTATTTTCTACAAGCCATGAACTTAGATCATGTACTTCACTATTTGAAACTGAGCCAATGTTGCACACAACATCCTTTACTACCAAGCTAACGTCACTAGCAAACAGAAATACTTTAAAATTACCCGTAATACTAGAGCGCACATCATTTATATAAATAGGGAATAGGAGTGGCCCCCACACTGATCCCTGGGGCACCCTCTACTTGACAGTATCCCACTCAGACCCCACATCACAGCCTTTATCAAAATTGTGAATAATGACCTTTTGCTGCCTGTTGCTAAAGTAAGATGAGAACTAATTGTGAGCTACTCCCCGTATTCCGTAATGGTCCAACTTCTGGAGCAATATTTTTTGGTCAACACAATCAAATGCCTTAATTAAATAAAAATAATATGGCAAGCGTTCGAAACCTTTTATTTAGCCCATCTAGTACCTCACCGAGAAAAGAGAATATAGCATTTTCAGTTGTTAAACGACTTCTAAAGCCGAACTGTACATTTGATAGGGAATAGTGTGATATAAAATGATCAATTATCCTTACATACACAGCCTTTTCAATAACTTTTGCAAACACTGATGGCATAGAAACTGGTCTAAAATTATCTACATTATCCCTTTCTCCCTTTTTATAAAACTTAACATCCGATATGATTAACACTGTATAGATAAGTTTCACACACGTTTGCCAAAATAACGACGAAACAATTAGGCGAATTGGACGAACTCAACACGCGAAATTGCAAAATTCCCGTTCCTTTTTTAACACAACTTGTATGTGTTATTCCTCGGAAAAGGAGGCAAAAGGTTATGTTGTCATTGTTAGGCCTTGCAAATATCGACAACGTATCTATCTGCTCCAGGACTGTAACCAACACTGTGCCGATCCGTCGAAAATGTACACTGTGTGATACGGATATCCGTATGTAATCCGAATATGACCACTAGATGTCACGAGAAGCGAACCCGTTAGTACAGATCGAGGCAGGAGGTATTCTGTTATTATTAGAGAAGCAGTAACAATTATTCCACTCCATCCTTGGCATGTTGCTACAGAAGCCTTATTGCTGCTGCTATTTAAAAAAAAAAAACAGTTTTAGATTGCCGTATGTTCTGTATTAACTAATGCATGACGCATTTCGACCGGATGGGGAATCATCAGTTTATGATAAAAATCGAAAATGTTGTGCTAAAAAGCATCCGTCAAAGGTGTTATGATGCCGAATAAAACGTATTAAAAGGTCACCTCATGAAGCAACAACAGGCACACCAGCGCAGAACAAGACGTCGCGCTCAAATTGTAAACACAGTTGCACACTAGAACGACGTGGTTCTAATGTAGGGCTGTGTTACCACCTGCTCTGCGCTGGTATACCTGTCGTCGCCTCCATGAGGCTGCCTATTCACAACACAGAATTTTACTGAGGTCTTCTACTGGTATTTAAGTCTCTGAACTGATATGAAATTTTCACAGATGCTTTCTGACGATCACTGTGCCTTACAATGGACATGAATTTTAGTCGTCATCTAATTCATTGGCCTACCAGTGCGCTCGGAACGCTCATCAGTTCTGCAACCTGTTACTATTACTAATATTGATCTGTGTGTCCAAAACCAAATTTCATTTGCCGTACCTGCGATGTGCAATACAAGACGGTATCTTGCCAATTTTCATAAAACGCTTCTGCAGCACAAAACTCGCGATGTGCAATACGAGTACACATACATATTCACAAAGGTAACGAATGAAAAATGAGGAACTAAACTTAAAAGACATAAATGAGAACAAAGATTCCAAGTTAAACTATGCTTCATTAAACCGTAACAATACACCCTTGCATAAAGTTCTCACAGCGTGACAAGTTAGCAAATTTTCCTATGTGCAATTACTTTGCTTGACACTTGTTTCAACTATAAGACAAAACCATATATTTTAATATAAAATTTCTACACCAAACTTCAATCATACGTAGTTTTCTAATAATAAGAAACTACACAATTACGAATATACCGGTATATAAAAATCTAGATTACCTTAGAAAACTTTCCTTCTGACATTCATCCATCCATATTATCACAGTTTCACAAAATTTTTCCTCAGAATACATTGATACAAAATCCATTTTAAATAATGCTGCCTCCACTACACGGAAGGTCAGCTTCCATCTTTTTCAAACCAATTACATTGCCAGTCTCTCTAACATCACACGTTGCTACTCCGACAAAGAAAACTAATCTCTTTGTCCAAGATTTGTAATCTCGGGAACACTTACAAAGAAAGTGGTTATATCGATACCACGGAGATCGAGTACATTTAGAAAATTCGCAGCTTCATTCACATTTACGACGAAAAATGCCTGAAAATTGTCATGGCAAATAAACCAGCCTCCTTTCAAGTGTTCCGACCTGAATCCAGTGCAGCATCCAACAATACTATCGTCTCTGGTTTCGGCTCTTGAGGAAAAATGAGCTGCCATTCTTTGCAAGGTCTTTGACACCTCAATGAAAATCCCACCAAAAGAGCTCAAGCCATCGCAGAAGCGAAGGGTGGACAGACCCCATACTGAAGTCCATTGTTAAGTGTCCGCATACGTTGATCGGATACTGTATAACAGTAATTACTAAAAGGTTAATAATTACTACCATCGATTGAAGGCAACTCATATGGGAGAAAAACGTAACATACACTCATGATCATAAATTAAGGATAATGCGGATACATGGTGAAACAACGCTCTGGTGGGTGGCTTGCGGTTTTAAATCAACTTGGCGTATGACCATACGGTGCATTTGACCTACGGTCGTCGCACGGTGGCGCTGGCAGCAGTCCACATAACGCAGAGGTGTGTTGGTGCATGGCAGAGTACGGTGCAGTGAGTAAGTGTGTAGACGTTTTCAGACGTGCTAATGGTGACTGTGTGTTGAAAATGGCTCAAAGAACGCATACTGATGACGTTATGAGGGGTAGAATACTAGAGCGACTGGAGGCTGGTCAAACACAGCAGGTCGTAGCACGGGCCCTCCGTGTGCCACAAAGTGATCTCAGTATTTTGGCAACTATTCCAGCACACAGGAAACGTGTCCAGCCACTACCATACGGGACGTCCACAGTGTACAACACCACAAGAAGACCGATATATCACCATCAGTGCCCGCAGACGTCCACGGAGTACTGCAGGTTGCCTTGATCGAAACCTTACTGCAGCCACTGGAACAGTTGTCTCCAGACACGCAGTCTACAGATGACTGAACAGACATGGTTTATTAGCCCGGAGACCTGCAAGGTGCACTGCACTGACCCCTTGTCACAGGAGAGCCCTTAATGCTTGGTGTCAAGAACACAGTACGTGGTCATTGGAACAGTCGTTCCAGGTTATGTTCACGGACGAGTCCAGGTGTAGTCTGAACAGTGATTCTCGCTGGATTTTCATCTGGCGTGAACCAGGAACCAGATATCAACCCCTTAATATCCTTGAAAGGGACCTGTATGGAGGTCGTGGTTTGATGGTGTGGGTTGGGATTACGATTGGTGCACGTACACCCCTGCATGTCTTTGACAGAGGAACTGTAACAGGTCAGGTGTATCGGGACGTCATTTTGCACCAATATGTCCGCCTTTTCAGGGTTGCAGTGGGTCCCACCTTCCTCCTGATGGATGATAACGCACGGCCCCACCGAGCTGACATTGTGAAGGAGTACCTTGAAACAATTTATCAGGTGAATGGAGTGGCCGACCTGTTCTCCAGACCTAAACCCCATCGAGCACGTCTGGGATGCTGTTGGTCGACGTATCGCTGCACGTCTCCAAACTCCTAGGACACTTCAGGAACTCCGACAAGCACTGTTGCAAGAATGGGAGGCTATGCCCCAACAGCTGCTCGACCACCTGATCTATAGTATGCCAACCCGTTGTGCGGCCTGTTTACATGTGCATGGTGATCATGCCCCATATTGATGTCGGGGTGCATGAGCATGAAACAATGGCGTTTTGTAGCATACGTTTTCCGGGACGGTTTTCTCAACTTATCACCAATACCGTGGACTTAGAGATCTGTGTCATGTATGTTCCCTATGTGCTCTGCTATTAGCGCCAGTTTTGTGTAGTGCCACGTTGTGTGGCACCACATTCTTCAATTATCCTTAATTTATGAGCAAGAGTTACTACGGATATCTGCAGACACACACAACACAGTCACATTAACGTACCACCATCTGTGTTCGACGTCAACGTGTAGTAATCATTCACAGATAGCAGTTTATAGCACTAGCACTGGAGGGTATATAAAGCGTGTCGGAGGAACACGAAGACAATGCATTCGTTCCTGTAATACGGAAACAGAGCGATTTATCTGCCGTCCGAAAACGGCTATCATTGGATTTCCCACCAAGGGTGTAAGCATTTCCGAAACGGCTAAGTTTCCACGTGGATGGCAAAAAGGCGCTGCCCAAGGGGCCACTAGGCAACTGCAGTGCATCACGGACCATAGATGACAGAGGTGAACGACGGCTGCGGTCATGTGTACGGACGATTAGACGCGCAACTGGTGAGAAATTGACTGAGAACGCGAACTAAGGAGCTAACAACAGTGTCTCCTCAACACCGGTCAGTGAGCGTTCCTGCCTATGGATTTCCGCAGCAGGCTCCTGTTCGTGCACCCTTGTTGGCTGATGTTTATCGGCGACGAACTCTGGAATTTACACGTCACTGCCGCAACTGGACTTCCACTGAGTGACGACAGGTGCCGTTTTCAGATGAACCACGTTTTATCTTCCATCGTGGTGGTTGGCGTGTACGGCGTGGACCATCTGAAAGCAAAGAAGGAAGGAGCGTTGCGGTTTGGGGAAAGTTTTCGTGGCATTTCCTGGGTGATCTCGTCATTCTGGAAGGCAGTAAGGGTCAACACGAGTATGTATCTATCGTTGGGGATCATGTCCACCCCAGCATGCAGCTTGTTTCTCCTCTGCACGGTGAGATGTACCAGTGGCCACCAAACTCTCCTGATTTAAACCCAATCGAGAAACTGTGGGACCATCCCGACCGGGCTGTTTGCGCCGTGGATCCTCAGCTGCGGAAGCTAGCGGAGATGGCCGCGGCATTGGAGTCGGTACGGCTCCACATCCCTTCCAGGATCTCACTGATTCTCTTCCTACGCGTCTCGCACCGGCCCGTGCTGTAAAAGGTGGTTATTGATGCTTTTAGCAGGTGGTCATAATAATGCGACTGGACAGTGGACATGCGGACATTTGGATTCGCGACCGAGCGAACAGTGGTGCAGTAGTTAACACACTGGGCTCGCATTCGGGAGGACGACGATTCGAATTCGCGTCTGGTCATTCAAATTTAGGTTCCCCGTGATTTCCCTAACTCGCTTCAGGCAAATGTTGCAATGGTTCCTTTTAAAGCGCACGGCCGATTTTCTTCCCTATTCTTGAACTATTCAGTCTCTAATGAGTTCGATGTCGATGATACGAGGCGTGTTTTTTAAGTAAGTAGCGTTTTGAAATTAAAAAAAAAGACGTGCTAATATATCTCAATAATTTTAGTTTTACGTGAAAGCCTGTACCTTAATCTACTTTTCTACATAAATTCCGTCGATAATGAGGCGCTTGTCATAACGTTGTACCAGTTTTTGTATACCCTCCTCATAGATATCTGCCGCCTGACTTGTTAACCACTGCATCACCACTTTCTTGACTTCGTCATCGTCTTAAAGACGCTGACCGTCCAGGTGTTCCTTCAAGTGCAGGAACAGATGATAGTCACTGGGCGCAAGACCGGGGCTGTACGGAGGATGATCTAGAGTTTCCCATCGAAAAGATATGATGAGATCTTTGGTCTGATTCGCCACATGTGGACGGGTGATGTCTTGCACCAAAACGATGCCCTTGCTCAACTTCCATGGACTTTTGTTTTGATTATGGTGTGACGTAGGACACACATGTTTCATCGCCCGTAACATTTTGGTTTAAGAAATCATCACCGTCGTTGTGGTACCGCTCAAGGAAAGTCAATGCACTGTCTAAACGTTTGGTTTTGGGCACGTCCGTCATTATTTTCGGTACCCAACGTGAGCGCAATTTTCGGTAATTCGAGTGCTCGGTCACAATGCCAGACAAAAAACTACGAGAAACAGTAGCAAAGTTATCGCCCAAGGAGGAAATCGTAAAGAGTCTGTTTTCTCTCTCCTTATTGTCCACTTCCTGCACCAAACTTATATTAAGGACCGAAGGACGCCCACTCCGTCGTTCATCATGCACATTTGTGCGGTCATCTTTAAATGCTCTCACCCACTTCCTTACCATTCCATCACTCATAATGTTTTCTCCGTAAACTGCACAGATCTCACGATCAATATCGAACGCTTTTAGGCCTTTAGCACTAAGAAATCTTATAACAGCCCGTACTTCACAGTCGGCGAGACTCACGATAATCGGAGGCATCTTAAATACTCAGTACACAACGTAAACAAGGAAGAATCAGACAGTAATGGTGTCAGTGGGTAGATTAAGGTACAGGTTTTCATGTAAAAACAAAATTATTGAGATACCTTAGCATGTCTTTTTAAATTTCAAAACGGTACTTGCTTAAAAAAACAAGCCTCGTACGTTAAACTCTAATCTTCCTTTTTTTCGTATTCGCACAGACCTCTTCTACATCTACATCTATACTCCGCAAGCCACCCAACGGTATCTGGTGGAGGGTACTTTACGTGCCACTGTCATTTCCTCCCTTTTCTGTTCCAGTTACGTATGGTTCGCGGGAAGAACGGCTGCCGGATTGCCTCCGTGTGCGCTCGAATCTCTCTAATTTTACATTCGTGATCTCCTCGGGAGGTATAATAAGTAGGGGGAAGCAATATATTCGATGCCTCATCCAGAAACGCACCCTCTCGAAACCTGGACAGCAAGCCACACCGCGATGCAGAGCGCCTCTCTTGCAGAGTCTGCCACTTGAGTTTGCTAAACATCTCCGTAACGCTATCACGCTTACCAAATAACCCTGTGACGAAACGCGCCGCTCTTCTTTGGATCTTCTCTATCTCCTCCGTCAACCCGATCTGATACGGATCCCACACTGATGAGCAATACTCAAGTATAGGTCGAACGAGTGTTGATGGACGACATTTTCTAAGGACTCTCCCAATGAATCTCAATCTGGTACCCGCCTTACCAACAGTTAATTTTATATGATCATTTCATTTCAAATCGCTCCGCACGCATACTCCTAGATATTTTACAGAAGTAACTGCTACCAGTGTTTGTTCCGCTATCATATAATCATACAATAAAGGATCCTTCTTTCTGTGTATCGCAATACATTTCATTTCTCTGTGTTAAGTGTCAGTTGCCACACCCTGCACCAAGTGCCTATCCGCTGCAGATCTTCCTGCATTTCGCTACAATTTTCTAATGCTGCAACTTCTCTGTATACTTCAGCATCATCCGCGAAAAGCCGTATGGAACCTCCGACACTATCTACTAGGTCATTTATATATATTATGAAAAGCAATGGTCCCATAACACTCCCCTGTGGCATGCCAGAGGTTACTTTAACGTCTGTAGACGTCTCTCCATTGTTAACAACATGCTGTGTTGTGTTTGCTAGAAACTCTTCAATCTAGCCACACAGCTGGTCTGATACTCCGTGGGCTCTTACTTTGTTTATCAGGCGACAGTGCGGAACTGTATCGAACGCCTTCCGGAAGTCAAGGAAAATGGCATCTACCTGGGAGCCTGTATCTAGTATTTTCTGGGTCTTACGAACAAATAAAGCGAGTTGGGTCTCACACGATCGCTGTTTCCGGAATCCATGTTGATTCCTACAGAGTAGATTTTGGGTTTCCAGAAACGACATGATACGCGAGCAAGAAACATGTTCTAAAATTCCACAACAGATCGACGTCAGAGATATAGGTCTATAGTTTTGCGCATCTGTTCGACGACCCTTCTTGAAGACTGGGACTACCTGAGCTCTTTTCCAATCATTTGGAACCTTCCGTTCCCCTAGAGACTTGCGGTACACGGCTGTTAGAAGGGGGGAAAGTTCTTTCGCGTACTCTGTGTAGAATCGAATTGGTATCCCGTCAGGATGGTCAACGAGCGTATCAACGGACAACAGCACCGTTGGATGAGTTTGCGGAGACCAATGAGTTTTTCTGCAGCTGCACTGAATATTCATCTAGGATAAAAAGCAACACAGGCTCTGTGAAGGAATATGGGCAGAGATTAAGCAACAGGCCTGCTTTACTGAGAGTTTACGGGTACGGGGACAGCGTGGCGGGCCCGGCGACGGAAGGGGAGGCGGTTTGCCAGGCAAGGGGCAAGCGCGCCATCGCTCAATGACGGTCCGGCGGGGTCGCAACATTAATATCATTAGGCACGGCGAGCGGGGGCGGCCGCCCCTCTGATCCCGGATAAAAGATCTGCCCGCCGCGCCCCGGCCGGGCATACATCACGGCGCCACTGCGCCGCCACTGGTGTGCACCGCCGGTAATTTTCAAAAAGAAAGGCGGAAAAAAAAGTTGTGCGCTCAGTCGATCGCACAGAGTATCAGGGGGTAGCTAGATTAATGTTCCTGGGCGCCGAAGCCGCTGACGTACACGAACCACATACGCGCGATGGCCGATGTCTAATGTGGGCGCGCGTATTCGAGAGCGGCTCGTTAGGGTAACCGCGCGTGTCCCAGTCAGCACGAGGCACGAGCGCTTGCCATCTGGAAAGGACATAAACTTAACTGATGGAATACGGTTATTTTTCCCTTAGCTCTGCTGCACTCTTCCAAATACGACAGTAATTTGTTTCGCCTCAATAGCTACTGTGCATATCACGCCGGAGGCGATAATGGCTGTCAAACGTCCGTCCAACTGAATATCTTTGAAAGTATCCTTTGAAATATTTTGATAATCCTATTATCATGAATTCAGACGGTAAAATATGCAAAGCTGAGTTTCTAAGAAATGTTAACTGAAGACTGCTGCGGCGCGGTTCTTTCCGTCCCTTTACGACGGACCAGCTCCTATCTGTGAACATTGTCTCAGCAGATCATCAGTAGGAAAGCTGAGAAATCTACTGTACTTCGACGTGAATCAGGCTGCAATTAAAGTCACTAATCTACGTTTCGGGAGAAACACGAAATGAAAGGTTGGAAATTTTGTCCTCAGTTAATATATTCTGAAACTTAAGTGAACAAGTATCACTGCTAAGCCCGTGCTAGTCTTAACACAGTCATTCATAATCCCTTTCTCTCACGTCAGCAAGTTTATGTTGTTGCATTTCCCGAAAACGTAATAGCTACAAAAATACTGATTGCTTTAGATCGCTAATGCTAGCCAAATATTAAGTCTGTCGGTACCAAATGCAGTCACAGATTTTAGCCACCGACCTGCTCAATACGCCACGCGGAATATATGTCTTTTCTCGTCACAAAATTCACTTAAAAATTCCGAAATTTCTACACACACATCGGAATAATTATGCCGTCACTTTCCAACACTTTTGATGTATGAAATACTGCTAGATCCGGCAACTTATCATTTTCATCAGAACTACTACTGCACACGTCCGATCTCTTTCATGGCTAGGCTTCGACTCTTCTCCAGAACACTCTAAGTCTTCTCTACCAGCAGAGAAAGGCGCGCGAAGAATATTGCTTTACCATTGGTCAGTCTACTCAACAGCCAATAGCAAAACAACACTTCCCGCGTCAGTTCGCGTTTTCCATCAATAACCAATCGCAAAATAGCGAACCTCACGACTGCACTTTTTACCGACGTAATTATCTAATATGCTGAAGTTTTGTTTATGCATAAAGTTATTTACTGTAGTTATTTATACCTGAATTAACTTTCTCTTTACCACAAACTTACTTTACGAATCTATTCTACAAAAATCCCCTTTGTCCATATCCATACTTCTTCGAAATGTTCCCACACTAAATCCTACTACATAGCTCCTTAAACAATTATCTTCATATTAACATTAATCCACAATCACGCATCATTCATACTGCTAAAACACATTTATAACATTATACATACATTACTTTAGTGCACTCTAGTGGGCACAATCGAAACTAAAATCACAACCCCCCCTATCCAATTCTGTCCTCTATCGGTTGATACATAAACTACGTGCGCGTCCAGTCTCGCGTCACCAATTGTCACTATCCAGCTTTGAGTCGCATCTCCCTCTCAACTGCCTCCAAGGCAGGATCGTTATACGGCGCTACGCCTCAAGACATCTAAACTTTTCTGAGACGAAGGTAGTGTTATAGACCCTCTGCTGTTCCTTATCTATTGAGGGTTGCACAGATAATAATGCACCGCCTTTTTTCTTCAACAATTCTTTATTGAACATGATGCGAATTACACACATGAAAGAATCTAAACACCCTTTTTTTCACATAATCTCCATCCCGTTCTATGGCCTTCACCCAGCACAAAACAAGGATGTGTATGCCCTGTCGGTACCAATCCTTGTCCTGGTGGCGGAGCCAGTGCTTCACTGTGTGAACTTCCTTTGCTGATTGACAGATGCAGCGCCAACGGCCGAGTCGTAATGGTACTGTCCTCGCGGATGACAACATCAGCTTGCTGTAACATGTCAGGTGTGACAGCCGTGGATGGTCTCCCGACAGCTACAAATTATGGATCCCCGCCGAACAGCCTTCTCATCACCTCATCCTATGTGCCCAGCGGCTAACTGTACTTCTGTAGACAGCAAATGCTCCGTAGACTTTGCACAAGCTTTTGCGAATATGCACCACAGTTTCTTTCTCTGCAGTAAGAAATTCCATGACGGCACGTTGCTTGCAATGTACATCACCTACAGATGCCATTTTGGTACTGTCCTGCAGCTACGCTATCCGTCGGAATTGACGGAAACTTGTCGCGCTCACTTAGGAGACTTCAAATAATACATTAATAACGTTTCGCATTCGTAGCATTCTTTTCAGCTAAGAAAAAAATGCGCTGCAGTACTTGCTGGGCAATCCTCGTATATAAAGCATTTGGGAGACAATCTGAGCAGCAGTCTTACTTTGTTTGCAGATGATGCTGTAGTTTACAGTCCAGTAAGATCATCAGAAGATCAAAACAAATTGTAAAACGATTTAGAAAAGATGAGCGTGTGGTGCGAAAATTGGCAATCGAACCTAAATAACAAAAAGTATGATGTCATCCACATGAGTGCGAAAAGGAGTCCGTTAAACTTCGGTTTCACGATAAGTCAATCAAATCTAAACGCCATAAATTTATTTAACTACCTAGGAATCACAATTACGAGCAACTTAGATTGGAAAGAACTCAAAGAAAATTTTGTGGGAAAGGCAAAGCAAAGACTCCGATTTATTGGCAGAGAAAGTGCAATAGATCTAGTAAAGAGACTGCCTGCACTACGCTTGCCCGTCCTCTTTTGGAGTGCTGCTGCGCAATCTGGGATCCTTACCAGATAACATTAACGGAGTTCATAGAGAAAGTTCAAGAAAGAGCTGGATGTTTTGTATTACCGAGAAATAGAAGAGAGAATGTCACGTACTTGATGCAGGATTTGGGGTGGACATCATTAAATCAAAAGCGTTTCTCGTTGCGGAGGGCTCTTCTCACGAAATTTCAGTCACGAACTTTCCCCTCCGAATCCGAAAACATTTTGTTGCCGCCGATCTCCAGAGGGAGAAACGATCATCGTAATAAATAAGGGAAATCAGAGGTCACACTGAAAGACATACGTGTTTGTTTTTCCGCATGCTGTTCGAGAGTTGAGTAATAGAGAACTAGTGTTAAAGTGGTCCCAGGAACCCTCTGCCAGGCACTTCAGTGTGATTTGCAGGGTATCCATGTAGATGTAAATGTAGATGAAAATATGTGAAGCTCAAGCTACACGATGTAAAATTCAGAGTACCCGGTCGATCAAACAATATGACCGCGTGAAAGATATCTGTTCTCAATAAAGTTTACGTACAATACCGGACTCAGTGACAAAATATGACTTTGTATTAAATGTTCGCCCTAAATGTTGCGAATTTTTGTTAGTTTACGAAACATTTGCTGTACCAGAAATATTATCGTAATCATACAACAAATGATCACTCAATAAAACACACCTGACATTTTCTCTTGAATCTGTTCGAAAACACAATGTAGCACTTTCATAAAATGTTTCACTTGCCGTGAAAGAAGCTGACAGTCACTGTGCGTGACTCTGAATATGAATTATAATGATAATGAAATTTATGGCTCAGATGTGCGCGAAGGACCACTCTTTTGCTCTGCGACCTTGTTTTTGTTTTTATAAAAATAATGATTTCACTGTCAAAATGATGTTTCACTCACTATATTCGCGACGTGCAATGTGAGACAGGGTTTCCTCAATACTCAAAAATGTTACTGAGCACACAACTCGCGATGTGCAGTGCG
Organism: Schistocerca piceifrons; assembly: GCF_021461385.2. Classification (NCBI taxonomy): domain Eukaryota; kingdom Metazoa; phylum Arthropoda; class Insecta; order Orthoptera; family Acrididae; genus Schistocerca; species Schistocerca piceifrons. The sequence continues at coordinate 263,307,479 of NC_060144.1, read as the reverse complement.
AGTGTGCAGTCCACTAAAACCAAGGATGCAAATGAAAAATCTGGTGCTAATCTCACCCCCAAAGAAATAACGGGTGGTTGTAGGACCTCGGCTGTTCAGTGCGGAATGTCAAACCAAACATCTTTCAGCCGTCTAAATTTCCATATTGTGATTTTATCTTGCTACCAGTTTCGGCGATATCTCACGTCATCTTCAAGTACCTGACCGACGTGTAGAAAGATTCCCAACTTTGATCCAATCAAAATAGGGGCTAGCTTTCAAAGACTGGTATCCGTAGATTATTGAGACAGCCATTACTTCAAACATAACCTGGTCGGCTGAAAGGTGTTTGATCTGACAATCTTTACCACAAATTATTTGATACTGAACAGAGCTTGCAACCGCTAATGAAATATAGAAAATTTCCTGGCATCAGGCGTGATGTTAATCTTTCGTTCTTCTCCTACAATTTCTACGTCAGCTTTCTCCGTCTTCTTTCATCACAGGATAACAGTCTTGTTGTCATGGTCTTGAGTCGGAAGACTAGTCTGAAGCATCTCTCCGTACTAGTCTACCCTCAACAGGTCTCTACATATCTGCATAATTACCGCAGCTCAGATCAATTTGAATCTGCTGCTTGTTGTATTCAATCCATGATCTCCATCTACAACTTTAAACCATCCACCCTCAGTCTCACACGCACGCATGTACACACACACACACACACTCTCTCTCTCTCTCACACACACACACACACACACTCACACACACACACACACACACACACAAACACACACACACACACAAACACACACACACACACACACTTCCATCACCAAAGTGATGCCTCTTTGACGCCTCTGCAACTGTCCTGCCAGCCGGTCCCTTCTTTTAGTCAATCTGTACTACAGATTCATTTTTTTCTTCTGTTCGATTCAGTACCTCCTCAATTTGTTATTCTATCAGCCCATCGAATTTCCAACCTCCCTCTGTAGCTTCTATTCTCTTCTTGTCTGAACTGCTTGCCGACCACGATTCATTTTCGTACGAGGCTACCCTTTAACTTCTTCAGAAACCCTTTTCTTGCTTTTGCCAGTCTGCAATTTATATCTTGCCTGTTTCTGCTATTTTCCGTTATTTAGCCCTTTATACATCAGGATTCATAGCCTACTTTCAGTGTCTTATTTCTAACCGTGTCGGCATAACTTTATTTATTTCAAATACATTCAATTACCTTTGTTTCACTGTTTTTGATATTCATGACAATCTTAGCCACGCCCACCGTCTAAAACCATTTGTCTTATTTTCTGAATAATTCGTGATCCAGGCTGTGTTGTTCATACGATTTGCGTACATATAGATCATTGGGGTGTCTACACGACAACGTCATGCCGTCTTTTAGTAACATTTGTCTTATATATGTGCCGTCGGTATTCGATAGGTTCCATGCAGTTCATTTTCTTGTTGTTCTTGTTTGCTGTGAGTATATGTCACGATCATTATCGTTGATAATATGCATGAAATATTGTTATTTTTCTACTAAGCAACATATGACACTGAACTGCTCCCTCCCCCCCCCCCCCTCCAGCACGTGCACGCACACACACACACACACACACACACACACACACACACACACATACACTTTTTGACAGTCTTCGGTACTTTCAGGTTTAGAATACTTCCGACTTCCTTTTATGACGTTTCGGTTTCATAATGAATTATTCTCCAAGCACATAGCTCAGATAAATATTTGAGAAGCTAATGCGGTTGGATTGGCACTGAAACTCTAGCACCTGGCGTTGGAAGGCGAGAGGGAATAGCATTTTAGTTGAGTCATCTGAGAACTACTCACCATTTGAGTCGAAGTTTAACTTCTCTCTGGGCTTTAGCCATTCTTTTCAAATTTCTAGAAACTAAATTTAGAGTACAACCGGAATTATTATACGACGTAACATTTTAATATTTACAGGTCACTACAAAAGTTTGATTCTCAGAACTCGATAGCGTGTTGGATCCAGAAATTGTCAAAAACAGTGATTCGAACTGCATAGAACACTGCCCTTACCTTGACATTATGAGGACGATGAGCTGTACCATGAAACCTCTCACCACCACAGTCAGCCAGTTTACCGGTGATAGTCGCCGGCAGTTTTCCACTCACCTCTAGGCCAAAAAGCGAAAAAGCTTGTGTGCTAATGTACAAACAGACACTGTCTGATAACTTTACGAGAAACAACAGACCATGTCGTTGAGGCTTGCTCTCAAGAGCTGCACCAACCCAGGCACTCGTATCCTGTGGGCTACCTGTTTGCCCTTCACACCTGCTGGGACTTCCCGTACAATTAGCGCCATCTGGAGGCCAGACGTGAGATGCACGCAGCTTCCGAGGCAATTCCGTCACATTCTTTGACGACGCGCCAGATTTACGACGTCATAGCCCTTTTAGAGGCGCCTGCAGATGATAGATGGTTATTGCCCACAGCCGTTTCATTCCCTCAGGAAGTGTTAAAAAGAGGGGAAAATCCGACAGCGAAGTAAAAAGAGGAGAGGAAAGGGGTGGTGGAAGGTGAAGTTTTTCTAGCAGGAAATTATCACGGTAAGAATGATTATAATTGTGAAATGATATCTCTGAAACACAGCCGGAAATTACTCCCAACATACGACGCATTCTACTCTTTCAGTAAAAATCAGGTAAAATTATGATCGTGTTTTGCCTAAAACCGTATTTTCCGTGTAGTAATCTGCGGAAAGCTGCGTTGTTCACACCACACGTATATTCGCCTAAAAAATCTATGTTAATGAAAGTAGAGAAATATTTAATTAATCACGTCGGTATTGGCATGTTCGACTACACTCTCACTCACTTCATACAACAAAACGGAATAACGAACTTCCTTTGCGTCGTCGCTATATTAGTAAGCAAATCTACTGCCATACACTGCTCTCTTAGTTGAACAGAACTGCGAAAAGAATAATAATTTATCATAGCACAAATTAAATTGTTTGAAAAACGATTATTGAAGCAATCTTCAAATTCTGTGGGTTAATCTCGAGTCCTGGTTTACAACGATGTTTGTTAAGTACGTTATTTAAAAAAAAGCTTTCAGATCTTATACCAAGTAAGAATGGGACAGCAATTAGATGGCAGTAACGAGAGCAACACACACAGTTAAATTATTTCCAGATCTGCATTCAATTAATCAAGATAACTTTCAAACAACTGGTTCATATTTTATAGTTCTGATATGTTTCCTCCACAGTAACTAGTGCAAGCAAATTATCTGCTGCAGAATTCCATACACAACAACTTTCGATGAACGGTCGCCAAGGAGAGACTGTTGGTAGCTGAACAGTTGCTCAGCTGTTTCATATCTATTCGCCCGTAAACATCTCCGCAGCCGTGGTTCACTGCTGTCATCTATGAAACATGGTGCACTACAGTTGCCCACGGCGCCTATTTTGGATAGCGCCATTTTTCCATGTTCGCTATACTTGAACCACGGCGGCACGCGAACAGTTTACAAACTTAGCCGCTTCGAGAATCCTTTGCCCGAAAGCCAATGATCATAACGTTTTGGAAGTCAGATAAATCACTCCATTACCGCATTACGACAACCACTGCACTGTTTTCCTCGTCCTCCCGACACATTTAATGTACCCTCCACAGCTAGTGCTACCATCTGCTGTCTTCATGTTTTACGTCGCGGTTGGGGCAGATTTCCACCTTGGCCCCACCGGAGACCCAGACTTATTTTAGATTTGACTACTTTTAAGAAAGGTAGCACACCAGATTTTACATTTCAATCTCTGTTTTTTAACATTTTAGATGTGCATCACGGTTTTACCGTCGTTTACACTGATGGCTCCAAACAGGAGAATTTCCTCGGTTGTTCTGTAGTGTTCCCTGATCGTGTTAGCCGGATTCGCTTCCCTGATGAATATACCGTTTTCGCAGCGGAGCTCCACGCGATCCTGAAGGCACTGGAGCAGATGAATCGTGTTCGGGTAATCGATTTCTCCTCTGCTCCGATTCCCTTAGAGCCTTACAATCACTGCAGACTCTGTACCCAATTGAGGAGATGGTCCAGCTGATACATGACCAACTGTACTTGCTCCAACGGCGGGGTAAGGAGGTGTCCTTCTGCTGGGTGCCTGGTCATGTAGGAATATGGGGCAATGAACAGGCCGATCGGGCTGCCAAGGAGGCCTGCAGAGAGCAGGATGTGGTCCAGTGTCCTATTCCCTTGTAGTCTGTCATTACTGCACTCCACAAGAAGTGCACGGAGTTGTGGGAGGAAGAATGGCTGGTGGTGACGGCCAATAAACTGCGGTTGGTGAAGTCAACAACTCGGCCGTGGCGTTCCTCCTGCCGGTTGCTCAGGCGGGAAGAGATGGCCCTCACACGTCTTCGGATCGTGCACTGTCCTTTCACACGTAGCTTTCTATTACGGCGGGAGGATCCTCCGTTTTGTGATGCTTGTGGTGTGCACATCTCTGTCCGGCACATTTTAACAGACTGCATTTTATACCGTGATGCAAGGACAGAAGCACAAGTTGATGGGGATCTGCCTTGTGTTTTAGCTAACGATCAGACGTGTGTGTCTAGGGTTTTAAAGTTTTGTGATGTGTCTGGACTCTGGCGCAGCCAGCCACTTCCATCTGCTGTATTGTTTTAGCTCCCTCTACCACTTTCTTCCTGTGTTGTCCATGTTTTACTGCTGACAACATGCTTCGTCCCATGCTTCGGTGTAGGTAGGCACATATTTTTCAAAGCTAGTTACCTGTGTTTTACATTCTGTTTTATCTCACTGTTCTGAGTATGTTCTTAACACCCGCTTTAATATTTTTGTGGGATCTAAAATTTAAAACCTCTCTCACACCGGCCTGATTTAGCTTCACTGATCAGAATAGTAAAAAAACATGCGTATATTAAGGGAATTTTCATTCACAAAGCAAGCTTATCACATTCACACAGTTCAATACTATTCTATCCTGATTAAATTGAGCTTAACTTAAATTCCATAAGGCAGTGAAGCAATTTCGAAGTTTCGGTGCGACGAAAATTGTCAGCCGATCTCCTGAAAACATTTGTAATAATTATTAACTTTCGGTGATCACATGGGGAAGACCGGAGATCTGATGGTAACACCGTGTTAGCCTATTTATTGAAAGTAATATGCTGGATATCTTGAGCATACAAAACGGCAGGTTCGTCCAGTGTAAATCAGACGTTCCCCACTGATCCCGTGCAACACAGCGTAGTAAGCAGACACGGTCAATAATAATCAGTTAAATAATACGCGAACACACTTACTTTAGTTTAGTTCATGTATTAAATTCCTTCTCATACAGAATCTCATCAAGATGGCGACTAGCTCAATAATACATACATATACATCTTCGTTCCTTCGCGGCTAATCGGCAAGATATCCTTCATTCTTTTCATAAGAGAAAACATAGATTGCAGAGAAGCTATTCCATGGAGTAAATGGACGCTCCAAGGAATAATAGGGCTTTAAACTACTTTGCATTGATAATTATAGTATATTAAAGTTTAGGAATCGGTAAGATAAGAAGAGATATTTCGAGATATGTACTGAGTTATATAATTTATAAAATTTCTGAAAATATCGCGGAGAGTCCTCTGCAAGAGACATTACACCGCCTCACTATGTTACTGAGCGGGCGCTGAAGACCTTGCTGTCGTGCGCCCAAAAATGCCTCTACTACTACTACTTCTACTGCTGTCTGTATACTGATGTCGAACTTAGGCGGTGTTCACATTAATGTTACTGGACCATACACATACGTTACGAAAATGGTCTGCATCTGCTGCTGCGTGACCTGGTTGGGCAACGAAGACGCAGACCCTAAGTCAGTAGCGGCAGGCGTTGCCTCCGCTAGCACGAGAGGACGCACTTGCTCCGTTTCTGCAGCTCTTTCAGCGAGATTCAGTTTCTTGCAGCAACAGGGACGGATGCGGCCCTCGCCGCCACAAAAGGGCGCATTTATATTTTATGCGGCCGACGCCGCAGACGGCAGGAGTGCCGAGCTACCCACCTCTTCCTCCTCCCGAAGGATTCCCGGGCCTCACCCGCCACGCCATCCCATGCCAGGCCAGCCGAGCCGAGCCAACTCCCTGTACAGAGAGCAACTGCCGAGCTGCCCCGGCGTAGGACCACCACGGCGTCGCGCACACCCAGCGCCTACTAATTGCTACTTTCAAGTGCGCGCCACCAAACGCCCCGCCGTCCGTGAAGGCCAGATGCGCAGAAAATTACAGACATGTTTGTTCTTCTTCTTCTTCTTCTTCTTCTTCTTCATCTCCTCTTCCTCCTCCTCCTCCTCCTGCTACTACTACTACTACTACTACTACTGGTAGTAGTAGTACCACAGCACTATTGCATTTACCCGGACTAAGCAGGACAATACACCATCCAGATTGTGGAAATTCTGAATAGCGTAGAAATTCAGAAAAAGTTAGAACACTATGTGTTAAATGCCATTAACATATATAACGCACTAATTATACATTATTTTCACGCAAATTTTGGGCAGATATCGGAAATAATGCTGCGAATTTTAGACTCTGAAATATTCAGTTAGTTTTCTTTGAGCTAGACTCGTATGTATCAGCACGATCACGCAGGCATTTCTCGGCCGAAGTTGTTTCCACTTGATTTTCCACATAAATGACTGTTACGCCTAGCTGCATTGATGGTTTTGTATGTATCAAAATGCCTTCAGATGTTGCATCAAATTCGTCAGCTAATCCATGAACGCTACCGCCATTTTTAAGGTACCGTACCTCAATCCCTAAAAGAGAACTCTTATACACTACTGGCCATTAAAATTGCTACATCAAGAAGAAATGCAGACGATGAACAGGTATTCATTGGACAAATATATTATACTAGAACTGACATGTGATTACATTTTCACTCATTATGAGTGCATGGATCCTGAGAAACCAGTACCCAGAACAAACACATCTGGCCGTAATAACGGCCTTGATACGCCCGGGCAATCAGTCAAACAGAGCTTGGATGGCGTGTACAGGTACAGCTGCCCATGCAGCTTCAACACGATACCACAGTTCATCAAGAGTAGTGACTGGCGTATTGTGACGAGCCAGTTGCTCGGCCACCACTGACCAGACGTTTTCAATTGGTGAGAGATCTGGAGAATGTGCTGGCAAGGGCAGCAGTCGAACATTTTCTGTATCAAGAAAGGCCCGTACAGGACCTGCAACATGCGGTCGTACATTATCCTGCTGAAATGTAGGGTTTCGCAGGGATCGAATGAAGGGTAGAGCCACGGGTCGTAGCGCATCTGAAATGTAATGTCCACTGTTCAAAGTGCCGTCAATGCGAACAAGAGTTGACCGTGACGTGAAACCAGCGGCACCCCATACCATCACGCCGGGTGATACGCCAGTATGGCGATGACGACTACACGCTTCCAATGCACGTTCACTGCGATGTCACCAAACACGGATGCGACCATCATGTTGGTGTAAACAGAACCTGGATTCATTCGAAAAAATGACGTTTTGCCATTCGTGCACCCAGGTTCGTCGTTGAGTACACCATCGCAGGCGCTCCTGTCTGTGATGCGGCGTCAAGGCTAACCGCAGCCGTGGTCTCCGAGCTGATAGTCCATGCAGCTGCAAACGTCGTCGAACTGTTCGTACAGATGCTTTTTATCTTGCAAACGTCCCCATGTGTTGACTCAGGAATCGAGACGTGGCTGCACGATCCGTTACAGCCATGACGATAAGATGCCTGTCATCTCGAGTGCTAGTGATACGAGGCCGTTGGGATCCAGCTCGGCGTTCCTTATTAGCCTCCTGAACCCACCGATTCCATATTCTGCTAATAGTCATTGGATCTCGACCAACGCGAGCAGCAATGTTGCGATACGATAAACCGCAATCGCGATAGGCTACAATCCGACCTTTACCAAAGTCGGAAACGTGATGGTACGCATTTCTCCTCCTTACACGAGGCATCAAAACAACGTCTCACCGGGCAACACCGGTCAACTGCTGTTTGCGTATGATAAATCGGTTGTAAACTTTCCTCATATCAGCATGTTGTAGGTGTCGCCACCGGCGCCAGTCTTGTGTGAATGCTCTGAAAAACTGATCATTTGCGTATCACAGCATCTTCTTCCTGTCGGTTAAATTTCGCGTCTGTAGCACGTCATCTTCGTGGTGTAGCAATTTTAATGGCCAGTGGCGTAGGATCATTTTGTTGTCCGTCCGTCTATCTGTCTGTCCAACCGTTAGAAATCCACTTCTCTCAGCAATGGCTTGAAGTATCAAGTTGAAATTTGTGCCACATATTAAGGTCTTTGATTCCTTGGCGTCGTAAATATTGAAGCTTCTAAGTCAATGCAATCGAAAGATACGGCCATTTATGTCACTTATTTTGATTCTTGCAAACTCGGCCATCCTGTGCAACCCTGCTTCCTCGATAGGAGAAATGGGGCTTGAGAGTACAAATGGTACAGTTGCTTGCTGAAGCGAACTGTATAAATGACTGCTAAAGGTAAATGCATATTTGTAATTGAGATAATATCGAAACGTCAGATACTTGTATTTTTCTCCAATAGTTGGATAATCGGTGTATAGTTGTAGTGCTCGTGCATTAATTTTTATAACACATTAAAAATAATTGTATTCCTTGCGTCTTAAAACTCGTTTGAGTAAAAATCGTATAAGTGCAAAACATTTTATTTGATGTGCTACAGTTTGATGATTTTTAGGTACAACACACTTGATATACGTAGTACAAAATATATTCATTATAAAACAGGGGTATATGAGTAAATGAAACGAAATTAATATAACAACTTGAAAAAAGTAGGTAAATAGCAAATGAAATAAAATACTGCAACGAAAATGTATTGGCGTGGGTCCAGCACGTACGAGTGTTTATTCATGATCACTTTCTGTAAACCCCTCATTGTCAGTGTCTATAGAATCATAATCATTTCCTTCTGTGGTATCTCTTGGAAGAATGTCGTTTCTGGGCAACACTCGTGATGCTGTGCTATTGTGCTATCCATTTTTCAGTCATCGTCGACCCCGTCTTTGACCACGCACTCTTCTTTCTCCATATCATATATTGTAATAAAACTCATGATAAACTGAAGGGATGCGGTTCTTCATCCCCTGAAGAGTTTTCCGTTTTTCATTTTTTTTCTGTTTCAAACTCATCTCGATACAAAGGCTGCAGATATAGTGTTCATGAGGTACCAGTATTGACCCTCCTAAAATAAGCTTCTATAAAATCGATCTCACGATTTAGTAAATACTTGAAATGAACTGTTAGAGGATTTTCTTTGCTGATCTGATCTAGCTGGTATTTCTCCGTACTATTTTCTTTCCTTCCGTTTCTTTAGCATCTTTGTCCTTTGCTGTGGTATCCAAGGCTTTAACTTCTGCTTTCATTTCCACTACTGAAAACTTTTTGCTGACCTGTCTCACTGCTTCCATCCTGATTTGAGGAACAAATACACTTTTGAAGTGTCTCTTCCCTTTTCACACAGACCAGAATCTTTTTCACATTCCATAAATGTATGGACGTGTCCAAGGACCTTATGATTTGTTGTGTACATACGCTGATTTTGCTGCAAGACGTACAAGCGGTGTTTCAAAATATGGTCCGTTTAAACATGCAATAAATATTACTGTAAGTAATCTTAAAAGCATACATATTAGACTACTGCTGTACTTTAAAAAAAAATACGTACCTGAACCTTCATTAAAGTTAGCAGAAATTCTTCTTCTGTCCTTCATTCCACTTGTCATAGTTGTTTTCCAAATGCAGTCCAGGAATTGGCTTAGAGTTTAGACTTCACCATCACAGAGTGCGCCACCATGCAGGAAATCGCTTGTTCTTCTTCGCTTTAGCTTTCCAATGTGCATTGAGATCATTTCCTTGTGAAATATCAGTTGTATCTCTTGTACTCTCAGCCCATCAATTCTTCCACCACTTCAGCTACTCTGTCGTTCTCAGAACCGTTGTTAATCAAGTCGTTATTCTCTTTTCTATTAGTCTTCCTCATATTTATCTTTGTTTATGCTCAAGTCACATTCTGAGTTAAGTATGTTGTTCATTCATATCAATCGGTCTTTTTACAGTTCATTACAAACCAAAGAGATATGTCGTCTGTCAATGTTAAAATTGCTATCTTTTTGTCATAAAACTTTTATTTCCTTCCGTAATTTTCTTTGTCATCCTTTAATTCTTCCTCGTCTTACAGGTTGAAGAGCAATGGTGATAAATTGCGACCCTGCCTTGCACTCTTCCAGACCTTCCACTTTTATTACTCTCACTCAGGGTTGATAGATGTCGTAGATTATTTTTGTGTCTCTGTACTTTGTCCCTAATCTTTTAAGGATTGTGGACAACTTGTTACATCTCACATTCCGGAAAGCTTCCTCTAGATCCACAGGACAGCTAGGACAGTACCCCATTTTTTTTAGTCTGCTTCCAATATCAACTGCAATGTGCAAAATGTTCTGCTGGAACCCTTTTCCTCCGTGAAACATAACTCCTTTAATTTTTTTCTTTTCTTTTGCGTGACATTCTGGGTAGAAGTTTACAAGTGACATATGTTAGACTAACCGTCCGTTAAATTTCACATTTATTGTCACACCTCTTCTTCCGTAAAATTGCTATAATTCTGATCTGTAAGTCTGATTGTAAGTCACCTCCTTACTTTCATATACTATTTTTGATGTGTTTATTTATTCATTGGATGAAAGAAGCAAATAAGTTAATGTTTCTGCCCCTTCACTGTCAGTATCAGTAAATTCAACCTTAGGACAGTCGTTTCAAGAACCCAGGTAAGATTCCACTAGATTACAGACAATATAACACAAAAAGTAAATGAAAGTACCCGATTCAGCTTACAAACAGTAGCTATTACCAGTGAGCTCCGTTTACAGACATCAAAGTCGTCTTGATTAAACAGGAAAGGTTCTATTTTAGTTACCAGCCTCTAAGAAGCATTTTATTGTACAATATTTGAATTTGCATTTATCCGTTTGGTTAGGAGGCCGTCTTCCGCATCAACTGTTACATTTCTCCAGTTTGAGCGAAGTGAGTGCTGAAAATTTTTCTCCAGAAGGCCCTCGTCCACTAAAAACGGTAGTCCAATCTGTAACCAGGTAACATGCACTACCTACAACAGGTTTTATTGACCACTGAAAGCCACTCAGATACCTGCTTTTCTTTGGGAATGCAACACCTTCCCATCTGAATGACTCTTCATATATGACGTCTTTTCACATCATAAAAGTTTCATATCGTGATCCACAGACTGCTTCACTCTATGGAACGTCTAACATTCGTTGTTGCTATTCGTACCTTCAGAGCGGTGACGTGGCAATTGAAACACGGATTTGTATTGCCCCTCCACAAATCATCCTGTCACCCACTCTCGTGCCTGATTTACAACGGTAGACACTTACAGCAGTTGACAAGGACGGATTACAATCCAATCTTACTGGATACCTTGTAATTTGTCGCTCCGTTTCAGTGAAGTTGATAGGCTTTTGGAACTGTTACTGAGATAAGTAATAGTCTGTCGTTTCCATTTTATAAAGAAATATCTCAGAGATGAAATGGACACATACAAAAACCTGTCCTACCTTGTGATATTGATGAATTTTTTTCTTGACGTGCATGCCCTCCATTGCCTAAGCAGACGTAACAATGGGCTTGTTACGAGGTACGAAACGAAATTTGCATTAAAATCGTGTGAAACAATCGCGACTTCAATACTTGTTTAGTTTTTTATTTAACGCTCAATCACCGTCGTATCTTTGTAAGTAAAGATTTCAGCCGTATCACATGGTCATCTATAAACAACGTGCAGTTCTGTGGTCCTCCTCTCGCTGGTAACGATGCACTGTCGCAACGCTTAGTCCTGAACGATTTTGAGACTACCATGTCGTACATCGATCTGAATACACTATTTGTCCCAGCTGCAACTTGTATTGTGAATAATAAGTGTGATTCAGTCAGGACATAAGAATAGATAACAATAGAACTGCACCAATGAACAGTAGAGTTGAAATACCCTTCTGCAGTTTCTTAGAGCAACACTAATTTATATGGATTATCAGTATTGTTGTTGAGAAAGCTAGGCAACATTTAACTTTGATACTAAACTTTTATGGATGTTTTTTTCTCATGGTTTACATATTTTCAGCTTCCTTAAATGTTTCATCTTTTCCCTATATTTCTGACGACTGATATGTTTTACAAAAAATAAAAAAGTTTACCAAAGCAGAAACCATTTTGATAAACAATCTAGTCCTAATAATCCCTTATCCTACTTTTATTCCCTTATTCTACTTTTAATAAACGAGAACTAACCTCCTAAAACCTTGATTATAAATTATTACGCATTATTTTCACATACTATTTTTATATTACAAATGATGAATCACATTTAAACAAGGCGATTTTGCAATTGCAGCACTGGTATGTTCTCACTTTTCTTGCAGCATTTCCGCTTTTCCTTTTCCCTTTGTCTGGGTCTACTTTGTGCAGATTCTGGATTGTTATTTGTCTGGGGGGGGGACTTCTTTTCCCGGCAAGACTTTCCCGTAGCTACCTGCACTGCTGCCCCTAGCGGAACTCGACCTGTGTGCGTCTTCACTTATTGGTGATTCTGGACACAACAAGTTTATGTATTTAGACAGAGACAGCTTCTTACTTTACTGTCGAGAAGTCAAGAATTCACCAGGCACATAAGGAAGCAATGAAATCGAAGTTTCCTCCACCAGCTCACAGCTCTGTGCTCAAAAACACCATACGACATCCCCTGGTCAGAAAAATCAACTCCAACTTATTATTTTTTGTTGTACGTTTGCGTATCAACACAATGAAGACAGATCGAGCTCGCCAAGATACGTGATTTCGTTATTTAAAATCGAGAGAAGTCGTGTGTTCGCTCGTCAATTGAAATTTTCACGGCCCTTCAGCTGATGGGACTGATAGTTAAAATGTTAAGTTTCCTATTATTCCCCTGAATCACTTTAGATGAATGACTGAATGATTGTTCTTCTACATCTTTGTCCACACTAAGACTGCCTCTGCCTCTAGAGACCTCCTATTCGACGGGACTTGCTAGTGTCACAACTCATCACTTTTTGTGCTCCACAACCAGAAAATAAGGAACTACCCCCAGACAACTCAGTCTAAACGTATGTCTTCTACAGAGATTATTTGTCGGCTTATTACCGTGGTCAGCTGCATTTAGGAAGTATACATTTGTGGACTGTGTAAATGGGCTGTTCCACGTAACTTTTACTTCTTCATGAAATAAAAGTCTGGCTATAAATCAAAGCTCTGTATTCGATGTGCATTTGGTACCAATTAATTAACGAAGAATAAAATATATTTTGGTGACGTTTGCTGTCGAACTTGAATCACTTTGTCGTTTACCAGATACTACGTAAATTCACAGATTTTCTTTTGTTGTTTATTTACAGAGCTTTCATCATGCGCAACCAGAATTGGCATAACTGCAATTAGATGCATCTTTTACTGTTTCCGGATAAAAACAGAGTATCATTATCACAGATTGATGATGAGATAATTTTGTCGCTGTCGCAAAAGTCCTTGGGCCATAAAAAATCTACGAATTCAGAATTTAAGAGTGTTTCCGGAGATAAAAAGAAACGTTTTATGTCACTAAAATGTCACAGGTGCATCGATTCCCTGCTGTGGCTCAATGTTGTTTTAGAGATGTTGTTTAAAATTTCGTCAGTTTACATTAAGGCATCGCGCTCAAAAGAAACATGTTTTCAGGAATAATGGCTGCAGCTTCAACGAACGGCAGCCAGCTCCTCTGCCTATATGTGTCTTATAAATCACACGCTTCATCTTTCCCCACAAAAAGAAGTCCATAGGATCAGTTCTCAGGAGAACATTGGCAGCTACGGCACTGTCCTACCTATTCCAATCCAATAATTTGGTAAAACATTGTCTGAGTGTTCTCTGATATCAACGGCAAAGTGTGGTGTTGCCACGTCATACTGAAACCTGACTGATAGCAGGACTTTCTCCAACATTTTCAGTAGTACTTCAAATAGAATTATTCGGTGCTTTCCTCCACCGAGCGTGGGAGTCACAATACTCGTATAGAGCCCAGGCAGGTGGTCGTACACAATAACAGCCCGCACATTTATGGTAAATCTCTGTTGATGGAGGTTCACACGAGTTGCCTTAAAAATTTCCAACTACCAGAGATCGTTAATTATTTAGTTACATGTTCCACAGATCATATGAACGATTCTTTTATCGAAATGATGTGGAACGAGTCAGTTTATGAGTTGCGTATACATTAACATTGCGTACACATTATCATTAATCAGCATATTAGACCTATTTATTAGTCCTGCTCAAGCAACTACACTTCAATAGAAATAGATTTCTTTCAGGTTAGCAGTTTTTAAATAAGAATTCGCCAAGGAAAGAAGGAGTTGTCCAGAATAAATAACTTTACTTTACTTTTAAAACTTGCTTTGATACCCATTATATAGTTTTCTTGCTGCATATTAAACTGACTGCTTTAATAATGGATAATAAAGGTCATTTTCCCACTAGTATTGTAGGTGTGGATATCACTGTTATTGTGAAATACGGGTAATTTCATACTGTTTATGCAGTTGAAATGCATAACTCTTTAAAGAAGTACCTACATGACGAATAAGGACGAACACCACATATTATTCTTAGTGCTCACTTTTTTACAGTCAATTCTTTCTTTCTAAGTTATGAGCTGCCCCAGGTAATTGTTCCCAAATATATTGTTCACTGGAAACAAGTGAAATATCTCAGAAAGTTGATTCGTTTGTTTCCAAGACTAGCAATTATACGAAGAGCATAAAACAGGTGAATTTAGAACTTTGAGAAGTCCGGTAATATGCTTCTTCCAGTTCATGTTTTCATCAGTGCGTACACCCAAATATCCGATGCATTCGATGCATTCTACTGCTCAATTGCTACATCAATTTTCATGTGACTGTTAGTTGCAAAGAACTGAATATAAAGTGTCGTTTCAAGGGAGAGTCAGTTTACAAGGGAAAGAAATTGGATGTGAGGGATGTTAACAATTTGGTGGTAGATACCAAAGGTAGAATTCGAAGACCTGGGAAATGTTGTCAGCTTATAGGTCTTGTAATTCCTGATATTCGACTGGATGCATGCCCGTCCCGGGCAGGACGTATCGCACGTTATCGTTGGAGATAATTAGTTCCTTACCTATAAATCTTGTGTCGGTACTGGGACTGTCCTCAGTACTTTGTACCGCAGCTTCCTTTAACTGAACATTTCGCTCACTGCGAGGTCTGTCTGTTTCCCGTCGGTCTAGTTTAAGTGATCATGTTCCCCGAAGACGGTTATCAAGCCTCTGAAATGTGACATGATTTGGTAACCTTCTCATTGGAAATCGTTCTGCATGTAGCTGCTCGACTGACAATAAATGAGATACATATCACTTAAGTCGGTTAGAATGTGACCAGCCATCCAGAATCTGTAAACATCAGTAAAAACTTTCATTTAAGCACAACATAGCATGAACAATAATGATATACTGCAGTGCAGTGTCTAAGGCACCGTGTACATGATCAACAGCCACAGTCGATTGAGACTGAACCCGCAAACTGTGATTGTGGATCCATATCGGATCTAGAATATTTTTAGAAAATTGAAATTTGTGCCTGGCCGGGACTTGAACCAAGATTTACCGCTTGTTGCGAGCGGTCGCCTTAATAGCGTCAGTTATCCGAGCACGATTCTACAGCTGATGCGCATCCACAATTGCAATTTGTGAGTTCATTCTTATCTGAATGCGGCAGTTGATCTCATTTGAAGTGGAATGATCATATAAAACTAATTGTTGGTAAGGCGGGTACCAGGTTGAGATTCATTGGGAGAGTGCTTAGAAAATGTAGTCCATCAACAAAGGAGGTGGCTTACAAAACACTCGTTCGACCTATACTTGAGTATTGCTCATCAGTGTGGGATCCGTACCAGGTCGGGTTGACGGAGGAGATAGAGAAGATCCAAAGAAGAGCGGCGCGTTTCGTCACTGGGTTATTTGGTAACCGTGATAGCGTTACGGAGATGTTTAATAAACTCAAGTGGCAGACTCTGCAAGAGAGGCGCTCTGCATCGCGGTGTAGCTTGCTCGCCAGGTTTCGAGAGGGTGCGTTTCTGGATGAGGTATCGAATATATTGCTTCCCCCTACTTATACTTCCCGAGGAGATCACGAATGTAAAATTAGAGAGATTAGAGCGCGCACGGAGGCTTTCAGACAGTCGTTCTTCCCGCGAACCATACGCGACTGGAACAGGAAAGGGAGGTAATGACAGTGGCACGTAAAGTGCCCTCCGCCACACACCGTTGGGTGGCTTGCGGAGTGTCAATGTAGATGTAGATGTAGATGTAGTCAGTGCAATGCAATATATCATGCCTAGTATAGCAATGACAGGGAAAATAGTTTCTCATCCTGTACGGGAATCACGGTAATATAGTGCGAGCACAAGCGAGAGTAGAAACCAGGACAAATGGAAATTTACGCCGCTCTTAGAAGCGTGCTAGGCTAGCTGAAGTTGTTAAAGTGACCACCCGCGTCAAGAGAGAAATCCGGGTTAGAGTCCCGGTACACCACAAATTTTCATTTTTTCTGGAATATTCTACGGCTGATGCGGCTCTATAAAAACACAATTTGCGAATTCATTCTTCATAATTATGTAACTATTTATCTAGTGACGCGGACACTGCTAGCAGTAACGAAAATTTTCTTTCTCTAGCAGTATTTAATTGTGTTACAGATCAGAGTCTGATGCACGTATGCTACATACGAAGCAGTCAAAACAAATGTGAACGTTGACCCCAGAGAAGTCTAGCCTCAAAACCCCTCAAGGACGCCTAGCGGGGAAACGGTTCATCTATGACATTTGTGACGCTTAACAAAAGTGTTTCTTTTTATCTACTGTAGTAACTGTACAAATATGTGTACTTACCTACTGACGCCTTTCATACGTAGAATAAAGCGCCCATTTTCCGGGAGGTTGCCTAATCCCGGATAGCTGAATGTCTCCCTTGCTTGGTGCTGCTCTTTTTAGCTCGCTCCGACAACCAGTAGCGAAGGTTCTTTCTGATATGCCGTTGTTAGTTTTCTGTTAACGTTTCGTTTTCGATAGTTATTTTTGAGTTTTGGCCAAGATGAAAGTAGAGTTCAGTTATAAGTCCACCCTCAAGCAAGGTCATGCTTACTTTCGAAGTGTTTCATATGAGACAGTAGATTGAAGCATACTCTTTTTGTCTTTAATTCACAACACCAGGCGTCCACAGTTCATTTAAGGTTTAGTAAGGGATGGTCTTTAATAATGGGTAGTAATAAGTTGCATTATTTCGGGTACCCGAAATTTGGGGTCAGTTTGTACAAATAGATGTTCCGAATTTTGTTCCAGATGCTATGTTTCCAGTGTTTGAGAGACAAAGACATTGGCCCCTTGATGGGGGCCGCAACAGTGGAAATGGCTGCAAATGGTTTCAAAAAATGTGCCAGCTGTCATTGTGAAACGTTGGTTTCTTCATCTATGGATTTTCCTTCTCAGAAATCCGCAGAAACTGCGGATAAGGCCTCAGATGTGACAGCACAGCCATTGTCGACTGCACGTAAAGGAATGCAGAAAGTAGCGGCCTCTACTTTAGAGCCGACCGCTGTAGTCGAGTCGATCTAGGCGCTTCACTCCGGAACCACGCGGCTGCTACGGCCGCAGGTTCGAATCCTGCCTCGGAGATGGATGTGTGTGATGTCCTTAGTTTACATGGTTTAAGTAGTTTTAAGTCTAGGGGACTGATGACCTCAAATGTTAAGTCACATAAAGCATAGAGCCATTTGAACCATCTGCTTTAGAATTCCGCCTACCTCCTCTACTTCCACCATTAGACCCAATACCAATAGCAGGTAAAGCAGTAGTGTCGATGTTATCCTTATAGGCAATATACATCTGTAACCACCAAAAGAAAGGTCTTCTTGAGAAAGAACCGGAGAGTCTCCAAGCAGCAGGATCATGGTGAGAAAGACGCATTTGAATATGAGGAGGACGATAAGTACATTTACTGAAACCAAATGTGGTCAGCTCATACCTCAAGAGAGACCTAGATTGAGTGTATCGGAGGTTTCGCTGGAGTTATGAGCCTTGTGCAGCTATCGACGATGATACTTGGAAAGGTTTTCAGTTCTGTTTTTGTATCAAAAAGCACATAGACTTGGCACTTTTCTTGTTATGGTTGAAACGTCGGCAAAGTAACCGACAGTTCTGCAGCACTGTTTACTTTTGAAAGAAACATTTCTTGCAAGTAAAGAATATATTACTAATTAATTAAATTTTAGTATTTATTTACAATCCATAATCCATAATTAGGAAATCCGAAACCCGAAATAAGGAACCACGTTTTTCGGAGATAAAAATAACATGTTTTAATTCTTTGTTCTGCTGTTACAGAACGAGAAAATATTTGAAAGACTTTATGGAAGAGTAGTATTTAAAAATTCCATAGTAATAGTACAGCACATTTTCCGTAATTTAAAGACTGCTACTTTACCGGTAATTTTAAATTTAAAAGCAATAGCGGTTAATGGGGCACTTTTCCCTACAATGTATGCCTTATAAAACTGTGATAACGGTTCCCATGCAATACAACCAGAAGTATAAGGTGAAATGCGTTGGAAATTATCGTTATGATTTCGTCTTATATGCGTGGTTGACCTCAGAGGAGCTGTGTCTGCCTAAGAAGGCCGGTCGCGTATCCTGTCTTACTGCAGTTTGCCTTCATTGTAGGAGAAGATATGTAGCTGACTTGGACGCATTCATATATCAGCGCATATATTTGGAGCATGACCTCAGACATTGGTTTCTTTCGTAGATATATAGTCTGTGAGCGAACGCAATTTCTCACTGACAGATTAAATTTGCAGCCGATCCGTTGCGCTGCTTCGTGCTCAGCTTTCAGCACAAATGTGTGCGTGTATAACGACTCAGGTATGTTGCAGCACCGGAGAAGTCTGCTTGTCATTGCTCCAGACGCTATCTGCAATCTAAACGGATAGTGGAAGTGAAGGCTAACTAGTCTTAGGTAATAAATTTTGTCTTGTTGACCCCAGTTGACTCGAATTATCACTACGTCTGCTCTAATAAATCTCCGGCAGTATCTTCTGTACGCTATTGCTTTTTATTCTAAATGTAGATTAACTGCTGACTGTTGAAACTTCGGAGTGAACAACAAATACCTTTTTAACATTTTTATGCAGCCACAGCAACTGATATTGTTTATATAAGAATATACAGCCTACAGTTGCAGGTTAACTTCCTCGTTTACCTAGGTTTCAACGTTAGTAATAACGTCTTCTTCAGAACATAAAATATTATTTAAATGTTTGCCTAAAACAAGCCATGTCATAAGTCAGCTTTAGAAAACTTGATGCATAACCATAAGGTTTTGTCACTTCTATTAAACAAGCTGTAGCACATTCACTTTAAGCCCGTTGTATGGGCCTCGTCGTTTGACTAGAGTCTCTAGTCATATTTTATGTGCTGAAGAAGACGTTATTACTAACGTTGAAACCTAGGTAAACGATAAAGTTAACCTGCAACTGTAGGCTGTATATTCTTATATAATAACAAATACCTTCATTTAAACGGTGAGTATCTCGGTATCGTTCGAGATACATCAGTGAGAAACTCAGGGAATAACAGTGCAAAAACTCATTAAATCGTGTTATCCATCAATTTGATCGAAAAATCTTTCGTTGCTTCGCAACGGCTTTCGTATTCTGATCACAGAATTACGTGTCGTGGAGCCCGATGAAAGTAGGTGACAAGGAACTCTGATACAGCTGTATCTTGGCAATATTCTCACGAGGAATTGGTTAAACACACCTACCTACAGCAGTAGTCTTTTGCAGATATGTTCTCTATTCTACACGTCGTAACGTGGATTTCCGTTATATATTTTTGAGAGGTTATTCTCAAACATGAGCGCTAAATTTTAACCTACAATTCGCGGAGACAGCTCAGAATTGGGTCTAAGGTGTCTCAAATGTGATCGATAGTGTGTCGCTTATGCGGCGTGGTGGCCCACGCTCACGTTCTTGAAGTGATTCTAAAACCACTCTGACGAAGGTCTTGCTGATGGTGTCAGTGTACATAGAAGTTCGTGTGGTTCCATTCGGCTCTTGTATCGTCTGTGGTGCCGGACGAAGAAACACTTGAGAGATTCGCGTCGGCACTGTGCTGGGTTCTACCAAGCCTATATTTACTTCTGGAGAAGGCGGAGCAGATACAACTCATCATCATCATCATCATCATCATTTAAGACCGATTATGCCTTTCAGCGTTCAGTCTGGAGCATAGCCCCCCCTTATACAGTTCCTCCATGATCCCCTATTCAGTGCTAACATTGGTGCCTCTTCTGATGTTAAACCTATTACTTCAAAATCATTCTTAACCGAATCCAGGTACCTTCTCCTCGGTCTGCCCCGACTCCTCCTACCCTCTACTGCTGAATCCATGAGTCTCTTGGGTAACCTTGCTTCTCCCATGCGTGTAACATGACCCCACCATCTAAGCCTGTTCGCCCTGACTGCTACATCTATAGAGTTCATTCCCAGTTTTTCTTTGATTTCCTCATTGTGGACACTCTCCTGCCATTGTTCCCATCTACTAGTACCTGCAATCACCCTAGCTACTTTCATATTCGTAACCTCAACCTTGTTGATAAGGTAGCCTGAATCCACCCAGCTTTCGCTCCCATACAACAAAGTTGGTTGAAAGATTGAACGGTGCACAGATAACTTAGTCTTGGTATTGACTTCCTTCTTGCAGAAGAGAGTAGATCGTAGCTGAGCGCTCACTGCATTAGCTTTGCTACACCTCGCTTCCAGTTCTTTCACTATGTTGCCATCCTGTGAGAATATGCATCCTAAGTACTTGAAACCGTCCACCTGTCCTAACTTTGTTCCTCCTATTTGGCACTCAATCCGTTTATATTTCTTTCCCACTGACATTACTTTCGTTTTGGAGATGCTAATCTTCATACGATAGTCCTTACATTTCTGATCTAGCTCAGAAATATTACTTTGCAAACTTTCAATCGGATCTGCCATTACAACTAAGTCATCCGCATGTGCAAGACTGCTTATTTTGTGTTCACATATCTTAATCTCACCCAGCCAGGCTATTGTTTTCAACATATGATCCATAAATAATATGAACAACAGTGGAAACAGGTTGCAGCCTTGTCTTACCCCTGAAACTACTCTGAACCATGAACTCAATTTACCGTCAACTCTAACTGCTGCCTGACTGTCCATGTAAAGACCTTTAATTGCTTGCAAAAGCTTGCCTCCTATTCCGTAATCTTGTAGAACAGACAATAACTTCCTCCTAGGAACCCGGTCATATGCCTTCTCTAGATCTATAAAGCATAGATACAATTCCCTGTTCCACTCATAACACTTCTCCATTATTTGCCGTAAGTTAAAGATCTGGTCCTGACAACCTCTAAGGGGCCTAAACCCACACTGATTTTCATCCAGTTGGTCCTCAACTAGTACTCGCACTTTCCTTTCAACAATACCTGAGAAGATTTTACCCACAACGCTGATTAAAGAGATACCTCTGTAGTTGTTACAATCTTTTCTGTTTCCATGTTTAAAGATTGGTGTGATTACTGCTTTTGTCCAGTCTGATGGAACCTGTCTTGACTCCCAGGCCATTTCAATTATCCTGTGTAGCCATTTAAGACCTGACATTCCACTGTATTTGATGAGTTCCGACTTAATTTCATCCACCCCAGCCGCTTTATTGCACTGCAGTCTATTGACCATTTTTTCCACTTCCTCAAAGGTGATCCTATTTCCATCATCATTCCTATCCCATTCTACCTCGAAATCTGAAGCATTACTGATCGCATTTTCACCTACATTGAGCAACTCTTCAAAATATTCCCTCCATCTGCCCAAGGCATCCACAAGATTCACCAGCAGTTTTCCTGACCTGTCCAAAATACTTGTCATTTACTTCTTACCTCCCTTTCGAAGACTGCTAATTACACTCCAAAATGGTTTTCCAGCAGCTTGACCCATAGTCTCCAACCTGTTTCCAAAGTCTTCCCACGATTTCTTCTTGGATGCTGCAATTATCTGTTTGGCTTTGTTTCTTTCTTCAACATAACTTTCTCTGTCTACCTGGGTTCTGGTATGTAGCCATTTTTGATACGCCTTCTTTTTACAACTCTCACAAAATATTATAATCACTTTATTATTGAACAATATAAAATACTTAACTTGGAAACAATCCACGATCACAGTAATATCTTTGCATTTGTAACTGTCGCTGAGCACTATAATTTGTCACTTCATACGATACAGAATGGTTGTCCCATCTCAATGTATAATTGGCTGTATACTTCGATATACAGTTCTGGCTTCTAACACAACTCGCACTGCGGGCTGAAGTAAGATGATGCTGTCGTCGTAAGCGATGACTGCAGGCTGGGCTGAGCGGCACAACGCTTTCACGGACATACTCGTCCGGCCGCGACAGCGTGTGGAAACCGTTGAGTGAGGGCGTCTCCGCGTACTTCTCTCATTCGTTGCAGCGTCAGGCAGCGACTGTCATTACTTGTTGTGCCGTCATGAGGTACCAACTTTGACACGGGACCTCGTTCTTCGGACGACACTACGTCTTCACTGGTGAGAAACGGAAGAAGACAAATTAAAGACTCGGTTACATCCCATGTAAACACCCGGCACGCAAGAATAAGCCCAAATTCTGCCTGAAAGGTGTATAATTGACAAGCGGGTTTCATAGTGATATGCGGATACAGAAGATCCAAAGAAGACTGGCTCATTTTGTCACAGGTTCATTTCGTTTAGTTCGAAGGCAACACGGAGGTGATCGTCCAACAGCAGTTTCAGGCTCTACAGGAGAGGCTTTGTGCCTCACGATATATTTCACTGTGAAAGGTCAGAGAGCGTACGCCCTCAGAAGACACAGCCTATACATTTATTCTTCTTACGTATATCCCGCGAAAATATCGTAACTGTGAAATTAGAGAGAATCGAACTCACACGGGTGCTTACCAATAATTGTCCTCCCTACGCACCATTCGTGATTCGAACAGGAAAGGGGGAAAACAACAGTGGTACACGAAGTTCTCTCTGCCACTCACCTGAAGGTGTATAGATGTAGATGAAGTTTTCACCATATTTCTTCCCGGGTCTGAGCATGTACCACCGTGCACTGCCAGTAATCAGTCCAGACGACTTTTTACATACTTTAGTGGCGGTGGACCTGTCCCATGCTAATCTACGGCTCCTGTGGTGGGCGATGAGCAGAGGATCTTGAGCGGTGGCTGCTGTTCAGCGTAGTGGAGAGGTGGTCCTGGATGTTACGGCTTCTCGCCGGTTGTTGGTCTCCAGCACTCAGTTGACGAATTACTTGCTGCAATGTGGACAGTCTGTCTCCCGTTCCAGTCTACGATTGTTGGAGATTGCAAAATGTTATAGCAGTCGCGATTTTCCCAGAAACTAGCTGCTTGACACTACAGCACGTGAAATGTTTCCAGTGTCCGAACGACCTCGCAGATGGAATGTCCCATTATACGGCGGAGATCAAATAGCTGATATCGTCCGTTTTGCCTGTAGCGCGATCGACTATCAAGCTGGCTGCCGATACGCGGTTTGACGGCATCCCAATCACGTGCCACATCGAACTATTCCATTCACCGTTACGACCGGAAGCTCTCTCGATAGCGTAGTAGCTATCTGTAGCTCAACTGATTATCAGTCTATCTATGCGAACAAGGCTTTGCTTTTCCAGTACACTCGTGACAAACTGAAGCTATTCACTACTATTTTTCCCGTTTGCAATAAAGCATTTTTTATTTCTTTCTTATTATTCTATTGTGTGATTATAGATGTTATATTCTCCATGTGAGTGGACCACTCCTTCACGGTTGATGTCAGTAATGTAAAGACGTTTCCTGTGGTGGGAGGACGTCATCGGATCGCTTGCAGCATTATGAGGACAACTGAGAAGTACAGACACCGCTTTGGAAAAACTCTTGGTGTACCAAAGTGTTTACCTCTTGTACCGTCAAACTGATGTCCATGTTAAGCAATATCCCCTTCAAACTAGCGTCCACTTGATGCTATAGGCAGAACGGTCGGTGAGCTTAGAGTGGCTTTTGATCCTATGCGCGGAGTTCAGTTTTTAATATCTATTGGCATAATATTTCGTCATATCGTGTTTTCAGTTCAATATCGCGATTTCGACCAATCTACTGTTTTCGAACACATTATGAAGAACAAAAATACGATTGCGTTTGATGAAACGGATATCTTATCCCATGAATCTGCCTACTAACATACTGTCATCAAAGAAGACGCTGATATTTGAATGTCTTATCAACAACTGCAGCCGAGACCGTGACTGCATCCTTCGTCGTGCTTGGAAACGGTGCTTGAGGCTGAAAGGCAACAGAGAAATAATCACAGTCAACTATGATCTAACGAAAGTAGCATCTCTAGCATTCTTCTTCAGTTACAGACATCGACATAATCTGTGGCAGCATAGGGAAGTTTTATGACTCGGTGACATCGTGGCCGAGCGGTTCTAGGCCCTACAGTCTGGAACCGCGCGACCGCTACGGTCGCAGGTTCGAATCCTGCCTCGGGCATGGATGTGTGTGATGTCCTTAGGTTAGTTAGGTTTAAGTAGGTCTAAGTTCTAGGGGACTGATGACCACAGTAGTTAAGTCCCATAGTGCTCAATGCCATTTTTTCGGTGACATCTCCATGACGTAATTCGGGCAACTAAAGTACCTAACGGCCTACTGAAATCCAAACTCCTGACAATAACGACGAAGAAAGTCATCGAAAGCTGGAGACTAACAAATATGTGGCGGCGAGTTCTCGGTGAAGCATTTATTCGACAACGTATTATCTGGAGCACTGGTGACTGGCTGACACCATTAAAGTACCCTGAAATCTGGTTGAGTGAGCCCGATATGCTAACACAGCTTTCACTGCCGTCCAATAATTAAACAAAAGAAAATCAAGTTAGTGAT
Organism: Schistocerca piceifrons; assembly: GCF_021461385.2. NCBI lineage: Eukaryota > Metazoa > Arthropoda > Insecta > Orthoptera > Acrididae > Schistocerca > Schistocerca piceifrons. The sequence goes on along the minus strand of NC_060144.1, from coordinate 263,282,321 downwards.
TTTTTGCAACAGTAATAAATTTTGCAATACCCCCAACTTCACAACTGCCACGAAGGAGGAGACTTCTATATAGTACTATGCAAAATACTAAAAGCGAAGCGACGTATGCGGGATCAGATGTTCTTTTTTGGATCCTGAACAATAATAAATGCACTGGGAAAGAGACAAATCGTCTAAAGTTCTTGATTAATTACTGCACCGATAAAAATATGCGGACGGCTGTGTGCCAGAGCGTAGGGGAAAAAAAAAAGATGAGAGATCTTCTGGCAGAAATTGTGGGAGTACGGGGAGTAGAGAGGGAGGGATGTGGCAGCGGAGAGAAATAAGGAGAGAGGGTTGATGCCGTTACACAGAGAGCTGGGGGAGTGGAGATCGGCAAACAAAAGCTTTTCACATTATTAATCGTATCATCAACGTCAATGAAGTATGAGAGGGTTGATACCAGTCACTGGATGGAGTAGGGGAAAGGAGGTTTGTGGGAGGGGGAAGATGGGCTTTAGCTGAGCTGCACTCTGTCTGCACGTGTGTGTGTGTCTGTATGTGTGTGGTGAGAATATTTATCACGGAGCTTTTCAAGGCGAAGGAGGTAGGTGGAGGAAAGAGGATGGTCGAGGAGGATTGGGGGGAGACTCGAGAGAAAGGGAGAAATCGATAAAAGTGGAATCTTACTCTTCGACAGCAGCGCTCCCCTACAGTTTGGTTTCCCCCAAGTAGTGGCTCTTTCAGCACCTACAAGTATTCGAGAGCTAGAGGCCTCATTCCCCTACAATACCCTGCCCCTAGATCCACTCACTGAGGTTGACACGCAAATAGACACACAGGCACGGAAGAACATTTTCCGTGCACATACACCTCCGGGTGGCGCCCACTTGCCGGCGGATCTGTTGGCTACAAGCAGCCGCTATTATACGGGGCAGAGGAGAGGAGGGGTGATTTATTGATAGAAGAAAAGCGGCGGAGTATCGGGGGTGGCGACGGCCGCGGCGGCTCCCTTTGTGCTGCGGGGGCGGAGTGCCTGGCGGCGAGATTAGCGTCTGAGCTGGAATACATTAGGCGCCGCGCTGTTATCCTCGGCCGGCGCTATTCATAGCCCCGGCCTCGCTCTCAGAGCTCTCGACACTGTGCGGCCGCCTTCGCCCTCAGCTTCCGCTCATCGACACAGGCAGGGGAGGGCCCGCAACTTTGTAATCTCATTTCCTCCATCGCTGGTGCCGACTGTGACCACCGTTTCTTACCAGAAAACTAAACCTTGCACATCTCTGCGGCTGTTGCACGAACTAGGTTCAAAAATTTCGGCGAGTGAAGAAAAAAAAATGACCTTGCACCAAGGCTCTAACAGCAATTTGTGTACCAGGACAGATCTCTGAAACTGAACCACGGCCATCATCCACCCACTACACAAGAAGGGAGATAAGAGCAATCTGGACAGATACAGAGGAATCTCTCTCCTAGACAGCACGTACAAGATTTGATGCAACACCATATACGGAAGAATCAGGGAACAACTAGGACAGGAGTTAGGGGAATACCACGGAGGTTTCAGACCATGGAGAAGCTTTGCGGAGCGGATTACTAGTTTAAAATCGATTATGTCATACTGCAGTAAGCTGAGAAAACCTCTAGCAATAACTGTTTGACTGTAAATCACAATATCCTTTTAAGTAAATTAGAATATTATAATGTAACAGGAAAAGCTGCAAAATTGTTCATATCTTATATCTCTAGCAGAAAACAAAGGGTGTTATTAGGAAAGAGACATGTATCAAGCTATCAGGCATTATCCAACTGGGAACTAATTACATGTGAGGTCCCGCAAGGTTCCATTTTGGGGCCCTTACTTTTTCTTGTGTATATCAACGACCTTTCATCAGTAGCATTACCAGATGCCAAGTTCATTTTGTTTGCCGATGACACAAACATTGCAATAAATAGCAAATCAAGTGTAGTCTTAGAAAGAGCATCAATTAAAATATTTGTGGACATTAATCACTGGTTCCTAGCCAATTCTTTGTCACTAAACTTTGAAAAAAAAAAAAAAACACTACATGCAGTTCAGAACTTTTAAGGGGTGTCCCACGAGTATATGTCTATCATACGATGACAAGAAGATAGAAGAGGTGGACAGTGTTAAGTTCTTGGGATTACAGCTAGATAAGAAATTCAACTGGGGGGAGCACACCTCATAACTGCTGAAGCGTCTTAACAAATTTCTGTTTGCAATGCGAATTTTGTCAGACATAGGGGATATAAAAATGAAAAATCTGGCGTACTATGCTTACTTTCATTCCATAATGTCATATGGGATTATTTTTTGGGGTAATTCATCAAGCCAAGCTAAATTTTTTCCGAGCACAAAAACGTGCAGTAAGAGTTATATGTGGTGTGAACTCAAGAACATCCTGCAGAAGCCTGTTTAGGAAACTAGGGATACTAACTACTGCTTCTCAATATATTTATTGCTTAATGAAATTTGTCATTAAAATATATCACTTTTTCAAACCAACAGCTCAATTCATGGAATCAATACTAGAAATAAGAATAATCTTCACAAGGATTTAAAGTCACTGAGTCTTGTACAAGAAAGTGTGCATTTCTCAGGAAAACACGTTTTCAATAACTTGCCAGCAGCCATAAAAAGCTTAAGAACCAATGAAATTCAGTTTAAGAGAAGCCTAAAGGATTTTTTGGTGGCCAACTCCTTCTACTCCATTGATGAATTTCTCGGTAAAACCAACTGATATATATATATATATATATATATATATATATATATATATATATATAAAAAACTTCTGCACAATTTCAGCGCAGCAATGTGTTCCGTGTAAATGTGTGTGTGTGTGTGTAAGTACAATCTAACTTCTGCACCATTTCAGTGCAGTAATGTGTTCATAGTAAATAAGTATTATAGTAGTTGTATTACATGTTTACTACGTTATAAATAAATAAAAAACTTTTTTATTTTAAATTCAGTGCATTAGTATTTGTAAAATGACTCTTTCATATAGTGTTCATTAAAAAATGACGATCATTCCACTTGGGACCTGTGGAATGGTACATTAGCTTATTTGCTTTAGTTGTAAATATTTGTCATGTATTGTTGTTTTTCTGACATGTTCCACATCCTGGAGGACCTCCTCGCTACAGATCAATTGGAATGAAAGTAAATCTAATATAATCTACTCTATTTACTATCAAAAGCAGTCTTGATCACACTTTATTTATTACGCTGACCGGTTTCGACCACTACTGTGGTCATCTTCATCAAAGACTTTCACGTCAGACGATGTACTATTGAGCAGCAACATGTCTTTATTGAAACTTCAGTAAAGACATGATGGTGCTCAATAGTACATCGTTTGACGTGACAGTCTTTGCCATTCCACTCACGCAACAACTTCGTTAGAAAGAAGCCTGCTGCCACATCTTTGAACTGGCGTTTATCCTCACTATGGCAACCACTAGTTTGCTTATCGATTTTACAACAACTTCAGTGGAAAGAAGCCTGCCGCCTCATCTTTGGAACGGCGTCTAACTTCACCATGGCAACCAGTGGTTCCAATTGGTTCACTAAAAGGCCTTGAGAGGGCATCCCATGTACTGTCAAAACGAAGTTCATTTATCCTACATGTTTAAATATTTTTAACCCTTCTTAAGTGACAGTAGCTGTTAAATAAGCTAAGTTTAGTGTGTGTTTATTTTTATTTCTTGACAATGTTCTTTTAACTAAGAAATTTTACATTGTTATTCGACCTATAACCCATTGGTTAGTAATGACACATTCTGTCCGAAATGGGCGTAGCCTCTATTATATATAGTACGACGTGCACTGGTTTCTCCAGCAGAAGGAGGTTCTTACTCATTGGTAATTCATCGTTTTATAGCTTTATAGCTTTATATATTTTCTTTAATGTATGTAGCCCTCTAATTAAAGCTTTGTATACGACTTGTAGGTCTGAAGCTGACCACAGTAGTGTTCGAAACCGATCACCGTAATAAATAAATTGTGATCAAGACTGTTTTTGATAGTAAATATTTGAAACACATTGATCACTGTCAATCCCATAATGTATTCAAAAGTAATTTACTCTAGCAATAACATCTGTAGAGTTTAAGAACGCATGACTGTCTCTATAGACATTCAGTACTAAAAATTTTAAGGAATTTCTATTCCACCCAAAACTAATTCAGTTAATAGGAGGTACTCTAACCAACACAAGATAGAAAGCGAAGTTTTCAGAAGAAATTTCTGAACCAATCCTTATAAAAACAGGCTTAAGACAAGGTGTCTGTCATCACCATTAGTGTTCAACTGTGCACCGGAGCACATAACGAGAGAAAGGTACAAGGACAACCTAATGAACATAGGAATTGGAAGTCCTAAAAACTATAAAAGTTTGAGCAGCTCGGGATTTGCTGATGATCTTGCTTTCCTAGCCAACAATGTTAAAGAATCCAGGCAACAAATTAAATCACTACAAGAAATAGCACAGAAGATTAGCCTCAGAATATCATTTGAAAAAACGGAGATTATGCTAATTGGCTCACCACTTGCAAGCAAAATTACAATAGGAGAAAAAGAAATCGAAATTGTTAATAAATTTAAATACTAAGGTTGGATTGCAATTTATAGTCTAAATGAGAAATCAACCTGGCAAAGTAGGAAAAAACTGCACTTACCAAATTACATTACCAAAAACACATACTACAAAAAGAGCCTATCCATAGATGCAAGATTAAAAATTGTAAAGCAATTACACATCCAGAAATAACTTACGCAGCTGAAACATCTTCAGAACAACTAATACAGCAGAAATTAACAAAATACTAAAGAAGGAAAGAAGAATAATTAGGGCATGCATAAAGAAACAGTATCAAATAAATGGGCATTGAAGAATAGCTTGAAATGAAAGAGTGTACGAGGAAATAGAACCAGTAATTAACACGACAAGGAAGAAACGTATCTCATTCTTTGGATATCTCATGAGAACACCAGAAAACAGAATTACTAAGGAAATAACAGAAGAATTGTGGAATAGTAAAAGCAAAATTAAATGGATCACAGAAATTAAGGAAACTATAAGAGAACTCCAAATTACAGTAGATGACCTAAAAAACAAAACAGGGAAAACTAGGATACTGCAAGATACACAAACTAGGCTATGAACGAAGATCAATAAAATGGCTACAGGAAGAGTGATCTCAGACGAAGAAAGAACGAAAATATCTGAAAGAAAGAAGAAATACTGAGCAGACAGAAGAGCAACCTCTCTTCATATAAAAATAAATTATAATAATCCTTGTATAACCACTGTACTAATGAATTGTCTTATAGAATTATTATTAAACCGTATTCTTGAATATCAATAATTTGTATACACCTTCGTGTAACTGACTAGAGTGGTCCGATGAACACCATAAAATAAAAACATTAAAGTAAATAAATAACTTTGTACCTTAACCGCTTCTCTGTCTCTGTCCATCTCAGCGAATCTTCCTAAACTGTCTACTAAAACTTCTCAAAAATCATTACCAGACAAATTTTTTCCTAACTTATACTCGTGTACTGTGCAAATCTCTTACCATACTAAATTATACAAAGATTTGATACGATTTGCTCAGCTCAGTCTACAGATTTAAGCTGTTTCTACAAAAATGCAATGCTGTCTGAATGTAACCTGACTTTTGAAATAAATGCGCAAATAAACTTGCAAAGAAATTCCTGACCCTAAAATGTATTTTCATTCACCTCGTGTCTTGACAAACATTTTTACAGATTCATCGAAAGCTGCGTAAAGCATACAGCAGCAAAGCAACAGTGAAAAGTAAGACTGAAAATTTCGTACCACAAAGTGCAGTGTGCGTACATGCGTAAGAAACTGAACGATGGGTGGTAATTTTAACTGGTAAGAAACGACTTCTGACAAAATTCAAATGAAGTCTAAGTTCAAAAGCAATGCTTCAAAAATCAATTGAATGTCCACAATAGCATATTCGTAACATGACTTTAAGAAATAACTTTAAGCAGGGGGATTCTTATCTATCAGAGAAATCCATACAACAATCGTTCTATCTGAGTTTCATTATTACAATATCATCATCATCTTGGACAGTTTCCAGCCACTGGCTGGGTCTGTCGGGAACACACCCTTTCCATCATGTTCTGTCTTTCCACCATTCCCCCTCTTCCACCTTCGTCCAGTTCTCTCCACTTCTCGTCACACATTCCTTCACTCCCTTCACCCATCTATCTCTTGGTCTTTCCTCTGCGCCTCTTCCCCTCCAGTTGCAGATTAAACATCCTCTTTGGAATTCTTCCCTCATCCATTCTCTTCATGTGTCCATACCACTGCAGTCTTGATTTTTCTATCCTGTCCTGTACTGGTTCCTCCTTTAGTCTTTCCCTCACATACACATTTCGCAATCTGTCTCGTCTTGTTACACTCAACCTGCTCCTCTGGAACTTCATTTCACTAGCCTGTATTCTACTTTTGTCGCTTTTGTGCATTACCCATGTCTCACTTCCGTATGCCAATATGGGGACAAAGTAGGTTCGGTATATAATTCCCTTGGATTTCTGTGGCACCTCCTTGCTCCAAATAAGCCCCCTAATGCATTTGTAGAACTGCCCTGCTTTTCTGCACCTTTCATTTATTTCCATTGCGTTTCCCCCCTTACTTTCAATCATGCTTCCCAGGTACATGAAGTTCTCTACCACTTGTAGTTTTTCCCCTCCACAAGTTATATCCACATTTGGCCTATTCTTCTTCCTTGTTGTGACAATTATTTCACTTTTCTTTGCAGAGAAATGCATTCCATATTGTGCTGCTCTTGCACCTCCTTCCCGCAATTTCCCCATAACATCAGGTCATCGGCAAAAAGCACTGCTTTCATTTTATGATCTCCAATTGCACCTGATACTTGCTGTAGGATTTCATCCATAACAATAATAAACAATAAAGGCGAAAGTGCACTTCCCTGTCGCAGCCCATTTTCCAGCTTGAACCATGCTGTACGTTCCCTCCCCACTTTCACACAACTCGCACTTCCCTCATACATTTTTCTGACTTTTCGTGTTATCTCTTCATCTATCCCTTTTGCGTTCAGCACATCCCAGAGCTTGTCCCTACAGATACTGTCATACGCCTTCTCAATATCTAAAAAGGCCATGATTAAGTCCTTCCCGTACTCATAGTGCCTTTCCTGCAGTTGCCTTACCGCAAATATGAGGTCCATTGTTGATCTTCCCGGTCTGAAACCGTACTGCTCCTCTTGCAGTCTACTTTCAATACTGCTTCTTATTCTCTTCTCCAGGATCTTTTCATAGATTTTCCAATAGTGGCATAGCAGGGTGATTCCTCTGTAGTTCTCGCATTTCCTTTTATCCCCTTTCTTGAAGATCGGGACTATAATTCCTTTCTTCCAATCCTCAGGAATTCTGTTCTCCTTCCACACCACCCTCAGCACTCTGTATAGCCACTGGGTTCCTACTTCTCCTGCTGCTCGTATCATATCCACTGTTACTTCGTCCCAACCTGGTGCCTTGCCCTCTTTCATCCTCTTTATGGCTTCTTCCACTTCATTCGAAGTTAGATCATCAATTTCCCCACTATTATAATCGTCTACTGCCTTAGGCTCTCCATCGCTGTTAGTTACCCGCTTGGCGGCATTCAACAGATCTTCAAAGTACTCCTTCCAAATCTTTTTGAGCTCAAGCATTTCCTCCACAACTCTTCCATTATTATCCATGATCCTCAGGCACTCGCTTCTGTCGTTCCTCTTATTTCTTACCATGGTGTAAAGTACTTTTTTGTTCCCTTCACTGTCCTCTTCTAACATTCTTGTCCATTTTTCCATCCACTTGTTCTTCTCCGCTCTTACTATGGTCTGTGCCGCTTTCTTGCTTCCCTTATATTTTACCCTAGCTTCCTCTGTTCGGGTCTGTAACCATTCTCTGAAGGCTTTGTTCTTTCGAAGTACTGCCTCTTTACATATGTTGTTCCACCATGGGGTTTCCTTACTTCTCCTCTTTGTGCTAGTTCTTCCGCACACAGTCTCAGCTGCCTCAACTAGAGCCCTCTTAAAATCTCCCCATTCTTCTTCCACTGTTCTCTGATCTTCCTTTGGCAGCTTCTTCCTGATCAGTGTCTGGTACTGGGTCCTCCGTTCATCCTCTTTCAGCATCCACGTCTTCAACCTTTTCTCCTGTATATCTGTTGCCCTCCTATCTTTTTTCTCTCTCAGGGTGGCTACCAACAGCCGATGGTCATTGTCTAAGGCCTCAGATGGAATGACCTTAACATCTGTGAGGCTGCTCATCATCTGCCTATCCACTAGTACATAGTCTACTACTGAAGTTTGGGACCAGTCTCCACTGTACCAAGTTATTTTGTGGCTACTTCTCTTCTTGTACCAGGAATTAGCGATCGCCAGCCCATTCCTCTTGCAGAATTCCAGCAACAATTTTCCTTCTCTATTTCGGTTCCCCCAGCCCTCTGGTCCCATTATCTCCTCGAATCCTTTCCTGTCTGTGCCAACATGTGCATTGAGGTCCCCTATTATAATCTGATTACCTCCATTTAGCTGCTTTTGCATGCCATCTTCAAATTCCTCCTTCTCCCCTATAAAGAAAACTTTCTTATCATTCTTCAGACTAGGACTGCTACTCAACACTGTTCAACTTAGAGTGTGTGTAGCAACTCAAAGATATTGTATCAATAGTCAAGCATTATTCAGCTAAATGGTTTTGCTCTGTGTGAGCTATCCATATCGATATTTACGTAAGAATGAGACTTTATAGAATAATCAAAGTGTAATATACATACCTCACAACCCATTCGATTGGCGAAATTCTGTGAAGAAGAGATGATTAAACGTCTCGTCGATAGCGCGGTCGTTACACATGGAGCACAAGCTCGGATTATGAACGGATGTGGAAGGATATCGGCCGTACGCTTTTCAGAGTAACAATCCAAGCATTTTTCTAGAGCAATCTGGGGAAATCTGGATGGCCAGACGAGGATTTGAACCCTTGTTATCCTGAATGCAAATCCAGTGTGCTGAAAATTGCGCCACCTCACTCGGTTTGGCGAAACTCATCTCCTCTTTGCCAGCATCTACCATGTTTAGCAAGTTCACTCAGCAACATACTCTCTGATCAAAGGTTTTTCAGTTTTTCTGAATGGAAAAGCTAGCAGATGCAGAAAACTGAACAATGGCCTATGCAAGTATGTGTCCCGGTTCTCATTCTGTTTATACCATCCGTCCAAGAAGATCCGAGACTGATTTTATTCCTGGCGTGCAAGCGACTTCAGTGCGTTAACTACGGTGACAGCTTGAACTAAAAATGTAAACGATAGATCTTGCAGTAAGTTGTGACCAGATCGAGTCCAGTAGTGGACGTGCGACCGTAGTGTGTCAACGTTGTTGTGCCACAAATTGGAATCGAATAACATCTCTAAATCAAGTGTTAGAGACATTTTGAAGAGAGAAAACTATGTGAAAAATTTGTCCAGCACACCTTGACTCCCCCCCCCCCACTCCAAACCCTCCCCCCCCCCCCCCCGCTAAAGAAAGAAAAAAAAAGGCCCACGACGCCTGAAAACCTCGCGCATCTTGACCGAAATGCAAAAAGCGGACCATTCTTTTCTGGAAAAAATCGTCATGGCCGACTAAAGTCGGCGTTACCAACATGAAACTACCACATAACGATAAACTGCAGAGATACACTTGAAGGGTCAATGTTTCGATGACATAACCGACATTCAAGCCAATGCGACGCGTGAGCTGAACAACGCCCCAAAGAACAAAGAACTTTTTTGACAGCACAGTTTCATTTAGTTGTATGAATGTCTTGTGCATTGTACTCAAGCCTGGGGGTGGGGGAGGGGGCGGTGGTGGACTACATAGAACACCTGCTGCATAAAACCACATAGACTCCACACGTGAAGCGCGAATAACGCCGTTACATAATTTATAACTTTGTTATTCATGCTTGAAATGTGAAATTTGTGTAATACAGTACTTGCATAGTTGATAGGACATCTTCACATAACTGACTGAAAATTAGGAATTGTTTTCTGATGCTACGACTCTATAGTAATGTAGTGTCTTAAATGTGATATCACTTTCCACAGCTGGAGGTTATTTGAAGTGAAGGTATTACGCAGTCGATGCTATGATTTTTTAGTCTTGGGTGATTTCAAATTAAGGTATCACCGGGCCGTATAATACTGTGCTATGCAGCTTCCACAAATTTATGACGGTGTGTCCTACCAGCTGGTGAATGTGCACCAGAAAGCTTTTTGATCCTGTGATCTGAAGATGGTTACCACCTTTAGCCGAAACTAGTAACCAAAACAACAATAAACTGATATCGTGACAACAAAGGCTTTTTTCTGAATACATTAAATGTTAACACTTACAGATCGAAAACCTCCAATTTTACCATGTCAAAAAAAGTAAAAAGAACACTGGATGACGTATTTTTAGGTTGTGGTGTGCCATACGTAATCGTTCCACAAACAGAAATGACATCGTGTAATGATCCCGTTACATGTGCCAATAATACCATCGGGCTCGCATGATGTGGACATTTGTGAACTGAAGCAAAATCAAAACAATATTAATGTACTAAGAATATCGTAATATGTACTGCAGATTTAGTGATGTCTTGATTAATCTTAAATCAATATATGATTACCTCTTCCACTTAACCAGTGAAATAAAAGCAAAGAATAGTGAAAGGATTTTGCCATCAGTCAATAAACTAAATACAGATCATTGTCATTCATCATAACATCATCTAATCACTGTGTCGATTTCATAACAGACTTTGAAATAGGATAATACGAAACAAGTTATACATCTTAAATTATAAGATACACAACCTATAAAGGTTCACGCAATATGTATGCTCAATACATAGCATTTTGCCGATCTTTTCCCTGAGTATTTATTCAGTGGCCCACAGTAGCTGGAGAGCGCAAATGTGGTGATGGGGGTGTGGAATAGGGTCGCTGTTTGTAAGAGTTTTGAATGTCGATGATCAAAGAAATTTTCCTTTGCTCTTGGCTTGCATATTGAAAGATGTGGTGGCGTTAACTTCCCGTAAACGGCACCAAATGGGCTGAAAAACTTCTCTCAAATGGCATCAAATAAACTGAATAACTTCATATTACCTCTCACAGAAATGTTCACGGTTCATACGTGCGCTCACTCTAGAATTCAATGCGGGGAGATTTCATCTTGAAGGCCACACTGGCGCAGAAGAAAATGACGATTAATTAATACGATTAACGCCATCACATCTTTCAGTATGCAAGCCAAAAAGTAAATAAAATTTCTTGAATCATCAGGACTCAAAACTGATAAGGAAAGAAGTCTAGTGGCACTGGATGTGCGGATAGTGGGCAAACTAGAGGGTGTGGGTTCGGAACACAAAGAAGGAACGAGGTGGTGCTGAGAAGAGTTGGGGGAGAACAGAAATTTTTTAGACACTCTAACAACCCTACCACAACAAAGGTCAAAATTTTAATAACGATTGTGGTGTTGCTCACGCTGCTAAATACTGCATTTCCGGGCAACATCAGTCATATTATGTGGCAGGTGTCATTAGAGCACAGTTAATAGTCATTTCATGTAATAATGAAAAAAACTAGGCACTCATCTTTTTGTGTTTCCCACGCTGGTCTTGTATTATCATGGCTCAATCGTTGAAAATCTAGGTGATCATGATTCCAAGCTCGGATGCAAAGAGGCCTAGGTTTTATTCTGCTATATTCAAAAGTTTTGTAGATGCGCTTCACAAACCATTCTTGAAGACTACACTTTTGCTGTACAATGGTGATGTAAAAAAATAATCAGCACTCCGAAATTAAATTACACTTCCTTTTCATTGCTTTTAGTGCAATATCACGTGACACACTAACATCAATTCACAATTCAAAACATACTTGAAAACATCTTCCTCAAAGTCACTGTTAAAGTTCACATTTTATAAGCGGACTACAATACGCGTCTTTCCAACATGACGTCCAAGACTTGACCTTCTCAAGGTCCGACTTTCTAACAAGTCAACAACTAACTAATAACCGCTTACGCGCCCAAAAATCAGAGTTACAAGTACGTCAAAGATCATAGTGACAAAAGAAAGAATACATATAAGAATAATATCATTGCAATATAAACATATCGATGTATCACAAATGAAATCAAATCTGAATGTTGTCTCAGAAATATGTCAACTACTTTGCAGAAACACAGTATAATATAGCTAGTATCGAGCGGTTCAGGTGAGGTGGCGTAATGATTGCGTAATTCAAGTACCATTACAACACCAAACCGAAAAGAACGACCGATCGGCTAGGATGCATATTAGGACATAGGGCTCACTCTAGCCAGGAATTTTATGTATGTTAAAGGGAAAGGGAGGTAGCGGACGAGGAAGATACGTACTAACGAACAGTGTCAGAAAGAAATGCGGTATGAGATGAACCTAAGACAAGAGCCATGTCTGGACATTCCTCCAGGCAGAACAATCTCTGATGATGATGGTGATGATGATGATGACGATGAGCTGCTTTATTTACGGCCGGAAAAGTGAGAAGGGGGATATTGGTTTCAATGCTTTAATATCACCCAAATGATACGTGCAACTTTAGTTCCTGTTAAGTCCACTGCGACACATTTCAAAAGCAAAATGTGG